>NW_027182513.1:0-318838 GCF_040938575.1 Ambystoma mexicanum | reverse complement strand
TCAGAGTTTTTGTTTTCTCTCTTTCATTTGGGTTGCCATTTCTTTCTGTTTCTTGTTGCAGAATTATTATTTGTATCTGAGAGTAAGGCTGAATCATACAGATTACTTTTCCATTGTACGTGTTCTTTATAATGGTTAAGAGGCCTGCAGAAGGTCTACCTTTTTTTCCTTTGAGAGCTTTGTTCAGGTAGCAGGTCGCAACATGTAAGTATGGTTTTTCTTGTAGCCAACACTCTTGGATACAACTGATGTCTGCGGTCAAGATTTCGTTGTTAATTTTTTCAACCAAATGATGTTTTTTCAACCAAATGATAACCAAGGTAATGGTATATGACTAAATCCCAATTGCAAAGATCGTCATTTAAATGGCAACTATATGAATCCCCTATGAAAATAGTTAATGAATATCAATATCTGGGAATTAATACCAACAACCATCCAACAGATGAACCAGACTGTGATGAGTGTAAGAGGAAAATACAAACTGCAATTGTCCAGGCCGTATTATAAATAGAAAATACAGAACATTCTCTACAGGTCCTGTATTGAAATTCTATACCCAGAAAGTTGTCCCAATAATTACCTAATGGTCAGAAACTAAGCCTTGGAAAAATGTGCTATTCTGGATAAAGCATGAAGGACACATTTGGAGGAAAGTGTTGTCTCTGCCAGTAATCCAACCAATCTGTATTGTGCAAAATGAGCTGAGAATGCTTTCACTTGGAGCTCACTACATCGGGAAAATGTGCCACTGGTATCGGAAATATCTCCTAATGAATTAATCTGACACATTGCTGCATATACTAGCCTCTTATTTGAAAACAACTAATGATCGCTCACTATCGAAGTGGAGAGATGAACTAAAAACCATAATAGAAGCTGCAGATGTATCGATAGCTCTCCTAGAAAACAACCCTATAAGAGCAAAGCAGATTGGATTCTCACGCAACACCATTTCATGACATACACCCAGTTCAAGAATGGAGGCTTTAAAGTTAAAGGTCTGCCTACCATGGAGCCGTGTTTTGTTAGGTTTACGAGCCTGTTCTATAGGAACTTATTTCTCTGGTTCTGCCTTGACATATGGTGAACGAGAGATATTCTTGCAAAAGAAGAATAATCACCAAATCTGCGAACTTCTGTCAGTTTTGCATTGACCAATGAGAACCGGAAACCTTAAAACACTTAGTAACACAGTGTCCATCTCTTCAATTACAGAGGAAAAGCTCGTTGTATCATCTATTCCAAGATATTAGGAACCTGACACAAGAGTCTTTATAGTATATCATTTTTAATAGCGAGCATCTGCATCGTAACAATGACATTTTTGTTAATGTTGAATTTATCTGAAAATGATAACCGGGAACAAAGCTCTTAATGTAAAAACAAAAGATGTGATTCTTTTTTTTATGAATTATTAAATGTAATGTATTTTAATCTCCAAATAATTTAGCAACGGAGTATAACAATTGAGTCACTAAGTCTAATTAAGAAACACTTAAACCACCTGCATTTTTTAAAAAAATGTCATTACGTGAGGTATAATTGTATTACTCGCTTGCTATTTGTGTATTAACTATTCGATTTCCTGTTTTGTTTCTAATTCGTATGTTGAATTTGCCCTTTTGCTTTGTTTTAAGCTGAACTTATTGAAATGTTGTGAAATCAAATATAGCAACTTATATAAAGAAAGAAAAAAAGGAATATACTAATTAATTGATTGGTTGATAAGTCATTTATAATACAACTACATACAAGTGTTTTAAGGCGCAACCAGGCAGACAGGGGGAAAAAGGGAGGACAAGACAAACAATCGTACTAGTCCTGGTATCATTTAAATCGTGCAAGTACACAGACAAGAAGGGCAGGGGAGAGGGTATGGGGAGAAGTTCACCCAGAGCAGCAGGACCACGAGTTAAGTGCAAGCAAGGCTGGGACCCCAAGGGGAGTCGCACCAGAGCAGTGCACGGAAGGCACCAGGCAACTGTCCTGTAAGACTCAGGTGAACACCAAGCAGCCAGTCAGCAGAACAGTGCATGAGGAAAGGAAGGTTAGTAGGGGAGAGGAGGAGAGAAAGATGAGGAGAAAAGGAAGGTCTCGAGGAGCTTCTGGAACTTAAGGATATCCGGCTCAAGGCTGAGAGAGGCAGAAAGAGGCAGGGGGCCGTTCCAGAGGGAGGCACCTTAAGAGGAGAGAGAGAGATCTACCCCCCAATCTCTGCTTGGAGAAGCAACTCACCCGTAGAGAATTTGAAGTAGACGAGGGGAGGGCTCTAGTAGGAAAGTACTTAGGAAGAGAGAGTTGGAGATAGCGAGGGGCCCGGCCCCAGGTGGCCTTGTGGATGATGTAGAGGGTCTTGAACTTGATCCTTGCAACCACTGGGAGCCAGTGGAGGCATTTCACGGCCTGAGAGAAGCAGTCCTTGGGTTTAAATCCAAGGATAAGTCTTGTGGTTCTATTCTGGATGAGTTGTAGAGGACGAAGAGTAGAGTTAGGTAGATTGAGAAACAGGCTGTTGCAGTAGTCCAACCTAGAGAGAACCAGAGCTCTGGAGACAGTGAGCTTCTGGGGTAGGTGAGAAAAGGGAGAATACCCCTAAGGAGGGTCTGATGGAAATGTGCCTTTCTGTCAAGGTCAGTGATGTGTGGAGAGACTGAGAGAGTGGAGTCAAAGATGACCCCCAAGGATTTTTTCCTCACAGGAGGGTGAGGACAGAGTGCCCAAGGAGGCCTGCCATAGTGAGAGGGGAAAGGCAGGAGCAGGGGTCCCAATGAGAAGGATCTCAGACATATTGGCATTAAGGCAGAGATCGTTAGAGGTGCACCATCCAGCACTCTATAGGAAGATAGTGTGTGCTGGGTCTGTACATTTAAAGAGACTAGTAAAGCCAATTTAACTTTACATGCTCTGGGGGACAGTAGTCAGTCCCAGAAAAGGTATTTAAACCTTGGGAAGTCTGAAAGACATCCCTGTGCCACTGCACTGAAGGTGCTGTGTGAGACACAGAAAAAGATGATGCCACTGGAGTTGTTTTAAAACTCCATAACCAAAGAACACAAAAGTAAAACACACATCAAAATACATGAAAGAGTGGGAAAAAAGGCTCACACTCTTCCCAGGTAAAAAAAAATAAAATCCTAGAAATCCAAGTTGCTGGGGGTCTCAAAAGGTAAGGGAAATGAGCACATATTGAGAATTCTCCCTAACATGGATATACAGCCCGGGATTAGCGGGGAGGAGGAGGCCGAGGGTGGCCTGAAAGAGATCTGCGTGTCATCCGTTTAACACTAGAAGTTAGAGGAAAGGGTAGAATACCCCAGTGGTGAAAGAGTGATTGCTAAAATCGGCCAAGGCTGAAGCGAGAGAACCAACGTTGTCCTTATTGGTTCTGGAGGGGCAGGGGTCACCTGTTTGGATGAGACTTTCATAGACCGGACTTGTCTGGAAACATGATCAGGTGTGACAGGAGAGAGGGAGGAGGGAAGGAGAGGAGGAGGGGTGGCCAAAGAGGGCCCGAGAGAGGTATAGGGCGAGAGGGGAGAAGAGGCAGAGAGTGCAGACAAGATGTCATGGGTTGTAGTGGTGAAATGTGGCCAGGGATGTGCAGAAGGACTGGGTAGGTGTAGAAGAGGAAATACTGCAAAAGGTTTGGCCTTCTCCTTGCAGATTTTGAATGGTTTGCACGTGTTGTTGGAGGCCGCAGAGCTACGGGCTTGAATATGGACCCTCTTTCTGGAGAAGATGGAGAGTCTATATTGCCTTTGGAGTAGGCGGCAGGCCAGTTTGTCACCAGGTGCATCCGAAGCGCCCCATTTCCATTCAGCTGCTCTGCACTTGCGTTTCAGTGGGCCAGATCAGAGTCACACTTTTTGGCAGGCTTCATGCAGATCCTTGTGACCGGGTAAGGATGTCGGAGCGTTAGATATAGAAAGGTGAAGGTTGGAAAGGATTGTGTCAGGATGTGAGTCAGCCGCTGGTGGAGAGAATGTGGAGGGAAAGCCGGTCACTGACCCTCACTTCATAGGTCGAATGCCCTCCATGGAAGGTGGCAGTGCTGGGTGAGTCTTTGCCAAGGGGACAGGAAGCTTCAAGCTTCAAGTCCTTTCCGGTCGATCCTCCCAGGTCCAAATGGGCTCCTTCCTCTCTGACATCTTTTTCTCCACCTGTGGTGTTCCCCAGGGTTCCAACCTCTCTCCCTGGCTTTTCAACCAGTATCTGGCACTCCTTGCCCACCGCATCGCCGCTCTCTGCCCCTACTTCCAGTGCTATGCAGACGATACCCAGCTCATTTTCAGGCTACCCTCGGCCTCCTCCTCTCCTTCCCTCATCTCCGACTGTCTGTCTGCTATCCAGGAATGGTGTGCCGCCAATGACCTCTGCCTCAACGCCAGTAAGACTGAGATTCTACTCATCGGCACACCCACTCCCTCCTTCCCTGCAGCTCTCTGGCCGGCCTCCCTTGGCCCCCTTCCTGCCCCTACCTGTAAGGCTAAAAACCTCGGGGTCATCTTCGACTCCACACTCTCCTTCTCTCCTCATATATCTGACGTCTCTAAGAAGTCACACTACCAGCTGCACCTCCTCAGAGGTATTCTTCCCTTCCTCTCCTTCCCCCAGAAGCTCACTGTCTCCCGAGCCCTGGTTCTCTCAAGGCTGGACTACTGTAACAGCCTCTATCTTAATCTGCCTGCCTCCACTCTCCGCCCTCTGCAACTTATCCAGAACAGAACTGCGAGACTTGTCCTTGGCCTCAAGCCCAGGGACCGTATCTCTCCAGGACTGAAATCTCTTCACTGGCTCCCAGTGGCTGCGAGGATTAAGTTCAAAACCCTCTGCATTGTCCACAAGGCCTTCTGGGGCCTGGGACCTAAATACCTTCAACTCTCTCTTCCTAAATATCTTCCTTCACGAGCCCTTCGCTCATCCGTCTCCAACTCCCTCATGGTCAGCCGCTTCTCGAAGCAACGAGCTGGGGGTAGATCTCTCTCCGCAGCAGGGGCCTCCCTCTGGAACAGCCTTCCTGCCTCCCTGAAACTTGAGGAGAACCATCTCCGGTTCCGGAAGCACCTCAAAACCTTCCTCTTCGCTTCTGCCTTCTCTCTCCCTCTCCCCTGCTAAACCTGCTTAACTCCCCACTGAATTCAGCACTAAACCTGCATCTGGGCCACTCTCAGCAACCTCGGTCCAGGGCCCAGCCACTCTCCACTTGCACTGCCTCCCTGGCTCCCCCTGCACTGTGGGACTGTCACTGTATCCCTACAGCCCCCTTCCCAGCACTTGCTCTGCACTTACCTCGCACTTGCCACCAGCTGGCCCTTTTTATTTATTATTTATTATTTATTATTTTTTACGCTACTTACCTTATACTGCACTTCCCCCCCCACCTCCTCCCCCTGCACTTCCTCCTTTTCCCCTTACCTCCGCACTTGCGCGATCTGAATGACACCTGGCCTAGTAGGATCGTTTGTCTGTCTTCCCCTTGTTTCCCTCCCTCCCTGCCTCGTCGCGCCTTGAAACACTTGTGTATAGGCGCGTTACAAATACCATATCATATCATATCATATCATAAGGACGAGAGTGGTCCTTCCAGGAGAGAGGAGTAGTGAGAGGATTAGAGAAGGAGATGTCTGAAGAGATTAAAGCATCCAAGGTGTGCTAGGCAGAGCGAGTCGGTCCAGAGGGTCGAATGGAAAGGGTCAGAGAGTCGCAAAGGTTGTCGAAAAGCCCAGAGGAGTCTGGAGAGTCCAGGTGGATGTTGAGATTCCCAAGGCCTTTTCAGAGAGGAAGAGGGAGACCTGGCCAAGTGGCCTGTAGAAGATGACCAAGGTCCGAGAGAAGCCAGGAGAGATGGAGAGCCTGCAGACCAGGCATTTAAAGGAGGAGTAGGTCTGATGGGGGATGGTGGAGGCAGGAATCCACTCATGAAAGATCAGGGCCACTCCGCCTCCGGGCCTGTAGGGCCTGGGTTCAGAGGGGATCTTGTAGCCTTCAGGGCGGAGTGTGTCAAAACATGTGACATAGCTGGCCTTAAACCATGTCTCGGTAAGAGCGAGTACATGTAAGTACAGAAGTTCAAGGAAGTGGCAGATGTCATAGGAATGTTTGACAGTAGAGCAAGAGTTGAGAGTCACAATGTGGGGCAGGTTACCACTTTTGAAAGACTTCCATGGAGGGGTACAGGGAAGAGAGGTAGCAATCGGAAGTGGCAGAGAAGCCTGAGAGGTAAAGGTAGGAGAAGGTAGTGGATGGCAAGGGCTCCAGGAGAGATGCAGCTGGCAAGGGGGCCAGAGAGTTGTGGGACGGAGGTGGCAAGAGAGCCAGGAGAGAGGTAGCTGGCAAGGGGACCAGCGAGGTGGAGGATGGAGGTGGCAAGGGAGCCAGAGAGGTGGTAGATACCAGAGGAGCCGGGATGGTAGAGGAAGGAGGTGGAGGAGGAGCCAGAGAAGTGTTAGCAAGAATAGCAAGAGAAGGAAGGAAGTTGATGAGGTGAGGGTGACACCTGTCAAAAAATAGGAGGTTGTGCTGAGGCCCCAGGACCATGATAGGACCATTTAGAGAGACATTAATGATGACTCTGGAGGACGGGAAGGAGGCCATGAGGACCTCCCATCGGGAGTCACCATTAATGGATGAAGAGGAAGAAGGAGAGAGAAGAGCGACTATATGAAGGGTCCATAGGTCGGGTGAGGGAACGTTAAAGAGGATGTCAGTGAGAGTCTCTCTGGAGGAAGCGCTGACATAGGTGTCGACTATGGGAAGGCCTGGGTTGGAGACCAGGGTGCCCTTCTTAGGCTTCTTCCTACCAGTCTTAGTGAGACGAGTGGGATGGAGATAGAAAAGCAGCTAGAGAAGATGGGGGAAATAGAGAGCACGGTAGTGGGTGGGATAGAGAGAGGAGAGGGTGGGCAAGAGAGGGAGAAGCGAAGGAACAATGCACAGAGCAATGCCTCACAGTTTGCACAGGAAAGGGATAAGGAGGCAGGGGGGAGGAGACAATGGGAAAACAACAGACTGCACCAGAGCGCAGAGAACAAGTAACAAGGCAGCAGCAGGCAGTGAGAAACAGGCAGCTAAGATTACCCTAGGGAGGAAGGAAGGCCTGGAGGGCAACAGATTGAACTGCAGAGAAGAGGGGAACCTATAGAAGAGGGACTGGCCTAGTGGACAAAGCATACCATGTGAAGCACACCCAGGAACACTTGCATAGAGGGGAAAAGAGCGGGATTATGCAAAACAGAGATGGGGCCAATACAATCACCTAGAGGGAAAGAATGCAGAGAAATGCAAAGAAAAACAGTTCATAGATGCGGAAAAACAGAGTACGGCTACCCGGGAGAGGGACAGCCTAATCGATGCATGGAGACAGTGCAGGGTAAGAATTGCATTGAAAAGTAAGTTTGCGCGAGGTAGGGCAGTTTAGTAGGATGCAGTGATGGGTGTGCCCCCCGCCTGCACCTTTCTAACCTTGCACTAGCTGCTGGTCTACGGCTGCGCTGCATGCTTGCACTCTTCGTTCTGACCCCTTCATCGCCAAACACCTGTTTCGCTCAATACCAAGGCCTTGTCCTGTGAGGGCTTTGCCGCAGAGGGTCAGATCCTTGGTTCTTAAAGGCTCGGAAGCATGGACATACGTTGCTTGCTACATATCGTCGGGCAGCGTCTCCTGCACACCTGCGTCGCTCAACACAGCAGCCTTGTACTGCGAGGGCTTTGACGCAGAGTCCTTTCCTCGGTTCTTAAAGGCTTGGAAGCATGGGCGTGCGTTGTCTGCTACGTATTGTTGGACAGTGTCTCCTGTGCACCTACGTTGCTGAACACTGTGGCGTTGTCCTGTGAGGGCTCGAACTGGTACCTTTACTGCAGTGTAACACCCTAGATCGTCCTCATGCCATCCGAGGTTAGGTCCCATTAACCATACTAACCTTTTACCTTAATTTCCCTTCTCGTTGAAATAGCATCCTTTGTTCTTGGAAATTATCCTTAAAATACTTCATGCTTGGTTACTCTTCTCATTGTCTAACACAGGCGAGAATCTATTTTATTGGTTATATGATATGGGAAAACCTCAAGAAACCAAACATTTATAATTACTGTTTTGTTCATCAGACAGCTGAACAGGAAACCAGTATGTTGGGATCATCCAGCGGAACGCATCTCATGCCTAGCCTACGTTCAGGAGACTAAGGTGGCTTCCTTTGCCCTCGGTCATTTTTGTGATAACACAAATCATAGCCTCAAGTTCCTAAAGTCCTGTCCTTTTTTTTCTCTAGCCTGGTGATCCTTTTCTGCTCTTCCATTTGTACCGACATTTTCCCAGTACTCATAACATTTGGGGAAATATTGTTTCATAAGGAAGTCCCCCCTCATTTGAGGAGACCCATCATTGGGTTTACACTGAGAACAGACGAATAGCGCATATCTTACGCTCAGCAAAGTCTGACCGTATCATTCGTAGGAGCATATGTGACCTGGCCGGGGGTTTGGAGCTGTTCATATTGTAGATATACAAATACATCCATACAATGTATGACTCTAAGGAGTTGCCTTGAGACTCGTTATACAGCACACTATTCCAATCGGGCATGCTGGTCTCTTTAAGCCACAGGTCCCATGCAGTATGTCGATGAGTCTGTCACTCTGTTTTTCTATAGTGTTGCCTTTCACCGATTCCAAACAGGAAATGCCATTCCTTAGGTAGTGGAGCAGCTGGTAAGGTCTCAGTCCTTGGTCTAGAAAGCCCTTGGTCTAGTGTCCTGGAAAGTAGAGTCCCTCTTCACTCTAGAGCACTTGCTGTGTGTAGGGTCCCCCTCTGGCTTTTGGCCCGGGGTGGCTGGTTAGCAAATCACCTAGAGTGAGTCAAGCTTCTCTTTGTACACAGGGAGTCGGACATCTTTGAGAGGTTGTGAGGTGTCAAATAGACCTCATATTCAAACTTGGATAGCAATAACCCCAGAGACATGACGTTTGAGTTCTTATCCGAATGCATGCTGATGGAGCGGTCCCTCTGACTACGATAGTCAGCCTGAGCTTGTTGGAATGACAGGACATTCGCATTTCTGGCCTTAGGCTTGCTTGGTGCCAGAGTCAGTCACCTTTAGGCCCTGGTCTTTTGGTGTCTCAATGTGGGGTTTGCAATATTTGTCGCAGTCCTGATGCATCAGAGGCCACTCCGTCTTTCCCAAAAATTAGAACCATGACCTGTTTAAAGGCTTCCCACCCCTTCGGAGTGTAAGTAGATGTCAGTAAGAAGGGGTGCTGCTCACATGGAAAGACGCAGTGGGGCTTCTGTTAAAATGGACCAATGTACTCGCTGCTAGAGGAAGAAGAGTGAGTTCCAGAGGATGACAATGCATTCCTTCAATGATGAGGTCATTTGTTCTTCTTTTTGTCCCATTCTCCGCCTGCTCTTGGTATTTGTGGTAATGGTTTCAGTTTTCATGGAGTCCTTGACTTATCTGAGATTGTTTTAGTAGGACGGGGCAAAATCCTTTCTGTTCTCTTAAACGGTGCTTTAGGTGGCCTGGACCGACAGAATCCACACTACTCTGAGTCAGGTTGAAGATGAAAATGGCACGAGAAGTGTGTATCTGTCATTGACCGGGGAGAAAAGAAAAGCCAAAAAACGTTGAGTGACTGATAGACCTTCTAATGTGTGACTGTGGAAAATAGGAACAGAGATGAAATGGCACTGGAGAGAGAGAGAGAGAGAGAGAGAGAGAGAGAGAGAGAGAGAGAGAGAGAGAGAGAGAGAGAGAGAGAGAGAGAGAGAGAGAGAGAGAGAGAGAGAGAGAGAGAGAGAGAGAGAGAGAGAGAGAGAGAGAGAGAGAGAGAGAGAGAGAGAGAGAGAGAGAGAGAGAGAGAGAGAGAGAGAGAGAGAGAGAGAGAGAGAGAGAGAGAGAGAGAGAGAGGAGGAGAGAAGAGAGAGAGAGAGAGAGAGAGAGAGAGAGAGAGAGAGAGAGAGAGAATATACTGTGTGTGTCTGTGTGTGTGTGTCTGTGTCTATAGCCTTGACATCCTTCCAGCTTGGACGCTGCCAAGGAATGTTGACGAAGCTGAAGCTGGTTCAGAGCTGTACACCACATCCTGTCCATGTAACTGTTCTATGTTCAGCGGTGTCTAGACTTGTGCTTTTGCATCCTTGTATTTTTACTTTTTGGTGGCTGCTGTGAGAGAATAACCAACATTTATCACACCAGGGATTCTGGACCTTTTTTCACTATTTAAACCACAAGGTTCACATTCACTGCCTTTTCTATGGCACGGGGTGCATCAGTGACTGTACTTGGGACGAGTAGACCATCTGTAGCAAACATTGTCCAACACAGGAAGCTACTTCGCTTAGACTTGAAAGTTGCAGCCATATTCCTGTTCCCTTCTGATTTCTCTCCCCTCTTCTCTTCTCTCGCAGACAGGAATTCTGTTAAAATGGCTCGTGTACACCACTGCGGGTTGTGCGCTTGGGACTGGTCACAGCAGGTGGGCGCGGCCCCTCCAGAGATGTGGCCTGGTAGCCTCCGTCTTCGCAGCGGTCACTGGGATCATGTTAGGGTCACCAAAAATGTAGAGGAGCCCCTCAACGCTCACACCAGAAAAAATGCAACCCACTAGGAGAAAAGGCCCAGCACACCTCTTGCAATGAAAACAATATTTATTTTCACAAAAATTGGGATGCACCAGCAAAGCACCCTGCTGCCACGGAATGTTCTGCCAAAATGAGTACATGCAGGATATTAAAAAGGCACACCGCGTCAACAGTGACGTAAGTTACGTAAGGTACAAATCCAAGTGGCTGGATGGCGTGACCCTATACATAGGCTACCTGCTCCATAAGGGATGACAGGCCAGGGGTCCCAGCCCCGTCTGTCCATCGTCTCCCACGTGGGCTTGTTCTTGCACATCACCGTGCAGGGGGCTACAGTTAATTGCTCGTTATTTGACCTAATGTGCACCTGGTACTGCAGACAACAGCTAAGAGGATACTTCAAGGTCATTGTAGCTAAAAAACCCCAACTCGATTCCAGACACGTCAGAGCCTCTCCAAAGCTTTCAACCCTCGGTTTAGGTTTGTTATTTTGCCCCTCCTGGCACCTCGCAGCAAAAATCACGTGGCCTATGAGGGAGGCAGCCAGTCCCTGCTTTCTGATCTTTTCTAATTGATTGGGGTTCTAACAGCTTTATGGTCGGTGGTCTGGGACTGACTGGCGCCTTGGAATGCTGGAGTCTTAGGACAGGGCCTCTAGGTGCTATTCCTTAAAGCTGGGATGGGGAAGGTCGGAGGCTCGTGCCCTCCTTCTCGAGGGATCGCTCTTCGTGGGGAGCTCTCAACCCCCCTCGTGGCCTTGCAGGGCGCATTCCTCCTGGGATACAAATGCTGGCAACATGAGACAATGAAAGCTCTATGAATCTCAGGAGCTCTGGCCTTTCACACCGTGCCCACGACCTGCAGTCCTAGCTTCCGGGCAAAGTTAGGTGTTGATTTCAATATGGCGGCTATTATCTAAGATGGGGTTTGATTCCCAGTGTGCTCTAAACTCCCGGCATGCACTATCCTACCTGCCCAAAGCTCCTGTTGCCACCCCACTTCCCCCTGTACCCTCCCTGAGCCCCTATCATACACTTCCAGGCCTCGCCTCATCTAAAACCGCTATAGGCTCTGGGATGATCGACCTCTGCCCTTCCCAACACATGACCTTTTAGTGCAGCCAGTCTAGTTATGTATTACTGTGGCATGACTTTTAATTACTGGGCATGAATCATAAAATGGCCATGGCGTGTTATTACATGGCTAGACTGGCACACATTGTGCAACCATTTTTGGACATGTTTTATTATGATATGGCATTTTTAATGGCTAAACCCCCAGAAGTGTATGCTAATGTGGGGATACTGCCATATTTTGGCAGAGCCCGCATGGACAAGTTTTCTTATAGGATCATAACTGGAATTATGTCTAAAGCAAACGTGAGCATGTTCATCTATGATCACATGGGCATATTTTGGGGCAGCCAGAGTGAGCAATTTTGTATGCTGGCATATAATGGTATAAGGACAGAAATGTATGGTTTCTATCTCATGTGGAAATTGGATTTGCGGCACACTGTACTACCGCCTGGTCCACTGGTGGTCACTATTGCGTAAGGGGTAATGCCTGAACGGATACCTGGGCTTTAGATATGAAAATTATCAAAGCAACTAAATGTGTATGTTAGCTCTAAATCCAATCCCTTGGTCGTTCTCTGTTAGGGAGAATTCTCTGTTTAGGCTGAATTTCCTAACCTAGTGAGTCCCCCAGCAGCTTTGCTGGATTTCTGGAGTTTGTTTTTTTCCATCCTGCCAAGAGTGAGACTCTTTTCTCCCACTCTTGGACATGTATGTGTGTAATTCCTTTGAAATGTCAATGTGTTCGATGGGCTATGGGGTCTTTTACTCCATAGGGTCTCATATGTTTTTCTATGTGTGTTACACCGCACCCTACATGCCGTAACACGGGGGCGTCCAAGCGGATCCCCCACCATAGACTCCATACCCGGGGACTGACTACTGTCTCCCCGGGCATGTAAAGTCACCATTGGCTTTACTAGACCTAAATTTACTAACAGAACTAGTACAAACCATCTTATTGTGGACGTACTAGTAGGGGTAATTCGATTACTCCTGGATCTGTTACTCGAGGGGGCACTGTCCCGTCCCCCCTCATCGAGTTTTGGCTGGTGGCAGTGGAAACTACTTGTTATGTTCGTCCCCGAACATAACCCTATGGGATTCGTCCCATTGTTGGAGATTGATACTTTTTCTCATTAATCTCTAAAGTACCACCGATCTACTTATCTTAAATAGGTTTATCGGGTGGTATTTTCTGCCAGAACTCGGTTTGTAAAATGGCGTCTGTGTTCGTCTCTGTGACTCCTAAACCAAAGGTCGAGCCCTTTGTTCCACTTTTGGCGGGCTCTGTACAGAGACCCTCCAAAGTGGTGCCATTCTGTCTGGGTTACCACAGGGGTGTGGGGGGGGGATTTAGGCACCCTGGACCAAGTTGCCTTGCCAACTCAGGTCGCACTCTGGAGTGATTGGCCCAGGTGGTGAGCCTTCCCGCTCACCACTTAGCATGTGTTGATTGACAGCTAGGCTGAATGAATGGGGGTTTTCTGCATAAAAGCAGGGCTTTTGGGACTGGATCTTCAGAGGTCGCCACAGGACCTAAGAATCCGGCGAGGGTAACGCTGAGCCGACCTGCACGACAACACCTCCGGTGGAGCCCTGCGGAACCGACTCACCACTTCCCGACGGCAGAGGAGATCTCCCTGCCGGAGAGTCTCTTCCCCTGACTGGTGGGAACAACCAGTCCCCTTTGCTTTTTATTCGCCTCAGGACACAGTGGTCGAATTGCCCGTGCAGAGCACCTCGGCAACCGGATAGCCACTACCCCTGAACCGCGACCAAAAGGTGGTGCCTTGTGACGGAGCACTCCGCGGCTGGTCTCTTCCCTGGTGGTGCACCGGACTTCCTTTTCTTCGACGACGAGATCATCTATACTCTTGGCAAGACCCGCCGTGCATCCACCACCAGGAACAACTGCCCCCGCCGGAGCTGCCCTCCACAACAAGGTACCGTGTCCGCCTGGCTTCCCTTTCGATCGGTTCGAGTGAGGTGTCTTAATCCTCTCCGTTCCGTTGGGTCGCCTCCAAGCTTTTCTCATTCTTTGTTCTGAACTGGTTCGATCTACTGATAACAATTTGCGATACAGACTTGAATGCATCTCCCCTAGAGACTTTTTGGGATATTGCGCCTTGCCTCTCTCCGAGTGGGCCTGGCCTCTGAACTTTATGATCTATTGTGATTCTTGCCTTCCTGCCTTGCATTTTATCCGCTAGGATCGAACTGTGTTGATTTCGTAACCTGCCTATCTTTTTCTCTCCCGTCCTAACTAATATTCGAGTGTCATCTGGGTTGAGGTATACACCTCTGTCTGAAAATAAGTGGTACCGGTAGAACCTAGAGTTGTCGATATTGCTAGGGGGATATTACTTCGTCGAGTAATTGTGTTTGATTTGTTTGCCGTGATTTGCCTTAGTGTTTTTCATAGACGTTGTGTTATAAATAAATATCTTAATATCTTTACACTAAGCCTCGTTGCGTGTTTGCTTGTCTTGCTGTGAAGAATTGCCCTATCTTGTATACTCCACATACTGCTCAACTTTTCTTGAGAGAAGTCTGACTGCTCAGCCACAGCTACCACGTGAATCTGTGTGGTGCAGACTGCTACCAAGTAGGTTCACCGCCAACGACTGTAGTCCTAAATCTTTTGCAGTGGTCCCAGAGGGAACTTCACAGGTTTCCGCCTAACATTCTCACTGGCAAATTTCACTTTAAAATGTACCATTTAATAATTGGGCTGCACGGTAGACAACCCTTGGGGCATAACAGAGAGTGCAGAGCCTCCAAGTTCGCCCCGCCCAGTTTCTAAAGTGGCTCTCCACTGCTCCCAACATTTTGTTTTCATTGTGCACCTGTGTCAGAAACAGGTTGAACGCTAGGGGTCATCTTGGTGTCTCCATTGCAAGAAACTACTCTCTCTTTTGAGTAGAGAAAGCACTGATGTCCTGCAAGACCTTAATGACCCCATGTGGCCATGCTGGCCAGGATGCCTCTGGTGATGTACTGTCAGGGCCAGTTCCCCACCCTCTGAATGAGGAAGACAGTCCCGAGCCATGGGAGGGGCTGACGGGTCGTGGCTAATATTCTGCTTCCTTTAAATAAAAGGAGACCTGGAGCCACGAGAGCATGGTCAAGTGAGCGATGACGATTGTGGCGCTTTCGCATTGTGAGTGTCTATTGAGGGTCTTTTTTGAGTCTGAGATTTGTCGCAGTACTCACCTATGTGGTATACCCAAGCCAAAACAAGTGGAAGGGCCCAAAGGAAAGCAGGAAGCAAGGGGACACTCAGGAATCAATGCAAAAACCCCAGGTTTATTGTGCAATTGAACAAAAGAACATCACAGCTGGGCCACGGACAACACCCTATCTTCAAAGGAACCACCCCTAGAATTGCCCACATTTAACCTGCATAATTAAGATGTTGAGGTCCGCCCCTGTATCGGCCCTGAAAATCTCATATCACAGAACATCCTGAGCATCCGCCCACGAAGCAGCCATAACCCTGGTAGCACGACCCTGCACATCCAAAGGGTCAGAAAAGCCAAATACACCATAGAAATCACTGACTTAATCCAGCGACTAATGGAAACAACCGAAGCCTTCCGCCCCACACCAGCCGCACCAAAAGTCAATAGAAGACTGTCAGAATGCCAAATAGGTTCTGTCCTGGCAAGATACTCCTGGACCACGCGAAGCACATCACGGGAGTGCCACGCCATCTCCTCCGGGGACAGAGGGTCAGGAAAAAAGGACTGGAGGGCCACTTCATTTGACATATGAAACTTGGAGGCCACCTTAGGCAAGAACCGGGGATCACACCGCAAAACCAAGCAGTCAGGTAAGACTCAAAGAAAAGGACGGTAAAGGAGAGCCCCAATCTCCCTCAGACGCCACAGAGATGATGGCAACCAGGAAAGCCGTCTTGAGCATAAGGTGCTTAACATCAACATGGTCAATAGGCTCAAAGGGAGCCGATTGAAGAAAACGCAAAACCAAGGATAGATCCCAAGGGGGGGGGGGTGGTCCGAACACACAGGCGGCCTCAAAGAAGCCCGGCTCCTAAGAAACTGACCCACAAGGCATAAATTCAACAGGGGACCACCGTAGCTCTCCAACAGGGTCTTCAATGCAGCCCACTGAGCCCGCAAAGTGGCCATCGCCAACCCCTTATTGAAAACATCCTGCAAAAACTGCAACACCCCCGGGACATCAAAACTCTGGGGGGTGGTGCGGAACCTAGCCCCCTCACACCAGCTGAGAAAATGGGCCCAATGCCTATCATAGGCGTGCAAGGTATTATGTCGCCTGGAATGGAGAATGGTTTCCACCACTGGAGCCGAGAACCCCAAATTCAACAACCTTGCCCTCTTAGGAGCCAAGCTGACCAGCAGATCACAGTCAACACTGCCACTGGAACCCCTTGAAAGAGGACAGGGCAGAAGGGAATCCTCCAGACCTCCCACACCTGGAGATCCATCAGAAATGGTAAACACCCCCTGTGAGGCCAAAAGGGGACCACCAAGATCACCAGAGAAGAACTTGGGCAGACTTTCTGTACCACCCGGTGAAGGAGAAGAAGAGGAGGGAAGGCATGCAGGCAACCCCGAGGCCACTCGACATTCAAGGCGTCCAACCCCCATGCCCCTACTGAATGGAACCGTGAGCAAAACCTGGAAACCCTGGCCGAGGAGATGAAACAAACAGATCCAACACTGGTGTCCCGAACTGGCGACAAACACCTGATCTGACAACGCTAACTCTGGGCAGACAAGGAACACTGATTGAGACGATCCGCCACCACATTCCCCACCCCACAAATGTGTACTGCCTCCAGGGAAAGCAAATGCTGCTAGGCCCAAACCCTAATGCATCTTGCCAGAGAATTCAGGGCCCTCAACACCGAACCCCCTGATTGTTGACATAACCCATGGCAGAGGAATTGTCGGTCCAAACCAATAAAGCCCAGCCTGCAGGAGGGGAGCAAACCACAGGAGAGCCTGATGAATGGCCACCAACTCCCTCCAATTCGAGGATCGACCGAGCCCCTCCATGGCCCACCGCTCCGGAACAAACAGACACCAGGGAGGCCCCCCACCCGAAGCCGCTGACAGAAGCACACAAGGGGGACGATCCAACGCCACCCCCTCAGTAGGCAGGAATTTGTCAACCACCAACCCCGAGAAACCTGCAGATCGCTCAAAATTGTGACCCGCTGCTCGAGAGACTGGGCGGAGGGGGACCAGTGAAGCAGAAGATGTACCACCAGTAGTCGAATGTGGAGGTCTAGGGGACCAGAAAAACACAAGAAGCCATGTGTCCCAATACCACTAGGAGCTTCCGTGCTGACGCCCAGGGAGGTAAAAGGATCCAGGAAAGGAGCGACTGGAACCAGAGAGCCCTGGCTCGGGCAGAAGAACCTTCCCAGTTCTGGTGCAGAACCAATCAGGTTCTAGGGAGGGGCCATCTGAGACTTTTCTCAGTTGATCAGGAAGCCCCACTACTGGAGTGACTGACAGAGAAGGAGAGATTGAACAGTGCAGTGGAGATCCACCTTGACAGGCCAGTCATCCAGGTATGGCAACAGTTTGATCCCCTGTAGATGCAAATGGTACCAATACCTACGTAAATACACACCAATCCAAAGGGAAGGACCCGGAACTGATAATGCCCCTCCCCACAGAGAACCTGAGGAACTGCAGGTGTGACGGGTGAATGGGCACATGATATCAGGCATCCTGTAGATCCAAGGAGACCAGCCAGTCCCCCTACCTGACCAGAGGAATGGTCTTCTGTAATGACTCGTTCTGAAAACGAACACCCCAGACAAAGGCACTGAGTTGTTTCAAGTCCAAGATCAGACGGAACCTCCCCCGAGGCTCTGGGACCAAGGGGACCCAAGAGTAGAATCCCAGACCCCACTGGACCTTGGGCACTGGCACAATGACTCCCTTGGACAGAAGCTCAGCAACGGGACACCTGGTGAACCTGGTCTTCCAGAGAGTCCCCAAAAAGCTTAATAAAGGGAAGCTTAAGGGAAGCTTAAGAGCAGCAGCCTTCTGGGAGTTGTCGGATTTCAAGTCCCTCAAATGAAGCTGACAACAAGCAGTGACACAAGCACCCATGGCCATGGTGGTGCCCCTGACACCATTGTATGAAAGATCGCAAAGGAGCTGGACCTGACGCTGCATATCATCAAGCATTGGAGCGCAGTCTGAGCCATCTTCCATCGCCTAACGAAGAAGCTGGAAGCCCCCCAGAACCGTCTCAGCCATATATGAACCATTTTTCTTCCTACACTCATCAGACCTATCCTGCCTGCTCCCTTAAACCTAGAACTTGCAAATTGCTGGCTGCACTACCATTGTTTGTTGCCTTTATTATTTATTTATCTGTTTCTCCTCTGCTTCGCACTTTCTACTTCTCTCCCCTTCCATGCACTTTTCCCCTCCCCCTCTCCCATGCACTTGTGCGTTCTCAATGTCACTGGGCCTAGTAAGATCGCTGTTTTGTTCTCCCCTGTTCCCCTCTCTTGCCTTGCCGTGCTCTGAAACACTTGTGTACCAGCGTGATAGAAATAAAATATCAATATCAATAGACATTGGCCTGCAGTGGTAGATGGTAACCCACGTGAGATTTCTTCAGTGCTGCATTCGCTCTACGGTCCACCGGATCCCGAAGGGCAGCCTCCACCGAAGCCATGGAGGAATGGCCCACCAAACTGGCCAGAATATCGTCGACAGCCACTGTGTCCGGGAGAAAGTCCTCGTCCACCGTGAAATGATAGAGGCGTGCCAGGAAGCGTGGCATGGAGACGTGTACGGGGTCCTTCCATTCACGGAGCACCTGTGCTTTTATATCCCATATCAGGGGGTGCCCCAGTTTTGGAGCGTGATTTATATTGCTGTATTTTAGGGTCAGACGAGCACTCCCCCTCCTCAGGGACAGAAAACCCCATGGAGACGTAAACCTGGGATGTCACAGTCTCCACTTCATACCTGGATAGATACTTCCCTTCGGCCTCTTCATCTGAATCAGACCCCACTGATAAACGGATAGATGCAGAGGAAGGTGAGGGGGACTATGAGGAAGACGAATCTGAAGAAGAGGGGCTGGCCCTATGCTTGTGCGGGTCCACTAGATCCCTCATGCTCTTCAATAGCCTGTTTCATAAGGGCTTTGATCTCCTTCTGGGATAAAGAAAACGTCAACGACATGGGCTTTTTGTGTTTCTTCCTGGTGTGATGCCGTTCAGGACTCGGAGAACCAGCAGGAGAGACTACATGCCTGCGTTTTTCAGAATGTTTGCCCATCCGAAAAGCAAAGCCGCCCCCACTGCCTGTTGCACATCGCCAAAGAAGCTGTTTCCAGGCAACAGGAAGGAAACAGGAAGCAGTGGAGAAAGCAGCAACCCGCACAGATATGCCGACCAGCCCCTCCCCCAGTCAGACCTTCCGAAAGGCCATGAGAACTACCAGGCCAGCAGAAACATAGGGAAAGCTCTGCCCACAACCAGGCCACAGCAGGAAGGCGGAGGGGAGGTGTGGGACATCACATGATCGCGGGAGCGTGGTCTCACAAGATCTCGGCATAACGAGATCTCGCGAACCCGCGCTCCGCGAGAAAACGTTCCCGCCAGACCAAGCGGTCGACCCACAGCGCTGCTCCTGATAAGGGGCCATCAAACCGAGGCCCTGAAGAGCCTGATGATCCTGCTTCCAGGGCATAAGTCCAAAGCCACAGGAGGCCACATGGGGGCCCTGGAAGCTTACAGCATGCAATCCTTGTGCACACCTAGCCCCAGTGAAGTAACTGAGATGGCCTGAACTCAACAGTGAGTAATTCCCCTGCCTGCACGAGGACACACCTATGTTCACCTGTTTGTCTTGCAATAAAGACAGTTAGAACCCACTGAAAAGCTTCCTGTCGTCCTTAAAGGCCACAACAGGAGGGCTGGGAACCATAATGTACAGAGCTCGGCACTGCTGTAAATAAGGCTGCCGCTGAACCTGGCACACATGAAAATATCTGTGTAACAGAACCTCAAGCCCTGCACACAGCAAAAGACGCTGTCAGGTCGTTAGTGAGGGCTCTGCAGCCCGCCCACATCGTTGTGTGGGCTGACCGCCGTTGCGGTCTTAGTTCCCCGGACAAGGGGAAGTGACGTTGGACTAGGGAGGGGGCGGGGGAAACGTTGGGGGCAGTTCCTGTAAGTGCGACGAATAAAGAGGTTGCATGGTATCCCGGCTCCCGTGTGACTTTTTTCAAAGCGGTTTACGGGACCCGCGTCAAAACCCTACATTTGGCGACGAAGGGTACACCGTACCCACTCGCGCACACAGGAGGCCCGCAGGCGAGCGGGTGCAGCGCGTCGGCGCATCTCTGCCCTGAAGGCCCGGAGTGCCACAGAGGACCGCGCTCGAGCAGCGTGGCGCGTCGGCGCACCTCACGGATATAGGGACCCGCCTGATCTGCCGCAGGAACGTAGTGTGAAGGAGGGAAGCGGTCCCTCACAAACACCGCGGGGGAGCGGGCGTGTTCGCGCTCTGTGAGGCGAACGCGGGCCCGCTGGCAGGTGCGGGCGTTGGTCCCGCCCCCCCTCTCACATCAACCCGCAATCGGCGGGAGGCCCCAAGAAGTGCCAGGAACCCAGGGGACAGCTCAAAAGGACACGCAACAGCCCATGAAGAGGCAGCACACCACCAACTCGTGCTGAGGGCTACTGCACAGCACGGCAGAAGGCTGCACAGGAGTGCCTGGTGTCCACCACAGCTACAGCGGACATGTCGGCCCCAGCGAGCCCCGTAGCCTCCTCATCGGACGGATCTGGAGCCGTGGCTGATGGCCCCCAACAGGCACCAACGTCAGGTACCGCCGCTCACAACTTACCATTACCGGGCCCTTTTGATGTTAGAGACACATCCAACCTAGGACCCAGATGGGTCATATGGCTCAGGGATTTTAAATTTTACTCGGGGGCAATCGGTTTGACTGATGACGCGATGCTGAAAAACACCCTATTCATGACAGTAGGCCCCGCTGTCAGGGACATCGCAGGCGAACTGATGAATGTAGACACGGTCACCTATGGAGATCTACATGGGAAGCTATCAGAATACTTCACGCCCCATACAAACATTGACTACGAGCGCCATGTCTTTCATACTACTAGACAGGAAAAAGGAGATTCCCTTGATAACTTTGTGATGCGCCTACGCATCAAGCTAAAGTACTGTGAATTCCATAGATGCTCTAATGACGAGGCGCTAAGATCCCAAGTCATAGCCGGCTGCATCTCGCAGTCTTTCAGGAAGCAGCTGCTACAAAAACAAAGGTCCCTCGAGGAAATCCTCGCACTTGCCAGGATGGAAGCCGCAGTTGAGTCGCAGCTCGACAGCCTGGGCAAGGTCACCATTCAACACCCGACACTGAATGCAGATGCCATTAACAGACTGCATACCGCGCCCTCACCAGGAGGGAAAGGAACAGACGCTACGTGCTACAGATGCGGGTTCGAGTATCCGCACGTGGGTGACTGCCCAGCAGTAGGACAAAAGTGCGCCACCTGTGGCGGAATGGACCACTACAGAGCTGTCTGCAAGAATCCGCCGGGACAGGGACCCAGCAGACCGAGACAACAGGAGAGAAGGAGAAGCTCACGACACAGCCCACCAGCAAGCAGAGGAGAAGAAGACCAGGCGGGACCCCGGAGAGAAGAAAAATCTCGAAGGAGCTCCTACGCCCGAGACGACAGAAGGCCATCTGACGGATCAAGACGGTTCGTCCGGTACATTGAGATGAGATCCCCGTCAGGCAGCGAATCCCAGTCGTCAGTGGACGATCAACGGAAAAAAGGGTTCGTGTGGGCACTCAACAACGCCACAGCCACCCAACACAGTCTGACGCTCCTGTTACAAGTCAACAACACACCTTTGGAATTCCTCATAGACACGGGGGTGACAGTTAACATAATAAGTGAACAGGCGTACAGCTCACTCACCAACCCCCCAAAGATCCGAAAGGCGTCAGTGGACATATATCCCTATGGAGCTACAACCCCGCTCCCATGCAAAGGAACAATATCAGCATGGTGCGTGCACAAATCGCACGCGGCAAAGATCACGCTACACATCCTGAAGACGGAAGCCAACAGCGGGTGCATCCTCAGCTTTAAGACAGCCGTCGAGATGGGTCTGGTGCACATCCTGTACCAGCTTATGGCCCATAAATATTTCGACAGACCGGACGCTATTGAGCAGACATTCCCCAAGCTGTTCAGAGACCTAGGAAAACTAAAACATCGAAAGGTACAGCTGCACATAAACCCGAGGATACTGCCGTCGCCCAGCACTACAGGGGCATTCCGATAAACATACAACACCAGGTCGAAGAGGAGCTAGACAAGCTAATCAAGCTCAACGTCATTGAACCAGTCTCAGGGCCCACCCCATGGGTGTCCCCCATCGTTCCCGTCCCCAAGAAGTCACCAGACGGATCGATACGCCTGTGTGTTGACATGAGGAGAGCCAATGTGGCCATTGAGAGGGAAAGGCACCAGGCGCCCAGGATCACTGACATGATACACCTCCTCCACGGGGCTCAGGTTTTCTCGAAATTGGACCTCACGAAAGGCTATCATCAAATTGAGATTGCTCCCGAATCCAGGTACATCACGACATTCGTCACACACCTGGGTCTATTTCAATATAAAAGGCTTAGCTTCGGGATATCCTCCGCAGCCGAAATCTTCCAAGAGGAAATACACAGAGTCATCAGACACGTGCCCAACTGCCTGAATTACTCGGATGACGTCCTCGTATTTGGAAAGACTAAAGAAGAGCACGACACAGCTCTCCACAGAGTGTGCGCTGCACTGCAAGAGGCCGGGCTAACACTCAACAAGGCCAAATGCGAGTTCGGGAAAGGCTCACTACAGTTCTTCGCCCACATATTCTCTGACAAAGGGATGCGACCGGACCCGGAGAAAGTTGCGGCACTCAACTCAGCCGCACCCCCAACGAACACGACGGAGCTTCGCTCCTTCCTGGGACTGGCCAGCTATTGCTCCAGATACTTAAAGGACTATGCAACTATCAGCAACCCGTTGCGCCTCTTAACGTGCAAAGATCAACCCTACACATGGTCCACAGACTGCCAAAAAGCGTTTGAGGCGATACGAGATGCCATTTCAAAGGCAGAGGACATGGCGTACTATGACGCCAAAAGGCACACCGAGGTAATAGTGGACGCCAGCCCCGTCGGTCTGGGCGCCATATTAACACAAATTGACCCACTGGAACCCGCGAAAATATACATTGTCGCATACGCCAGCAGGAGCCTAACCCCGACAGAACAAGCCTATTCCCAGCCTGAAAAGGAGAGCCTAGCAGTAGTATGGGCATGCGAGTACTTTCACCTGTTCGTGTATGGCAAGGAGTTCACCATCATCACAGACCACCAGGCACTGCTCACAATCTACGGAGACCCCAAGTCAAGGATGCCGCCCAGAATAGCCAGATGGGGCATACGACTGCAGGATTACAAGTTCATCATCAAGCACCGGCCTGGAAAAGAAGACAATCCAGCGGACTATCTGTCGCGTCACCCGACTGGCCCCGCCAACTCCCAACCATCCATCGCCGATGAATATCTCAATTATGTGGTTCACCACCTACAACTGTTACCGGTGGGGTGGGCAGACATCATTGCACACTCAGAACAAGACCCGGCTCTACGTATTGTACGACACTGCATACAGGAAGACAGAAGGGCACACATGCGTCAACAGGCACAGCATGAATCGGAAGAGATCCAAGAGGACATCAAACTAATAGACCATGTCCGGGACGAACTCTCCATTGTCGACGATCACGTAATATTAAAAGGGTGCAAAGTACTCGTCCCAAAGTCACTGCGCACCAGAACAATCCAGGTAGCACACGAAAGCCACCAAGAGACTACTAAGGGAAAAAGTGTGGTTACCCAAGCTGGACATGATGGTGGAGGAAATCATAGGACAATGCACGACGTGTGCACAGGTAGCACCGCCTCCACACCCAAACCCACTCCACATGTCGCCGCTAACGAAACACGTATGGGAGGAACTGGCGGTGGACTTCTTTGGACCTCTCAGAAATGGCACGTATGTGTTAGTACTAATAGATGAACACTCCAGATTCCCGGACGCACAAATTGTAGACAGCACGGCAGCCTCCAGTGTCATCCCGGTACTGGACCGCATGTTGTCCACATATGGAATACCCAGGATCATAAAATCCGACAACGGAGCGCCGTTCATGAGCACAGACTTCGAGAACTTCGCGAGGTATATGGGCTTCCACCATCGGAAGATAACTCGGAGATGGCCACAGGCCAACGGGATGGTCGAGAGGTTGATGGCCAACATCAAAAGAACCCTGCAAATAGCGACCATCCTCCATAAACCATTCGAACAAGCGCTCTATCAGTTCCTCAGGGACTATCGTCACACCCCCCATAGCACGACGGGCATATGCCCAGCCGACTTGATGTTCCACAGACCAGTACGGACACGATTGCCGGAAGACACACATGCAGCAGAGGCCACGCCCCTGGAACGAGAGGCCAGAAACAGGGACGACACAGCTAAAGCCAAGATGAAGGACAAGGCAGATCATAAAAGAAAGGCACAGGAGTCGAACGTGGAACTCGGAAACCAAGTGTGGTTGCGGCAACCCAAGCAACGCAAGGAGGATGCCACGTTTGCACCGGAACCGCTGACGGTCACGCACAAGAAAGGGACGATGATTACGGCCCAGAGAACCAACCAGTCCTCCGTCACTAGAAATACGTCGTACTTCAAACCCAAGAGGTATTACATGGAGGAAGCACCGGACCGAGAAGCAGACAGTGAGGATGACCACTCTCAGGACAGCTATTACGTGGAGGAGAGCGAGACCTCAGAAGGTGAGGACATCTCATCAGCCCAGGGCCTGGCTGAGCAAATGCCTGGCCACAGTGGTCAACCCCAGAGAAGCCGCTTCAAACCTCACAGACTCTCAGGCCTCGCTCACTGCAGAGATACTGTGCTCAGGGTCACGCTCAGTGGTGTACCAAGAGGGGGATGGCAGGGGCACCCACAGGCTCTTTTGAGAGCCTGACCGGGACTTTTGTCAGTGGGAAAGGTGTCCCACTGGGAAGACCCATAGTGAATTACCGCCGCTGGATTTGCCGGATTTACCGAGACACCGGCAATTCTGTTAATCCCCATTCCCGTGGAGTCCCATAGGACTCCACGGGAATGGGGACCGCGGAAACACCGGCACCATGTCGTAATGTTGCCAGCGTTTCCGTGCATCTCTGCATCTCTGCAGCCGGTTGCTGTTCCGCCCGCCAGGTGAGACCTGGCAGGCTGTACGGCACCCGCCCACATAACTCGTAGTTTTCCGGTCCGGAAATCGTTGCCTATACGGTTTTACCGGCAACATTAATTCCGGACTGGCAAACATGTAATGATGGCCAATGTGTGCTGAGCAATTCCTGCTCAGCATGCACTTTGTTCTGGTAGCAGGACACCTACCCTTTCAGAACGGGATAGATGTCCCACTGCCAGGACAATGCCCCGAGGAGCTCCGGGGAGCAGAGGAAACAGAGCATTAGAAGGTAACCATTAGGCACTGGTGGGAGGGAGGGGGGAGTATTAGAAGGGAGGTTTGTCCCTTTAGAAATGTGCATGGGAGGGAGTGTTCAGCAGTGAGAAGGGTGCATAATGCTGCAGGTTTTATGAAATAATGGCCACGGTTTACCCAAGGGGGATTTATTAGGTTCACATTAATCTGCACAACGCTAACTTTGCCTGCAGGACGGGGAGAATAAAACGAAAGCCATACTCTTATTGCTCAACATATTTCTATGATGTATATAATGTAAATTTCATTATGAAAGGGTATATTCTTACGTAATGTGCTAAGAGAAGAAATGAGCCTGGAGGGCCCGACATCCAGCGACAGGGGAGCCTGATCAACCAAGGAGGAGGCTTGACCTCTGCAGAGGACGACCCGGGAGAGGAAATGCCCCACCCTGTGAGAGAGCGCCCCAGGCAGCCTACCTACCTGCATGACTTTAAAGTGGACTTTCCCGGATGCTGGAGGGCACCCGTTGGTGCAATTCTTCAGTTGGTGTCGTTGAACTGATATGTGCTAGATTTACAAAGGTTGATGTTCGGTAGTAAGCACCCTTATCCTGTTTGTCGTTTGTCTGAAAAAAAATATGAAAAGGGAGACGTGTGATGTTCCTTTAAGAAGACTGCAAGTGCAGCCAGGTGTGCACGCCAGTGAGACCACAGACCTGTGTCCGTGTCAGTCTGCCCACCGCTCAGGGGCCCGACCTGGACCAGGCCCCCAAATACAAAGTCCATACATAACAATAGTGCAATGTAGGTATTTTGCACCTTAAGTTATTTGACACTTGGCTCACTTATGGCAACTTATTCTAAAGTCACTTCATGGTGCCTCCAAGTCAAAGACTGATGATGCTCCTTCCAATGTCCTTTTCTGTGAAGTCCTTTCTGTTGGGGCAATCCATATGCAAATTAGGAGGTTTGTTTGTATTTTGTCCCCCTTAGCCGCCATCCCCCAGCGCCTGGATAGAGCTCTAATAGATGAGTTTCCTCCATCTGCAATGATTCTGCAGTTTTCTTTTTTTTGTTATGTGTTAAAATGCCATCTGCCACGAGTCTTGCCAAAAGAGTATATTGGGGCAAGGGTGGGCGGTTTGTGGGCGCGAATGAGACCATATGGAATTGGGTGCATTGTGTTGCGTAGTACGCAAGTTATGTGAGGATGCGCGAGCCTCGTTATGGCTTGCGCATGCGTTGTTCAATAAATGAGGTCCCGTCGCCAGTTGCAGCCGGGACCCCGTACCAGCAACACACGTCCCGCGTCCGTCCTTGTGTGACTACGTGTGCCACCTCCAACATTGGCGACGAGGATCCGCTGAGGCGGAGATAGCAACATTGCTCCGGCTGGTTGTCGGAGAGAGTGTCGCTCTCCACGGGGTCACGGACCTACGCAGATGGTCCGTGGCCATTTTGAGACCACGCGAATCACGGCGGTTGCGGCCCACATGGGTGCTCGTGCGCCGGACATGATTCACAGCTCGTGAAAAAGAATTTTTGGGCATTCCAGGACCCTGAGTGCAAGAGGGGCCCTGGACTTTCCACTTTGGGAATTCCCAAGGCACCATCCACAGCAGCTGCTGGCCCACCACATCACCAGCCGAGGCTTTTCGACAGTGGACACCTCCCTCTGCCCAAGGAAGGTTAGAGGAGTACACCCGAACTGACACCATGGGTGAAGAGGATGGAGAAGAGGGGGCAACCATGCCAGTCCCACGGAGGATGCATAGCACTCTGGCGCCCATACCTGAATTTGGCACCTCGGGCCCGCCGTCCAAACTGGGGCTGAAGTGGCTACTGTGGGTGAAGAAACTGGAAATGTTTTTCAGAGCCTCAGGTGAGACGGATGATGATGCGAAAGTGGCCACGTTAGTGTATTCAGCTGGCACAGAGGTCCATCGAATTTTTGACTCCCTTAACCTTCAGGTGGTCACCTATGATGAGGTAAAACAGGCCCTTCAGGATCACTTCCTCCCCGTGGCGAATGTCGATTTCGACAGATTCGTGATGTGTGCCGAGAAACAGCAAGGGGAGGAATCGTTGGATCAGTTCTGTGCTAGATTGAGGCGCCTTGCTAGCACCTGCAGGTGGGTGAATGAGGAGGAAATGGTGAGGAACCAACTGATAGAGGGGTGCAGCTCCGGGAAGTTGCGGAGGCAAGTGCTTAGGGAACCGGGCCTAACACTGGCACAAATCCTGGACACTGGAAGGGCCTATGAACTTGCTGAGTCGAGAGGTGCCAAAATGGACGTTGCAGTGCACCCGGGGAAAAGTGAGGACGCTTTTGGCAATGGGTGCTCTGCCCCAGGGAGGCCACAGTGGGCCCAGAACTGGGTGGACAGTACCTCAGCACCCGGTAATCCACAATCCTGCCCATACTGTGGATATGACTGGCCACACGTGGGAGAGTGCCCCACAAAAACCAGAGTCTGTGGAAGGTGTGGCACGCCAGGACACTACACAAGAGTTTGTAGGGCCACGATCCCGGTGGCGGCATCCAGGGGGCCAGCAAGAGCAGTAGGGGGGAACCCCAGGCGTTTGAGGAACGTGTCCACGATAGAGCAGGGGATGCAAGACTTGGACATTGCCGAGGAGGAGGAAGATGAAGAAGAAATCATTTTCATTTCCAGCATTGCCACGGGGGCAAAGCAGTGCAGGCAACCGTCATGCACCGTGAACATTGGTGAGGTGCCCATCCCCATCCTTATTGACACTGGGGCGTCGGTCTGCATCCTAGCGGCTGAACACTATGAGGCTCTGCCCGGACCCCCCAAGCTGGAGGAGTCAAAAGCTCGAATATATTCCTTTGGCGGGGACTCTCCCCTGCCCATCCAAGGGGTATTTGTGGCTCCCGTGTCTGTGTCCCGACAGCTCTCACCGCAGAATTCCCTTTCATCTGAGGGCCCAGGTGGAGAAGGAACTCCAGTCGCTCATGGACCTGGACATCATCGAGAGAGTGGAGGGTCCAACTCCGTGGGTCTCCCCCATAGTGGTGGCGGCAAAGCCCAAGCAACCAGGGGCTGTCCGCATCTGTGTGGACATGAGACTGCCAAACGCTATCAAGAGGGAGTTTCACCTCACACCTATGCTGGGTGACATTGTAGGCGAGCTCCAGGGGGCGAAGGTTTTCTCCAAGCTTGATCTGAGGTCAGGGTACCATCAGCTAGAACTCCATCTGGAGTCGAGATACATTACTACCTTCACGACCCACGAGGGGCTTAATCAATTTAAAAGAGTTAGCTTTGGTGTCTCGTCAGCAGCGGAAGTGTTCCAGAACGTCTTCTGTGGAGCCCCGGTGGGACTCAAAGGGGTCATTAACATGTCTGATGACATTCTGGTCTTTGCCCAGTCGGAATCCGAACACTTGAAGAGGCTGGAAAGAGCGTTGGAAACACTCCAAAGTCTGGGGCTGACGTTGCACTGGAAGAAGTGCGAGTTTCTGAAGGACCGGATAGAGTTCTTCGGGTTCGTATTCCACGCCGGGGGCATCTCGCCCGACCCGGAGAAGGTGAGGGATAAGAAGCTTTCTCAGTATGGTGAACTACTGCGGACGCTTCATTCAAGAACTGGCCTCACTGTTGGAGCCCTTGAGGGTGCTGACGAGAAATGACGTTGTGTGGGCCTGGAGAGAGCCACAACCCGGCGGACTACTTGTTCAGACATCCAGGAGCCGGGCGGCCCCATGACACCGCTGAAGTGGTGGACTGTATCGAGATGGTGCGCAATGTGGTGGAGGCGGCCCTGCCGGTGGCCCTGGCACGACAGGAAATTGCAAGCGCTTCCAGAGAGGATGAAATATTCCTGGTAATCATGGAGGCGATGGAGAGCAGTGAATGGAAGGAAGTGCTCACCAACAACGCTCGACGGGAGGCCGGAGCTCAGAAGGACCTTCAGTCGCTGTGGAGGGTGCGCCATGAGCTCTCTGTGACTGAGGATGGCCTTCTGCTACGGGGTCGTCAGATCGTCATCCCGCGAACCTTGGTGACCAAGGTACTCCATCTCGCGCACAACGGACACCAAGGCGCTGCCAAGACCAAGGCACGCCTGAGGCTGAAGGTGTGGTTTCCGGACTTAGAACAAAGGGTGGGCGTGTTTGTGTGCATGTGCATTCCGTGCCAGTGGACCAGTCCGGCGGAGAGAGGTCCGCCCATCATGACCATGGAAAGGAGTGAGCAGCCGTGGGGCACGGTGCATGCCGAATTTGGCTCCACAGGTCGAGGCATGTACCAGTGGTCATGCTATCCCGAGGTCGAACTGGTGGAGTCCACGGCCAGCGACCACACCATCTTGGCGTTGGAGAAGATGTTCACCACCCACGGTTTTCCCACAGAAATATGCTCGGACAATGGCCCGCCATTCCAAGGGCAGCAGTTTGCCAGGTACTGTGAGGAGAGAGGGATCAAACATCGGAAGGTTTCCCCGCTCTGGCCCAGGGCGAACGGCAAAGTCGAGCGCTTCATGCGGACACTTAACAAGATCATCCGCATCTTGCTGGATGGGGAGGGGAACTGCGTCAGAACCTTTTCGAGTTCCTCCGTGAGTATCGGACAAGACCCCATCAGTCCACGGTGGTTGTGCCGGCCGAAGCCCTGTTGTTGCCTGAGTTCGAGGGGTGACGCCCCAGGGTGATTAACAACCACCACATTCGCCAAGAGCGGGCGGCCGGGAACGAAAAGGAATGAAAAGGAAAGTACCCGCCGGAACATGCAGGACAAGACGATTGAAGTGGGGGACACTGTACTGGTCCGGAACAGGCGGCCGGAAGGGAAGATGTCCCTCACGTATGAGGCCCAGCCATTAGGAGTGACCCATGTCAAAGGGTCCATGGTCACGGCGGCCAACCGGAGGGGCACCATCACCAGGAACGTGTCCTACTTCAAGCCCATAGAGGCCAGTCCGCCGGAAGACCCGCCAGGGACAACTCCAGAGTCTTCCGCCACGGGGCCACGACTGGCGCCACCGCCGGCAGATGAAGATGAAGGACCTCCCGAGGCCTCGGGAACCCCGAGGCTCCCACGAGAGGACAAGAGGCAGTACCCGAGCAGAGAGGGGCGACAACGCCCGTCGAGGTTCCAGGACTTTATCATGGACCCGGAATTGTAAGATGTCGAGAACTGTTCCGGTACACCTACGTTGTGTTTGTTGTAGTTATGGTTTGCACATGTTTGTTGTTGGGGGGAAAAGGAGGGATGTTGCGTAGTACGCAAGTTATGTGAGCCTGCGCATGCCTCGTTATGGCTTGCGCATGCGTTGTTGTATAAATGAGGTCCCGGTCGCCAGTCGCAGCTGGGACCCCGTACCAGCAACACGCATTCCACGTCTGTCCTTGTGTGACTACGTGTGCGTGTGGTTGTGTGCACGGGCCCCGGGGGTCAAACGCCACCTCCAACACATTGCATTTGGGGGGAAAGTAGCAGGACATCACCTGGACCTCCTCTAACTCTGTTCATGCATGTCTAAGACTTTGCTTTCATCCTCAGGCCTTGCTCACTGCAGAGACACTGCTCTCAGGCTCCCGCTCAGTCTTGGGCCTCGCTCACTGCAGAGACACTGCTCTCAGGGTCAAACTCAATCTCGGGTCTTGCTCACTGCAGAGACACTGCTCTCAGGATCACGCTCAGTCTAAGACTTTGCTCTCATCCTCAGGCCTGGCTCATGGCAGAGACACTGCTCTCAGGGTCAGCTCAGTCTCAGGCCGCCCTCACTACACAGACACTGCTCTCAGGGTCAAGTTCAGTCTCAGGCCTCACTCACTGCAGAGACGCTGCTCTCAGGGACACTGCTCTCAGGGTCACGCTCAGTCTTGGGTCTCACTCACTGCAGGGACACTGCTCTCAGTCTCACGCTCAGCCCTAGCTCACTGCTGAGACACTGCTCTCAGGGTCCCGCTCAGTCTCAGGCCTCGCTCACTGCAGACACACTCAGTCTCACGCATTGCTCTCATCCTCAGGCCGCCCTCACTGCAGAGACGCTGCTCTCAGGGTCATGCTCAGTCTCAGGGTCACGCTCAGTCTCGGGCCTTGCTCAATGCAGAGACACTGCTCTCAGGGTCACGGACAGTCTCGGGCATCACTCTCATCCTCAGGCGCCCTCACTGCAGTGACACTGCCCTCAGAGTCACCCTCAGTCTGAGGCTTTGTTCTTACTCTCAAGTCTCGCTCACTGCAGAGACACTGCTCTCAGGGTCACGCTCAGTCTCGGGCCTCCCTCACTGTAGTGACACTGCTCTCAAGGTCACGCTCAGTCTCACCCATTGCTCTTATCCTCTTGTCTCGCTCACTGTAGAGAAACTGCTCTCAGGGTCACGCTCAGTCTCGGGCCTCGCTCACTGCAGATACACTGCTCTCAGGGTCAAGGACAGTCTCGGGCATTGCTCTCATCCTCAGGCGCCCTCACTGCAATGACACTGCTCTCAGCGTCACCCTCAGTCTCAGGCATTGCTCTCATCCTCAGGCCACGCTCACTACAGAGACACTGCTCTCAGGGTCACGCATATTCTCGGGCATTGCTCTCATCCTCAGGCCACCCTCACTGCAGTAACACTGCTCTCAGAGTCACGCTCAGTATCAGGCTTTGCTCTCATCCTCAGGCCTTGCTCACTGCAGAGGCACTGCTCTCATGGTCACGCTCACTGCAGTCAGAGTCACCCACAGTCTGAGGCTTTGTTCTTACTCTCAGGTCTCGCTCACAGCAGAGACACTGCTCCCAGGGTCACCCTCATCCTCAGGCCACGCTCACTGCAGAGACACTGCTCTCAGGGTCACGCTCAGTCTCACGCATTGCTCTTATCCACTTGTCTCGCTCAATGCAGAGACACTGCTCTCAGGGTCACGCTCAGTCTCGGGCCTCGCTCACTGCAGATACACTGCTCTCAGGGTCAAGGACAGTCTCGGGCATTGCTCTCATCCTCAAGCGCCCTCACTGCAGTGACACTGCTCTCAGAGTCACGCACATTCTCAGGCATTGCTCTCATCCTCAGGCCTTGCTCACACTGCACAGGCATTGCTCTCATGGTCACGCTCACTGCAGTCAGAGTCACCCACAGTCTGAGGCTTTGTTCTTACTCTCAGGTCTCGCAGGTCTCGCTCACAGCGGAGTCACTGCTCTCAGGGTCACGCTCAATCTCACGCATTGCTCTTATCCTCTTGTCTCGCTCACTGCAGAGACACTGCTCTCAGGGACACGCGTTCAGTCTCGGGCCTCGCTCACTGCAGAGACACTGCTCACCAGTGCATCCCGGCATACACTGCGGGGGCCCTCATCACCACCCTGTGAGTGACAGCTCGACCTCCCGTTATCTGTGGAGCCGGTGCCGGGATTTTGATGGTGAGAGTTTTGTCTCGTGTGGTTATAAGAGGCCACGGAGCCCGGCAGAGACCCAGAGAGTCAGGGCTTGCGTTTCATTGACCTTCCCCTCCCCCACCAGTGGGACTTCCCTGGAAGGGACATGTGTGAGGCCTGTGCAAGGGTGTAGTTTTTGTTTAAACGTCCTTGGATGTAAGATAATTGCACACATTGGAACGTTTTTCAAGTGATGTGTTTGGCACTAAGAAGCTGCCCATCCACAGCAGTGAGTGAGGGGCAGGGCAGTGCCAGGCCTGGCTGAAGAAGTCATACCTGCCTACATTTGAAAATCAAAATTCCTGAGATGTATGCCCCGCCCACAGCCAAACGAGACTCCGCCCATTTGCACACGGCTCCGCCCACACGCCCCGCCCACCTGTCAAAAAGGTAAACTCGGTTGTTGTAGCCTTCAGTTTGCTTACTATAGCCATGAAAATCATTCATTCAATGCTATGGTAAGCAAAACGAACGCGGCACCGCCGCCGAAACAATAGTGCTTTCCATCCAATGATATGGGTTGAAAGCACTATAATTACGGCGGTGGGGGTCGCTTTGAGGCAGCAGCGGCCTCATATAATGGTGATGCAGGCAGTGGGCACGAACATTTCGCGCTGTTTCCTGGTCCTGCCCACTTCTCCACCCGATTGGCTACCGGCAGCAGTCAATCAGGTGGAGAATATGACGGGACCGGAGAAAAGCTTAAAATTCCAGCGTCTCCGGCAAAATTACGGAGGTTAGGCAGGTATGGAAGAAGTGCGAGTGCCCATTTCCACATGGTGGTTCGGAACCTGTGGGCTGCATATATTATAATGGAGACAAACACAGCCAGGGGTTAAAATCCGCCAATGATCACGAGACGGTCAACCAGCAGGGAGCTGAAACACTAAATGCACACTGATTCCAGTTCCTGCACACCACCCTCATTAGTGGGCATTCAGGGCTTCTTCTCCCTGCATCTCTCGTGATAATCAGCCGCTATCAACGCGAGGGCGCAGTGCAGTCTCATCTTCATGTGCTGGACCCTTCAGCAAATGAAGCCTGTAACGCGAGAGCCGCAAAGCGCGTATTTTTAATCCGCAGAATCAAATAACAAATATGCAAACATAATTGCAACTGAGATGGAGTACAGAATTTGTCATCATAGTATGCAGATGGTAAATATACACATAAACTTGCTGCCAAGCAAAATACAGCCGTTGTTACATAATAATATCACTACATAAGATTCAGCAATAAACCTTTTTGTTTAAAACAGCAGTTTTTGGAAAGATAATGATAAATATAGCAAATTATTCAGGGCGTTAGTGATAAGCATTACATTTGCTATGAATGAATGAATGAATGATCAGCGACTACTACCACATACTTGAGACAGCAGTTTTCTCTGTTAGTCTTCTCTAGGATACCCCCATTTTGATCGTAAGCTCCTCATTGATAATCGATAGTAATCGAGTTAATGAGAGAACAAGAGTGGTACTAGTTTCCCACATACATGTAATCCCATAGCCAATCTCTTGACGGTACAGTGACGCCAAGTTGCTTTTCCCAAAGATTTTAGTTCTGAGCAATTCAAAAAAATTACAGAAAATAACCAAGTGTTTGAGGGTTTCTGTTTGTGATCAACTGTGCCAAAACCTACAGGCACCCTTAGTTGCATATCTCGTGTGGGTATACCAGTGTTTGATTCTTTTGTAGGTGGCAATTTGATTCAATTTAAATCTTAGCTAAAGGTCACAAGCCATATTGCAGGGAAAGTGAATAAGATAAGGCTGATGTGGGACTCTTTTAGTAATAAACCATGCCGTTTCCTTATAACTATGAAATGCTCCTATCATTTTGACCGTGTGACTCCAGTCTAGTTCGTATATTGTTTTTTTTACATAACCTGGGCTAAGCCGGAGATCATCAATATTTGAGTCAATTGCGTTCAACAAATGTAACATTCTGTCGTTAGAGCTCGCAATTGACAGTGGATTTCGCTCTTTTATCATAATACTAATGTCCTTGTATAAGGAATTGATTGGAAGAGAGATCAGTTTGGCAAAATGATTGAGGAGTCTCCACTTATATCTTGCTGACAATGCAGAAATCCCCAGTTCATGGCGCAGTATTGCATTTGGTAAAGAGCTTGCTAACCTCAAAGTTTGTTTCCATAAGCGCCCTTCAATTTGATCGAGGATGGCTTCAATGTTTACCAGACACATGTCTAGTCCGTAGAGAATGATCGCCTCTACTTTTAGGATATAGAAGTCAATTAGGGGCATCATGGAGTATTTGCAGTTTTTGCTGTATATCACTCGCATTTGCGAGATTAAAGGATTGGTTTTACTGCAAAGCAAGAGTCTCCACATAGCTGCTGAGTTTATATCACATAGATCATATCCCAAGTATTTGACAGATATTGCACGCTCAACATGCAGTCCATCGATGGACCACTTAAATGCCGATATTTTTTTCTTAAGATTTTTGAAAATTATGATTCTGGATTTGCTAACATTAAAATGAAGGTTGAGATTCTCTGAATATTGCGCAAAGAGTTATAGTTTGACTTGAAGTTTTTATTTTTTTATTTTTTATTATACTCTTTAGTTTACATAAACTTTTATTACAAATTATTTCCAAATCTACTCATGTTATTAATTGTGTGATCAACCTAAGATCATATCTATGTAGGCCACTACTGCACAGGTTAACATGACATTCTGGCCAGATAGTATCGAGAACCACCAGTTTTCCATGTTATTGTTCATTGTAGCAAATTTCCCCAAAAAGAAGGATCTCTGTGGTGCTGTCTGTATACATTCCATGATCAGATGTTTTGAAGACTATTTTTGTTTTACAGAATCTACAGACGTTATCCGTGGTGTCTTTATCATGTCTAACCCATAGTATTTGTTTAGTTTTTAATGCGTTAAGATGCAGCCTTAAAAATTGGTCACGATGATGGCGAGAAGGACATTTCGTCAAGTATTTCGGCTGTCAATCAAGGCTGTTTTCTGCCACTTCCAGGAAAAAGGACATACTCATTTTTGCTCTTTCCTCTGAGTTTTTGATCCAACTCCATCTTTTCAACTTTATTTTTGCTAGTTGCAGATGTTCTATTAAAGAATCCCGCTTCCAAGATCTCTTCCATTTTGGAACGCCATCCTTTCAATAGACCAGGATGAGGGAAATGCGGAGATGGGGCTAGAATACTATAGGCTGGCTCTGGCTTTTTTAGGAGCATTTTCCTTAATAGCAACATCGCTTTGCATGTCATTGTTCCATACAGCTCATCAATTCCAAATCCGTGGCGTAATGCAGTCATTGAGATGTATCCTGGCAGGCGCAAGACTTTACGCCAGAAAAGACTTTCCAACTAAGGCCAGATTTATTGATCGAGATTGCAGGCAGCCTCAGCACCAAAAGTTATGGATGGAATTACTTTTTGATGATAAAATATCAAGATTGGACTTAGAGTAAATTTCCCATACTCTCTGTGCAGTTCTGCACCTTGTAGGGCAAAAGTAGTCATTCGATGTATTAGGTCTTGATGCCATGGCCATTCTCAAATCGATTTGTTAAATAACACTACTAGTATCTAATTGATGGAGACAATTTGAGAACTTCGCCAGAGTTGTGCCATTTAAAGTTTTTGTTTCGTGAGCTAGTCATAGAGCCCATGGCCATTATTTTTGTTTGAGCAGTATTTATTTTAAGTTAATTTTCGAACGGGTATTTTTGGAGGATGGTTAAGAGTCTCTGTAGACTGATCTGCGTAGAGTCCATCAGAACCATATCGTTGGCGTATGTGGCCCAGCTCATGGGTTAACCATTTACTTTTGGAGGAAAGCATTTACCGTCTGCCATAGCTCTAGGAAGATCCGTGATGTACAGCTTGAATAGTTGGGCAGCTAGAGGGCACCCTTGCTTGATGCCTTTCTGTGTTACAATCTCATTTGTCAGATCTCCACGGTTATTTAGAAGTACTCGGATGGATGTATTGACATTTAGAGCCCTCACAGGAAGGCGAAGATCAAGGGGGCAGCCCCACTGTATACGTTTCTTCCATAATAGCTCCCGGTTGATGGAATCAAAGGATTGGCGCATGTCCACGAATGGTAAAAATAGATTGCTTCTTTTTTTTAAGAGTCTCCAATTTCAACAGGTTCAATATTATAAGGTTAACCTCCGTCGCTACGGCCTTAGTAAAACCAGCTTGTCGGTAGTCGGTTATCTTGACTCTCTGCGCCCAAGTTGCCAATTTTTTCTGCAAGAAAGAGGCGAAGACTTTCCCAATCGTATCCAGAAGGGCAATCGGGCTGTAGTTGGAAGGACCTGCCCGATTTCCCTTCTTGAAGATGGTTACCACTACCGCCTTTCGCCAGGACGGGGGGATTTCCTTTATGTTGGAAATTTTTCTGAACATGACCTGCATCAGATTTGCCCAAATGTCTTTGTTCTCCTTTAACATAATATATTTGAGATGGAATCGGGTCCTGCGACTCGTGAGTTCTTTAGCTGTTGTATTGCTCTTGCGATATTATCAGAGGTTTTGCATACATTCCAGGGGGCTGAACACTCAGGCACGTTTGTGTCCATCATGGATGCCTTACGTTTGTATAGTAAGGTAAAATGTTTTCCAAGGAATTTGCTGTTACTTCATTGAACATCATATTGCACTTTCCGGGTCCCTTATTCAAAATTGCCCAAATTTCTCTAGAGTTATGTTTTAGAATGAGTTCTAGATTTTGTTCTGCCCGTTCTTGGTCGCGAATAATCGCAAACGACTTTACCCAGTTCCGGTATAATTGTCAGTGTGATTTTATGGCAATGCCAATATTTGGGCCAACAGTTTTCTTTAAGAGCCAGATGTCTCTGTGTAGGATTTTGTTTTGCACTTACTGCTTGGCTGTAGTTGTATTTGTTCATTTTAGCTAAGGAGGCTTTTCCACTTGGTTTAGTTATATATTGCGTTAACAGAGGAACATAGTCTACCTGAGATATATCGTTGGTTTGACTTGTCTCCAGACATGTTAGTACCTTGCTAATTTGTTTGTCATTTATCCTTAATCTGTTGCCACCAGAGTTGACTGCAATGGGTACAGAGTAATTCTGAGAGAAAAGATCACACTTTGGCCCTCATTCCAAGTATGGTGGTAGTCATGGCGCTATTTGCGCCATGACTGCCTCCCATACCGGTACCAACTCTGTTTTGGTTCAATGGGGACTTACCGGTCCATTCCGACCTTGGAGGGACCGGTAAGTCCCCATTTACCAAACCATTCCCCATTCCCACTTGAGCCCCCTTAGGGCTCAATGGGAATGGGGAGGGCGCAAATAACGGGCTGGCGTATGCCAAGCCCAGGCGTTAAAAAGGGACCCGCTAAGGGACCTCCTAGTAGGGTGGTAAGGGATTACCGGCACCGGTCATCTTAACGGTGCCCGATATCCCTTACCGCCCTACTCGGAATGAGGGCCTTCATTTCCCAAGTTAAGTTAAGGACATCATGATCACTGTTTGAATTGTGTAATACATCCATCTGTTTGATTTTGGGAAATAAGCTATTCGATGTTCATATGTAGTCTAATGTTCTATGGCTTTGTTCACGATGCCAAGTGAAATTTGGCGTTACATCACCTTTAATGTTTCTGTTTATCATTGTACAGTTCCTACATTCCAGAGCACTTTTGAACTGCTGGCCTCGATCTAATTCATCCGATTGAGACATGGGGGCTTGTTTTTGATGTGAAGACGGTTCTCTCTGGAACCAGGAATAATCCATGTCCCCGCAGATGATGATTAATAGATTATGCGCAGACAGCAGGCATTTATCAATCAGTGCGGTTACGGAATGTATGTATTTTCTTGTAGAGATCATAGCCGGTTTCCAATATGTGTTTATTAGAAGACATTTCGTACGTTGGAGAGGATCAGTCTCTCGAGATTCCATCAATGTTCCTTGAACAAAGATATTTGGATTCACACTTTCAATTATTTCCCACCAGTTGTTTATTCTTACCATCGTTAGAAGTCCGGAAAATGGCGGCCCCAATTTGTTTGTCCTGCTGGATTCAGCAGTATTGTATATCCATCTTTTACCGGTGCCTCACGAAGCCTGTAGACAGCTGGCAAAGGTTTCTTCTAAACATGGTGAGAATTCATTGAATAGATGGCTAAAGTCTCTCGTGTTCCAGCAGATTAGACCACATTGGGTGTCCTCCTGTGGTCATGATGGCTATTGCTTCTGCGGCGGGGATACGGGCCTGTTTGTGTTGCAATGTGGAATAATCAGCACATTTTGTGGTTGACTGTTTATTATTCAACATTGACCGCAAGGTAGCCCGCCGTTGTTCATTTGTTGGGGAGCCAGAGTTGCTGCTGCCCGTATAGTCATCATCCTTTGTGTCGCTGGTTTCATCTTCAACCAAGTCAAACGCAAAAAATAATAGTTCATCTTTTGCATTCAGTAAGGTTTTTTCACTGCTTTTGAATTGATGTGAAGCAGAACTTTATCTGAAAATCGTTCTGATATGTATTCAACTAGTTTAATATCATCTGAGGTTATTGTTCTGAGCGTCGGAACGCAGTGAAATAATTTTATAATGTTTCCACGATTCAGATTTACCTCATTAGCATCAGATTGTATGTTCTCAACCACAATTTCGATCTGTTCAGACAGACAGTGGTTTTCATGTTCCCAACCTCTATTCCAACTGCTTTGCTTTGCTTTTCCAGTTGCTTAGAGGTTAATTTGGGGTTTAAAGATGACGCCAATGTCAAACTTGCCAATTTTTACATCCCTCCCCGTTTATACTGAAGGGTGTCCATCAATCCCTGGTGGATTTAATGGCTCAGCAGTGTTCTTCACTGCCAGTTGCGGGTCTGGTATCTGGACAGGGGCCTGCAGTGGAACTGTCGTCGGTATGGATTTAGATTGTGTTTCCTTAATTGGATTTTTGATGGAAGGTCTGTGAGGCTCCGGCTCGTTTCTCTCATCGTCGGTGACTTCAACCTCTTCGATGGAAGAGGTTGAGAACTCACACACGTCAATAGACGGCGAGGATCCACAGGAAGACACTTCATTTGACTTCAGTTGTGGCTGTTCGGATGGATTGTGTGCGACTCGAGGTACGTTCTTGTCAATGTCCCTTTGAGTAGCTTCAACTTTGTTTTTTGAGAGGCCGTCGTCGATTTATTCTGTACGAACAAACCCTGTTTTGGAGGAGTAGACAGATTTCATATACATTTCCTCGTGTTTGATTTGGAGCATTTCAGTGCTTTTTCTATTCTTCGAATGTTTGTTTTGATAGAATTTAGGTTTTTCTTCAAGTCTAGATTTCTTTCTTCAATCACCAGGGTTTTTGCTGGCCCAGAAAATACTCCAATTAATAATTTTGCAGTGGGGACAGCATCCTTAGACAACAGTGAAGTCTTTCCGGTCGGAGTCGTGTGGATTGTCAAGTCCCTACTCCCTTCAGAAGCGTTTGTTGGTGCAGTCTCATTTGAGTTGCCAGAGGTTTGATTTGGGAGTGTGGAATTCTCTGTTGTTACATTGGCCTCACGCTGATTTAAATTTGTGCACTTTTGCTTCGCGATTTGCACAGATTCGCAAGCCATTGCTGCACTTTTACTACTTAAGGTAGAGATTTGTGTGCATTGTTCTTTTGAAGTTTTAGCCGACATTTGTATATTTCTCTGACTGAGAGGTCTCGTACAAATACATTCCTGTAGACATGTGTGTTGCTTTTCATTGTGGCGCATCCATTTCATTCATTCTAAAATGGCTTCCATTAGATCGTCTTTGGAGGATTGCTCCTTCATGGCAAGAGCACTCCTCCACTGAAACACTGAAGCAGACTGAACAGACTCTGCACTGGACTCCGCCAAATGGAGTTCTGTCAAAGATCAGAATATCATCGGCAAAGACCAACCAGTGGCACTGTAATTTTCCAAGTTTAGCTGGAAAGCTGATTTTTTGCTGCCATAGGTTGTCCATATCGCACAAATACAAATTGAACAACATTGAGGCTAAATTACAGCCCTGCTTAACACCCACACAGGTGGGTATTGGTGGAGTTAAGGCACCATTTGGTTAAATCTCACCAGATAGGTGGTATTCTGATGTAATTTAGATAGTAATAGAATAATTTGCGAGGCAAAACCGAGATTAAGCCTTTTGTTCCATAACAAGTTGCGAATCACAGAGGCGAATACTGCTGACAGATGTACGGATGCCATATATACGGGCCCAGAATGGCAAATTTAACTTTTTGCAAGTAAGTGGGCCAATACAGTGACATTTAGGGGAGTCCCCATCTGCCTCCGGAAGCCGACTTGAAAGCGTGACAAGATGTTATTATGTTTCATGTAACTTTCCAATTCTCTTATGATCAAGATGCTTTGCTGAGACGTCCAACCATGCAATGGGACGAAAGTTCTCTGGTTCCGCAGGGTTGCCCTTTTTAAAAATTGGCACAATGATGGAACTGAGCCAAGATCGAGGTAAAGTATTTGTGAGATATATGTTATAAAATTTAATTTTTAAGACAGAGGCCCAGAAACTTGGTCTTGTTTAAGCACACAGGCAGGGTGTCCTGAAGCTTTTTGAATAATTTGGCCTGGAAATTGGCCATTCCACGTCTGTCACGGACCAAGGACACAGAGTAGAATTGAGTCTAGTGCTATTAGTAACCGTCACGTTGGCAAACTTAAGCAGCATTTTAAATTTGTTAGTGAAGTATGTCGCCCACAGCTCCCCAGAAATAGATGACGTTAAGTTGTAAGACCGCTTGGAAGAGGCTCTTCTTAAAGTCGCCCAAACCGATGTTTTATCATTGCGCCAGAGATATAAGATTATCTTTTGATTATGCAGTGTCTGTAGGTGGTGTCTGATAGTCCGACAAGCGTTTCTGTAGGAGTTGGAGATTGTTTTTTTTTTTGTGAAGAAAAGGTACGAGCACCAGAATGAGTGATTTCAATTTCCTTAGTGATTTTTTTTTGTGGAAGTTTTAGTAAGCGAATCTCAGAACTATACAAATTAGTTTGTTGACGCTTAGAAGTTTCTTGTGATAGCGTTAATTTCTCCAGCATAGATTTGATTATGCGTTTGTTGCTATCTTTGATCTGATGGATACTTAACTCTTTATTAGAAGCATGACAGTCTGGTTTCATCTCTGTATTGATCATAGCAATTAGCTTACTACACCTCTGAGAATTCCAACCTACAGAAAGACAGGGACGATCACCGTCAAGACATGTCAAGCTAGAATCAGTCTGTAGAGAAGAAATGGCTACATCAATGGAAGTGGAGACGATTAAATGAACACCAAGGCCAGGATCCAAGGTCATCACAGGCCTCCAAGAGTCTAATAGATTTGAGGATATTGCAAAGTAGTCTATGCACGAGGGTGCAGTGCCAATGTGCCACGTGAACTGAAAGGCTTGTGGGTCAAAGCCTAATAGGCAGATGTCCCATTGAGCTAGAAAATCAATCCATCGTTTGTCTCTAATGGTGTTCAAATGACATCCTATTTCCAGATGTAGGAGTCTGGGAGAGACAGCAGGCATTAAAGTCACCTTCCAGAAGAAGCCTGCAATTAGGATTATTAAGGAAAGCCTCTTCAAATATCATCGTAAGCTGAGAAAGCATTTGATGAAGCCATTTTCTAGCTGGATTCCAGTCAAGCGAAATGATGAAATATGGGGCCTGATTTATTCCAGCAAGTGTTCGTTCAATGGCTGGGATAGCTGCTAATGCCGTGACTAGTCTGGAAGTGGCCTGTAGTCCAGTGTTGACTAGAGCGGTTAGGCCTCCATATGGCCTTCCCAAGCTCCCACTTTCAGCAATGACAGAGTAAGAGGTAAAGCCATGAATATGGAGTTTTTGTAACTTCATAGTTTCTTTGCATAAAATGATGGACAAGTGATCATTGAAAAACATGGAATTTAACCAGGAAAAAAGATTAATATATCTGCAAGAGTTCCACGAGGCACATGTGAGTACAGATTGGCTACAATGGTGCAGTTCGTCTCTTAACATGATAGGGGCCCCAACCATGACCAGTCTTTAATGGCATTAGACAAAGATGCAAGTTATGCAGTCACAGATTCATCGGGAAGATTTGCAGTTGAATTACAAGGGGATTGTATAGCGGCCACCGTATGTGTACTATCAAAGGTTTCATTGAAACTGAATGCAGCTTCCTTTGATTTAAATAGGTGCGGCGTTAGACCTGTCTGTATGAGATCTGGCCAATGCTCCCATACCAGTTGAGTTATAATTGGTGAATGAAACTGACACATCATTCGGTTGTTATTGGTAGCGGTGAGTGTAATCCAATCAATATCCTTGAGTTAAGACTTCTCAACGCAGGAATGTTATTAAATGCCTGGAGGATGAAAGAGCGATGGAGTCTGTGCCCCCCATTGATGGAAAAATCACTCAACTAACCAATAATGTCAGCAGTAAACTCAGTAGCAGGAGTGACAATTGGTTGAAGTCCCTCCTGAACATCCTTGTTAGGAGGCTCCTGTTGTTATCCCTTGTCCAATGGCCCTTTCTGAGGAGACACTATCATTTTAGTGCCCGTAGTTGCAAGTTCCGAAGAATGAGCAGCTTGGAAAGGATTGGTTGCTACGGGACTTGCTATACAGGAGGGAGCAGATCCCATAGTGTGTGGCAAAGGCAAGTGTAGGAGTGCACCTCATTAATGGATGTTACGTCGGTGCTTGATATTTTACTCGTGATATTCAGAATGAATGTGGAAAGTTGAGTCTGCTTGGTGGCTACAATTGCTGTCATAGAGTCCAAAGAGATATTCATTGCCCCATTATCATTGACCTTGCTGAATCCAGAGGAACTCACTTCCACATTACCTCCGGACAGGGTTTTCTTGTGCTTTTTTATTTGTGTTAGGAACTTTCGATTGATTACTCATGCTTTGCGTGCTCGCTTTGTTTGGTAACGCTTCCTTCCCTTGAAGAGCTTCTTTGCTCTCTTCATTGACCACATCTGCATTCGATAGATTACATATATTTTTAATATGTGAGTTATGTCCTTTAATCTTAGGTAGTGTAAGATGTTTTTATCTTTTTGCCTGTATCCTTTTGTTGTAGTTTTCTGTGAGCCCTTCTCTTGAGTGCTCTGAGTTGAAGCCGTTTATCTCTATGCAATAAAAATTGCTTTGAGGGACTCACTTGCACCGACTCATCGGATGCCTCAGGAATGTCTACACTAGTACAGATATCCCTTCTCCTGTTACACTCTCCTCCCAGATGCAAGACTGTTGGAGTCTCAGTGGAGACCGGGTTGGAAGACCATTGGAGAGGGACGGAGGCAAATGACAGGATCAAGGAAAGCTGCTTCTGACATTTGCATTTGGGAAAGACACCAGGCTCTTCTTTTCCAGTAGTTTGCAAACAAGGTCAGCTCACCTCTTCTGCTTTGATATTTCTGATTATCTTCAGTAGAAGGGAAAGGTGATGAAGCTTTTTAATAGAGAGAGAAAGTACCCCCTCCCCCAATCATGTGGTAGCCAGAATCATCAGCAGGAGTTTGATGGTAGGGCACTCCTCGGAGGTCAAAGAGCTTTAGCACTGTGTGCAGTGTTATTTTGGTATTGCTTGGTGCTTGGATGCAACTTTCGCCGGTCCATGCTTTCTGACAAGGATTATTTCATCATTTCTACAGACGACATATTCAGAGGGAGGACTTCTAATCCCCAGCACACACGTAGTGCGCAGTGTGACAGTGGGTTTTTGGCATTTGTGATGCAGGGGTGTGGTGTGGCAGTACAGCGTGCTTTCACTTCCCTCAGAGCATGCTGTTTGGGGCCTGAGAGGACCCTCTACTTGTCCCTCCCCCCACCTACCAATACCACCCCTCCCTTTTTCCTTTCATTAAACGATTATAACATTGCGGGGAAAGTGCCGGATAGAAGCCTGAGAAATCCGCAGCCGGATTAACTACTGATCAACACAGTGCGATTGGGCAGAGGAATTGAAAGAGTGACCTGCGGTTGGGAGACAAGTTTTGTTTGGGATGAGACCATGCCGGGTAAGGCCTCTACAAACAACGAGTGCACAATCTTCGTAAATCAAAAACTCAACACCTCCAATGGCTAAAGGATCAGGGTTGGCGGGCTCCCCAGTAAGTGCTGAAATTATGCGTGGTAGTTCTGAGGGAGGAGCAGCCGTAGGGAGTGGGGTAAAGACTCCATCACCTTCAAAGGCCCATATAATTAAGTACTTTACTTCTAAAAGTGCCAAGCAAATTAGAAGTCAAGCGGGCTCTCCAAACGAGGCTGTGAGGCTGTATGACCTGCTCCCTGGGTGCCACAATCAACCCCACTTTTGGAGAAATAGAGAACAATTTCCTGTTAAAGCTTTGCTGCCAGATGTGTTCGGGTGGCATGATCGGAGGCACAGGCTAGACATTACAGTCGAAAGTCTTGAACTCCACAGGTGTGGGTACTGTGATTCCTACTCCCCCCCCAACAGTTTCGGTATCCAGGGACCTTTCAACAACCGTCATCCCCCCAACCCTGGCACAATGGCTCATTGCAGACTACCTCAAGTGAGGAGGATTTCCAAACTTGGGGAGACAGACTTTCAACTACCCCTAAGATGTTTCTATCCCCTTCTCCCTGCCACCCAATAGATGAGGAGGTAGAAGGGGGTGTAGGTCATGAAGCCTCAGGAAATAATGAGGCAGGTATTAATTGCCTGGGGTCGGGGGCCCAGTTGACGCAGCTCGAAGTTGGTGCCTCTTGGGACGTACTAAACTTTGCTGTGAAAATCCTCCTTAAATTGTGTGGTAGTATTCATAATGAATGCCACTGAATACAGCTACCCGCCTACACACATACTAGGTGTGACTAGTTGCACCAAGTGTTAACAAATCATGTTGGTCTATACATCCAAACAGGAAAAAAGGATAGAGATGAACATATTTTAATTAGTACATAAGAAAACTCGACATGTTAAAAAACAACAATGCATTTCATTTACACAAAACATAAAAACATATTTTGAAAATCAGCGTTTTTCCTAACCGGGAAGACAACAACTGCAAACATCATTTTTAAACAGTGTTGTGGGGTTAGTACAAGTGTGATATTGACAATTCAAATACCCTCAATTGTTATTATTATTTGTCCTTGACTCTCTCGACACAGAGAAATGTGTTTCTGGGTACCAGCGGATGTTATTGGAAAGAGACACTCTCTAGCTGACGTTAGACTGCTATGAGACTTGTGCTGAACCCGTCTTCAGGACAATACATTGTGAGGCCACAGGATAAGTGTCAGGGGCACAGTGATTATGCTAAAAACCAAAACACAAAAAAGCGTGTTAGTGGCACCTTAAAAGCTGGGTGAAAATCTCTATAGGTATGCACGTGCAACTATTAGCACTAACCTTGCAATTGCTTTTTAGCTGTGTGTGGCATCGGATTTGGTGACCATGTGGACCGAATTCGATAGTTGTAACTGTGGGAACTCACAGTTAGGATGACTAAAATGAAGAAATAAATTTTAGCTGTTAGTTGAACAACATTTTTTGTATTTTATTTGTTGAATTATGTGCAAAAAACTGCAAAATCCCTAAGTGAGCAGCTTAGGGCATTGAATTTTGATTCTTCGAAAGCTATCCGTTTATTTTGGTGATAGTCCTACGGTTAGGGGATTAAAAGGGCCTACACATTAGCGTGCAGAGTTTTACAAACGTGTTGGTAACGATTATTACCTTCATGCCCAGGCGGGAGTGTGCCTGTTCGTTGATGTCAATCGACACAATGTTAGCCAGAATGGTGCAGCTAATGCGGAGTACGCTGTGTGGCTGTTTCTTTAAAGAGAAGTGGAAAAAGCTGGTAAGTGACTTGAAGCGCTGTTTGAAGCCTGGTGAAAGCGCGAGTATTCTGTCCGCTTACCTATTGAGAAACCGGAATTCAATGCCGGAGGATTGCAAACTGTCACAGTGCCGAGCGCTGAATGAAACACTGGGAGATGCGGGTCGGGTGAAGCCATGTTTGGATGCCCGAAAACTAGACCGTAAGTGTGCTACCAGAATGGATCGCGTTAGATGCCATCTTGGATGGAAAAATGGCGGATAACAATACTACGAAATGTAGTAGATTTCGGTGAAAGATACATAATGTTGTTTGTCACAATGTTGCTGACAACCACAGATGGATTTCTGTGGGTGAAGAGAAATTGTTGTGATTCTGAATAGTAGCCACAGCGCAAGGAACTGACGTAGTTCCAATACAAATAGTTCCAATACAAATGGAAATAATTATCATGCACGTGAAACCCTCTGCGGGAGTGGACTGCATGATTTATTTTTAGCGGATGATTAAAGGTGATAGACGGCAGATTTACACCGGGATTCAGGGGAACAATCGTTCCATCTTCCTTTACACCCTGCTTCCTTGGATGATTAAAGGTGATAGACGGCAGATGTACACCGGGATTAAGGGGAACTATCTTTTCATCTTCCTTTACACCCAGCTTTCTTGGATGATTAAAGGTGATATACTGCAGATGTACACCGGGATTAAGGGGAACTATCTTTCCATCTTCCTTTACACCTGCTTCCTTGGATGATTAAAGGTGATGGACTGCAGATGTACACCGGGATTAAGGGGAACTATCTTTCCATCTTCCTTTACACCCTGCTGCCTTGGATGATTAAAGGTGATGGACTGCAGATGTACACTGGGATTATGGGGAACTATCGTTCCATCTTCCTTTACACCTTGCTTCCTTGGATGATTAAAGGTGATAGACGGCAGATGTACACCGGGATTAAGGGGAACTATATTTCCATCTTCCTTTAAACCCTACTTCCTTTGATAATTAGATTCAGAATCAATTACTGGAATGTCAAGTCAGCCTTGATCATCCAAGCAACCATCATCATTTTCAACAACGTTTTTGATCTGCCCACTAAATTGCACAGGAGAGAACTTTTTCTGACCAGTTTCTAAATCATTCCATATCTTAGTCCCATGTTTCTCCTTCTCTGATCTTTTTGACTTGTTATCCAAGCTTCTATCCAGAAGGTTCAGTGATCTCAAAAATGTTCGAAAACTTAGTTTGCATGTGTTTGATTTTTTTTTAAATCCTTGGCGTAGATGTGGTAGAAAACCCCTGCTTGACTCCTGAAGGACCACAGCAACACTTCAGTTTGCTCCACTTGGGCTTTATGCACACACACCCCTCCTTCATCTTAAAGCGGCAGCACTTATCCACCAAAGAAAGCTGTATACGCCAACTAGCGCAACGCGTATTGCACCTCCAACCGCTAAGGCAAGACTACACTTGCCACCACCCTTCCTATCATTTATTCTTATGCACCTTCTTCTCCGGCCCTGCCATGAATATCTCCTTTCACCCGATATGACGCCAGTCTGTCTTTCCCCTCCCATCCGCAGTGTGGACTACCACACTGCTGACGGCATGATTATGCAGTCACTTGAAGGTATTTAGGTTCACTCCTTGACTTTTTCATTCACTTGCTTCTCAATTCAGTAATTTCACGTGATGTTGTAATTTGGCTTTGGATTATATTGGGTAAAGATGTGAAAGTGATCACGCAAAGCTTTCCTCCAGTTGAGACATCTTTTTTTGGAGGCATCTATGTTTTACGCACGGCCTGTGGCTAAAGCATATTTAACCCGCAGTGTGCCACATGTGTACCACATGTGCCACATGTCCTGTGCACTTATTTAGCTACTTTGGACGGACCCTTTCAAGATTCTTCTCGCATTTAGAGTTTACGTTACACTGCAAGGCACACTTTAAGTGCTGTTGCAATGTTCTCTGCAATACATGCTGCATGTTTGCTCATTACATTCACTCTTGTTTATCATTGTGGGCACGTCATGTCCCCACCTAAAAGAAAATGCAGATGTCATTGCTTTCTACCTCCCGATACAGGTATTACTCCGGCCACCCTCTCCCGTGGGTCTCAACTATATCAAAGGAGGCAGAGGAGCATAGCAGTAATGATCCCCTTTTAACTTCACTGAGCTTATTTTAGAAAATTCCAGAAAATGTGGAAATGAATCCATTCTATAACTTAACCTCTGATCCAATGTGTTGTCTTATTAATAAGATGCTTGTTTTCTGCCCAGTAGTCCATGTGGGACTCCTGGCAGTGCAGCTCTTCCTGTTTTTGGTTTGGTGTACAGACCCATGGGATGCCCTTATGGCACCCATGGGTGGAGGTGCAATCCTGTGCCCCTAGTGTATGTTTTTGGGCACCTGTTTGTGGCCCACATTGCAGGGTATGGGCTGGTGGCAGCTCCATGCTGAATTTGACAGGTACCCCGAGTATCCTCCATTTTGGGATACCCAGGCCCTGCCATTGGAATCAGTTGATTCCTGATAGGAAACAAGATGGCCCCTGTGGCCTCCTGCTTTCTATTGCCTGTTACCTTGTTTTCACAAAGTCCTGAGAAGCCCTGACTCTGTCCCTTCCCCCTGACTGGCTGTTGGGTGGAAGTTCCATATATGGTGTTGTTATGAAGTCCAGGCCAGACTGTCTGGAGCCTTCCCAGTGACTGTATGTTGTGGGTACACCCTGTGGGTGGGACCTGGGTGAATGGAGTGTGTGACCAATATGCACTTCTTGTTGTGGCTGTCTGGTTTCTGGTATGAGAGACAAAGACTGAGACAGCCTTGCCCAAAACTGGCCTGAATGCAGTGTGTAGTGTTGAATGGCTGGGTACTTGTCCCAATCCACATTCATTGTTGGGTCTGAGATGGAGGAGTATGGCCTGAATGCACCGTATGCCTGATTGGCTGACTGACTACATGAATGCCCTTCTGTATGATTGGCTGCTGAGTGTGACCCAGCAGTGTGGATGAGAGACAGTATAGTATATCTGGGGACCTCTCACCGCAGAAATTGTTCAAAAGCTGTGTCTACACTTGAAGAGTAACTGGAACTGCTGATCCTCGACGCCCAGCTGGAAGAAGAAGAAGAACTGCTGCTGCATTTGCTTCGACCCGATCCGAAAGCTGTCGAGTTCGTCGAGGAGTGATCCGAGAGAGGACTTGGTTAGGCGCCCTCTTCCCGTGGTCCGAGGGACCATCGAGCACCGCCAACCTTCACCGAAGCTCCCTGGAAGTCAGACCCTCGAAAGGCTGCCGAGCGGAGACGGTGTCTGCCGAGGAGAACGAAGTGAAGCACCGGACATCGACGTAGTCGAAGTCCATTGCCGTCTACCAGGGTTCTTATTCCTCTTCACACTACATTTCTTCTTGTCCCTTACTTCTCCAGTGAGTCTTATTCCTCTTAACATTACATTCCTGCTTGTCCCTTACTTCTCTGGTGAGTCGTATTCCTCTTAACATTACATTCCTGCTTACCCCTTACGTCTCCAGTGAGTCTTATTCCTCTTTACATTACATTTCTTCTTGTCCCTTACTTGTCCAGTGAGTCTTATTCCTCTTAACATTACATTCCTGCTTGTCCCTTACTTCTCCGGTGAGTCGTATTCCTCTTAACATTACATTCCTGCTTACCCCTTACGTCTCCAGTGAGTCTTATTCCTCTTTACATTACATTTCTTCTTGTCCCTTACTTCTCCAGTGAGTCTTATTCCTCTTAACATTACATTTCTTCTTGTGCCTTAGTTCTCCAGTGAGTCTTATTCCTCTTTACATTATATTCCTGATTGCCCCTTACATTTCCAGTGAGTCTTATTCCTCTTAACATTACATTTCTTCTTGTCCCTTACTTCTCTAGTGAGTCTTATTCCTCTTACCATTACATTTCTTCTTGTCCCTTACTTCTCTTCATTGAGTCTAATTCCTCTTAACATTACATTCCTGCTTGTCCCTTACTTCTCCGGTGAGTCGTATTCCTCTTAACATTACATTCCTGCTTACCCCTTACGTCTCCAGTGAGTCTTATTCCTCTTTACATTACATTTCTTCTTGTCCCTTACTTCTCCAGTGAGTCTTATTCCTCTTAACATTACATTTCTTCTTGTGCCTTAGTTCTCCAGTGAGTCTTATTCCTCTTTACATTATATTCCTGATTGCCCCTTACATTTCCAGTGAGTCTTATTCCTCTTAACATTACATTTCTTCTTGTCCCTTACTTCTCTAGTGAGTCTTATTCCTCTTACCATTACATTTCTTCTTGTCCCTTACTTCTCTTCATTGAGTCTAATTCCTCTTAACATTACATTCCTGCTTGTCCCTTACTTCTCCGGTGAGCTGTATTCCTCTTAACATTACATTCCTGCTTACCCCTTACGTCTCCAGTGAGTCTTATTCCTCTTTACATTACATTTCTTCTTGTCCCTTACTTCTCCATTGAGTCTTATTCCTCTTAACATTACATTTCTTCTTGTGCCTTACTTCTCCAGTGAGTCTTATTCCTCTTAACATTACATTTCTTCTTGTGCCTTAGTTCTCCAGTGAGTCTTATTCCTCTTTACATTATATTCCTGACTGCCCCTTACATTTCCAGTGAGTCTTATTACTCTTACCATTACATTTCTTCTTGTCCCTTACTTCTCTTCATTGAGTCTAATTCCTCTTAACATTACATTTCTTCTTGTCCCTTACTTCTCCAGTGAGTCTTATTCCTCTTAATATTACATTCCTGCTTGTCCCTTACTTCTCCGGTGAGTCGTATTCCTCTTAACATTACATTCCTGCTTACCCCTTACGTCTCCAGTGAGTCTTATTCCTCTTACCATTACATTCCTGCTTGTCCCTTACTTCTCCAGTGAGTCTTATTCCTCTTTACATTACATTTCTTCTTATTCCTTGATATCATTTATTCTTATGCACCTTCTTCTCAAGCACTGCCATGAATATATCTAGATGTGACAAGACAAGGGAAGACAGAAGGAGGATAAAACAACGATCTTACCAGGCCTTGCGTTTTTCAGATTGTGCAAGTGTGGGAGGGAGGAAAAGTGCCAGTTGACACAGGAGAGGAGAGAGTGAGGTGATAACGCGGTAAGTGCGGCCAGGGAGGTGGCTCAATAAGTGCATGGTATCAGGGGACTGTAGGGTTGCAGATACAGTCCCTAGGTGGTTGGGAGGCCCAAAGGCAGTGCAAGCGGAAACTGGTCGTGCTGCAGGAGCCTGGTCTCGTGGGTTCAGTGGGTGACCAGGTAACCAGTAAGCGCAGCAGACAGGAGCATCACCAGGGGAGAGGGAGAGAGAAAGCGGAAGCGAAGAGGAATATCTTGAGCTGCTTCCTGAACCTTAACTGCTCCTGCTCCAGTTTGAGAGAGGCAGGGAGGCTGTTTCAGAGGGAGGCCCCAGCCGAGGACCGAGATCTATCCCCCACTCTCAGCCTGGAGTAGCGTCTGACCCTCAGAGAGTTGGTGTTGGATGAGCGGGGGCCTTCAAAAGGAAGATGCATAGGAAGAGAGAGTTGGATGTAGTGTGGTCCCCGGCCCCAGAAAGTCTTGTGGACGATGCAGAGGATCTTGAACTTAATCCACTGGGAGCCAATGGAGACATTTCCGGTCTGGAGAGATACGATCCATGGGCTTGAGGCCAAGGACACGTCTTGCAGTCCCGTTCTGGATTAGTTGAAGGGGGCGTAGGGAGCAAAGGGGGAGATTGGGGAAGAGGCTGTTGCAGTAGTCCAGCCTAGAGAGGACCAAGGCCCTGGAGGTGGTGAGCTTCTGACACAATGCTATCTTTCCCCTACCATCCACAGTGTGGAGTATATGTGAGGGGTCAGAAATGAGATGCGGACACAAGTGTGCAATATTCTCGGAATCAGGCATTTTATTTAACACAAAAATGGTTCGGAATAACGCCTCTCTAACCCTATCTTAAATAAAGAGGTTCCCTGTCTAGGAAATTAAAACTAAGAATCAGTCTGTGTCATGTGTCATGTTGTTGAAATTAGAAAACGTCCTTGTGTCCAAAACATTCTAAACCAACCATCACACTGACCCTCACACTAGAAATAAACAAAATTAGGGGTGTAAGGAAATGTCTTGGATCAGTGTAAAGTGTTTTTCCAAGGAGAGACCCTTGGTTCCAGAGGATGGGTTCCTTCCCTGCATTGTTAGGTAGGATGGCAAAGTGTCTCTTTTAAACAATAATTTCTCTGCAGCACAAAAGTGTCTCTTTATCCAACAATTCCTTGAGGGTTTTAAACTGAATATACAGGAAGCTCTTGTTTAACCAACAGGTTTCAAATGAATAATTGTTTCCTTAACTTTTCAGGTTTCCTGGTATACTCCCATGCCAAGCAGTTTCAGGGTTCATTCCCCAAGATTAAAAGGCTTAGTATAGTTGACTGCCAGGAGTTCTTCCATGGACTATTTCGATCCCCTGGTATACTCCCCTGCCAGGTATCTTCTCCCCCAAATGTTAGCAGCCTGGTGTTTCCTGTTTACCAGGACTTCTGAGTGGTTTCACTGTCCTTTGCATCCACTTTGTTCTGTCAAAAGGTCTTTACTTGGGTGATGCTTGTTTCAGCTCTCCCTCACATTGACATCTCGTGCATAGGTATTTGTTCCCTTTTTCTAGTATCACTTTCAAACATTGATTTCTGTGGTTACATTTGCTTTGAGCATTAGCCGTAATAACAATCTCACATAATTCTTTCACTTGATTATATGGGTGTTGGAGCACCCTGGGGTCCCCAATGACGCTGGGCAGACTCACCGGTTGTTTGCGCTGTCTCCGACACTTGGTGTGTTTCCGCGATGAAGCTTCTCTTCTGGATTGGACTCTGATTGATTGTAGACGTCCCAATTTACCCCAATATGACCACATAAAAAACGAATCCCAAAAGGGCGATATTTTTTCTCCCCCTCTGCCCATATATATATGCTGGGGATGACCCAGTGCAGCCCCCCTTATCCTTAACTTTACTCCCCCCCACATACATATGTGGTGAAATGGGTCATCCCAAATTTGGTCTTTTGTGATTTGGTCTTTTCTACCTCGTTCTTTTGGGGGTATTACCGCTGTCTCCTCCCATGTGATCTTCCCTCATATAACCAACCCCAGGGTCTGGACCATATGACGGCTGCCGCCCCTGGCCGCATGGGAGGAGACCACGGCGAGGGAATCAGTGATGAGTCCATCGGATTCATCACATACCGCACTGCGGATGGCATGAATATGCACTGTCACTTGAATTTATTTAGGTTCATTCATTGACTTGCTCCTCAATTCAGAAATTTCAACAGATGACGTAATTTGTCTTTGGATTATATTGGGCAAAGATGTGAAAGTGATCACGCAAAGCTTTCATTGAGACACCTTTTTTGGAGGCATCGTTGTTTTACACATGGCATGTTTAACTCATAGCTCTCCGTCGACCAGGATGGCAGTGTGCCACATGTGTGCCACATGTGTGCCACAGGTCCTATGCACTTATTTAGCTACATTGGACGTAACACTGCAAGGCACACTTTAAGTGCTGTTGCAATGTTCTCTGCACTATATGCTGCATGTTTGGTCATTACATTCACTCTTGTTTATCATTGTGGGCAGTTCATGTCCCCACCTAAAAGAACATGCAGATGCCATTGCTTTCTACTTCCCGATAATGGTGTCACACTGCCCACCCTCTCCCTTAGGTCTCAACTATATCAAAGGAGGCGGAGGAGCATAGCAGTAATGATCCAGTTTTAACTCCAGTGATCTTATTTTAGAAAATTCCAGAAAATGTGGAAATGAATCCATTCTATAACCAACCCTCTGATCCAATGTGTTGTCGTATTAATAAGATGCTAGTGTTCTATTCTCACAGTCTGCACTATTCTTATTTTGTAGAGGAGGGTGGCAGGCACTGATGGAACCTTGGACAGTGCTCAAGTATTTCAATTGATAGAAAATAGATCTGTAAACTGCAGTTTACACAGATGTTTGCAGCAGCTTCACTACCCACTGAGTTATCTTTCTAATGTTTGATCCTGTGGCCTTCGAGTTACATAGATGTCTGCAACGAACGTTTGGCATATGGAGCTAAGCCACTAGGAGGGGGATTCTGGTCCCGGTGGGATTCAAATAGATCTTCGCTGCAGCAGCTCAACTCACTGAGCGGTCTTGAGCCCGTTGATACCGACTCTCATTTCTAATCCTTGGTCCTTTCAAGTATCAACTCAGAAGAGTGGCAATCAATCACAAACTACATCCCTTTCTCTCCCACTCTGTCAAAATCCCTGCATACTACAACACGACAGCAATAGGCCCTGGATCTCTTTATGTAGCATTTAAGTTGAATTTGTATTTCTTAGTTGGGGTTTGCTAAAGATTGCATACTACAACACGACAGCAATAGGCCCTGGATCTCTTTATGTAGCATTTAAGTTGAATTTGTATTTCTTAGTTGGGGTTTGCTAAAGATTGCATACTACAACACGACAGCAATAGGCCCTGGATCTCTTTATGTAGCATTTAAGTTGAATTTGTATTTCTTAGTTGGGGTTTGCTAAAGATTGCTCTCTCCTGCAAGCAATGTTTTCAGTACAATGGCACTGCACAGCTGTCACACACATGCCTGGCAGGATTAACAAGAACACAAACCTGCTATATGCTGTTGTGTTTTAATGTCGTGGATGCCAATACCATAATTGATTTATTAAATGATGTCAATAACATTGCTAATTAAATAAGATGCATTTTGAAATCAGTGGGCATCCTTGCCTCTGGTCTGGGTCCTTCAGCACCCACAGCCCTTCCACCCTGGCTGAAAAGGCACTCATTCTGATTCCCGCCATTACTTCTTAAAACATCATGACGCAGCATTGAGACAGCGCATGCTTGGTATTGCTTTGCCTTATCTTGCCTTTGAAAGATAATTGTTTCTTTTACTTCTACAGGAGACATGCAGAGAAAAATGTAAATGTTGGTAATGTACCCACAAAACGAAAAAGAACAGAAATGTCTACATGGAAGAAAATGAAGGAGTCCCAGAGCTCAAGAATGAAACTATTTCTAGACTCTCGCTGTGGACAAACACTGGGAGGTGGAAAGATCTACACACTGTGAAGTAAAGAAAGTACACACGTAAACGAGGCACGCAATTCAAGTACTAATCGGAACATAAATGCCGTCTTGTTATTTACAGGAGCCTGCATATGGCACTGAAAACACCTCCATGCTGCGCAATACAGCAATCCCTCAGTTGCAAATGAAATGTGACGGCCCTTATGGGAAGATACACATTAATCCTAAAGTAACCCTAAACAGAAAACCTATTTGTGACCTAACTACAAAGCAGGCTCACAGCGTAAAGGCAGTGTGTTTCTCCCTGGGAATATCTGTTGTGAAAACAGACTGGACTGGTCAAGGAAACCAGTGACAACTTGTGAGCGCCTGACAGAAGCTATCTTTAAGCTTAATGAGAGTATACAGAAAATCATGCAAAGAGATTAACGCCACGTTTTGATTCTCGAGAGAGATTCAATCTTACCATGGTATTTATTATTTAAAAAAACAAGTGTGGAGAAAATAACCCACAAGAAATGTCTTATTGCTGCTTTAAATATCTGAGGGACTTGAATCCGAAGAATAGCCAATCTATACATGAGAGAACCCTCACAGGAGAAAATCCTTATCAGTGCCCTGCATGTCAGAAAAGCTTTAAACATAAAAACAGTCTGACTAGACATGCAAGAACCCACAGAGTGACAAGACTGTATAAGTGCTTCAAAGTTCAGAAAACCTTCAGCAATAAAACCAATCTGACTTTACATGAGAGAACCCACACTGGAGAAAAGCCTTACCAGTGCCCTAAATGTTTGAGAGGATTCAGTCTGAAACACCACCTAACTAGTCATGCGATTACCCACACAGGAGAAAAGCCTTATCAGTGCTCTGAATGCCAAAAACGTTTCAGTCATAAACATGACTTTACTCTACATGTTAGAACCCACACAGGAGAAAAACCTTACCAGTGCTCTGTATGTCAGAAATGTTTTACTCATAAACAAACTCTGACTACACATGAGAGAAACCACACAAGAGAAAGTCCTTATCAGTGTTCTGAATGTCAGAAAACCTTCAGCAATAAAACCAATCTGACTTTACATGAGAGAACCCACACTGGAGAAAAGCCTTACCAGTGCCCTAAATGTTTGAGAGGATTCAGTCTGAAACACCACCTAACTAGTCATGCGATTACCCACACAGGAGAAAAGCCTTATCAGTGCTCTGAATGCCAAAAACGTTTCAGTCATAAACATGACTTTACTCTACATGTTAGAACCCACACAGGAGAAAAACCTTACCAGTGCTCTGTATGTCAGAAATGTTTTACTCATAAACAAACTCTGACTACACATGAGAGAACCCACACAGGTGAAAAACCTTATCAGTGCTCTGCATGTCAAAAACATTTCAGCCAAAAACCTCACTTAACACTACATTTTAGAACCCACACAGGTGAGAAACCTTATCAGTGCTCTGAATGTCAGAAACTCTTTAGACAGAAACAACACCTAACAATCCATGAGAGAACCCACACAGGAGAAAAGCCTTATCAGTGCTCTCAATGTCAGAAAAGCTTCAGTTGTACAAGTCATCTAGCTCAACATGAGAGAACGCACACTGGAGAAAAGCCTCATCAGTGCTCTGAATGTCAGAAATGTTTTGGTCAGAAAGGTGAGCTGACTTTACACGAGAGAACCCACACAGGGGAAAAACCTTACCAGTGCTCTGAATGTCCGAAACAGTTCATACAGAAAAATGACCTAACTGTACATGAGAGAACCCACACAGGGGAAAAACCTTACCAGTGCTCTGAATGTCAGAAATGCTTTACTCATAAAAATACTCTGACTACACATGAGAGAACCCACATAGGTGAACAACCTTACCAGTGCTCTATATGTCAGAAATGCTTTACTCATAAAAACAATCTGACTACACATAAGAGAACCCACACAGGTGAAAAGCCTTATCAGTGCTCTGAATGTCAGAAACTCTTCAGCCAGAAACAATACCTAACAATCCATGAGAGAACCCACACAGGCGAAAAGCCTCATCAGTGCTCTGAATGTCAGAAAAGCTTCAGTCGGATAAGTCATCTTGCTCAACATGAGAGAACGCACACTGGAGAAAAGCCTCATCAGTGCTCTGAATGTCAGAAATGCTTTAGTCATAAACGTGACCTATCTAGACATGAGATAACCCACACAGGGGAAAAACCTTACCAGTGCTCTGAATGTCAGCGATGCTTTGGTCATAAAAGTGAGCTAATTATACACGAGAGAACCCACACAGGGGAAAAACCTTACAAGTGCTCTGAATGTCCGAAACAGTTCATGCAGAAAAATAACTTAATTTCACATGAGAGAACCCACACATGTGAAAAACCTTACCAGTGCTCTGCATGTCAGAAATGCTTTTCACATAAAAACCATCTGACTACACATGAGAGAACCCACACAGGTGAAAAACCATACCAGTGCTCCAAATGTCAGAGATGCTTTACTCAGAAAAGCAATCTGAGTACACATGAGCGATCCCACTCTGGAGAAAAGCCTCATCAGTGCTCTGAATGCCAGAAAAGCTTCAGTCGGATAAGTCATCTGGCTCGACATGAGAGAACCCACACAGGAGAAAAACCTTATGCGTGCTCTAAATGTCAGAAATGCTTTTGTCAGAAAAGTGAGCTAAATATACATGAGAGAACCCACACAGGGGAAAGACCTTATGAGTGCACCAAATGTCAGAAAAGCTTCAGTCAAAAAGGAGGCTTAAAGAGACATGGGAGAACCCACACTTGAGAAAACCCTTTTCTGTGCTCTGAATGTCAGAAAAGCTTTAGATTGATGAGCAATTTAACTATAGATATACATGTTTCACGGAAGCTAATAATAAACTAACGTATGCTCTGACATTTCTCCTCAAAAATATCGAAGAACTATCTAAATTTAACCAAGAATGGACTTAAATTGTGCATACCGTTTTGTGTGATACTTTGCTTAAATCAGTGTTCATTTGATTTTATATTACTTTTAATTGTTTCTATTATGATGTTTTGCATTGTAGGTGATAATTATGTTATTTTCATGTCTAATTGTCAAATGTAGTCATCATTGGTCTCTTTTAAAGGTTTGAACAAACCAATAAAAAAAAACTATACATAAAAGAACACATACAGGAAAAAAACCTTTTCAGTGCCTGGAATGACAGAAAAGCTTCAGTGAAACAATAACCGGCCGATTAGACACGAGGGAACCCACACTGCCTAAAAACCTCTCACTGTCTGGAATGATCGAAAAGCTTCAGTGAAACAATAACCGGCCGATTAGACACGAGGGAACCCACACTGTCTAAAAACCTCTCACTGCCTGGAATGATCGAAAAGCCTCAGTGAAACAATAACCGGCTGATTAGACATGTGGGCACCCACATTGGAACAATGACCTTGTACTAGCCTTGAACCTTTTTTGCGAACTAGAAATAATGGAATCTGGCACTGCTGTGTCACTTGGGCCTCATGGAATCTGGCATTTCTTTGCCAACTCGGCATAATGGGCTCTGATGCTGCCTTATTTACCTAGACTAATGGAGCCTGGCACTGCAATAGTAAATGGGCACGTCCTTGATAATGAAGTGACTCCCTGGTGCCTGAGGTTGTGATGGCAACACCCATCAGTGCTGTGCGTACTGTACAATACATTGTCGGAGCTCCAACAATATAGAAAATAACTCAAGACCAACCTCTTCAAGGAATCTCTCTGCATCAACACTTAGGCCCTCACAGCCCACCTTGCGCAACCTGACTTGCTAGACGCCACCCACCCGTCTCCTCCCTACCACCCGGCACAGCAGGCCCCCTCCTCTGAGCCCCTCTGTATCCCACCCCCCACTGTATATCTGTTCTGTTGTTACGCTGCATTATGCATCTGCATTGTGTTATACTGTGTGCTAGGATGCTTCTGGACGCCAGGTGCGCGCTCAGTAATAATAATAATAATAATAATACCTGGTATATAATAGCAAGAGATTCTGTTTGGTGTGAGTATCAGACACTATTATGGCAGTACCTGGTCAGTAATGTTACACTCTGTGCACATGTTGGCAGTAGTCTGTAAAGATGCTGTCAATGCTTCACTAGTGCTTATACTTCAGCAACAGCTTTTCGCTTTATGTATCTTTTTCCTCGGTTTGTCCTCCCTTTCTTTCGAGCGTGTTTGATATTACTTTATTTGCTTAATCTTCAGCTGTGCACACTTTTTAATGTAAATCGCTTCAAATGTTTTATGATATCTTGGTGCCTGGTGTCATTGAGTTGTGACAGTAGATTCGAGTATCATAGTACTTCTGAAGTGTTTGGATTCTGAAAATGATTTCCATCTTAGTGACAGTACTTTTGCCATCACTCACACCTAAACCATTATTGTATGTATGTACTGGATCTGTGGGGCTTCATTGGCATATACCCCTACTCAAGTCACTGGGCCTCATTACGAGTTTGGCGGCAGCCATGGAGCTATTAGCTCCATGGCTGCCGCCAATCCGGGCTCCTTTACCGGGTTCCCAGAATGGGGAATTACCGGGCTATTCTGAGTTCGGAGGGCCCGGTAATTCCTCCCTCTGGGAACCCGTGCCCGGACCTTCCCCATTCCCATCTGAGCCCCCATAGGGCTCAATGGGAATGGGAGAGCGAGCCAACAACGGGCTGATTACAACCGGCCCGTTGTTAGCTCCCTCTTCCCCTCACAGGACCCGGTAACAACGCCTTGTTTTGAGGGGACCTCGTAATTTCATGGGACGGGTTTAACGGGTCCACCTCCATTAGCGGAGCCTGTTAACCCGTTCCGCGAAACTTATAATGAGGCCCACTGATTTGATATGAGTGCGCCCCAACCCATCCCTCTCAAAACATATGTTTGGCTCCCCTCAAGGGCCTTCAGAACTGCAGAACTCTTGGTATCTAGAGAATCTATTTGCAGCATTAGGCCCAGGTTCTCTGATGATATCTCGTGGGTAATATTAGCACATCGTTCAGATGATTTACATCCTATCCTGCATGCCAGGCTCTATCCACCACAAAGGTGGTCTACATGCTCACCTGGCGCCTTGCCAGGCTTTCTGCTGTGCCCGAAGCAAGGTTCTGGAGAAAATTGGGTCTCTGCGCTTTAGTGCCAGCGGCACTGCTGCCCCTGAGCATCTGATAGACTTAGTAATGGACAACAATACTGCTGTGGGTCTACCCACTGAGTCATCTATGCCTATTACCCCTACGTTCATGATAAACATTGGATGCTATCTACACTGTCTACACCGTTTTATCACTTACCCAACAAGTGTTTGCACTTGCAATATAGTGTCTTTTACACTCTATTGTTTAGCATCTATGTCTATTTATATCCTTCAATGAACAATGTGTGGGCATTAGCAATATAGAAATAGCATGGCCAGGCGATATGCAGTTCCTCATCTTGTTAATATAGTAGTGGAGTAGATAACGCTCATCCTACAGACGGTGGAGGTACAGTCTTTGCCTACTCCTGAAATCTACTTTCTTTCTTAACCAGGCAGATCATGATCGTGTGGGTCAGCAGTCCTCCGGGTTCTGGTCCTTCTGGATTCAGAGGGCACTAGCCTGAGATGACATGTCATGATCTCTGTCTTAAAAACATCTAGCTTATTAAATGCTAAATCCCACCCTTGTTCCCTGTCCGCCGATCACATTCTTGCAGCTAATGAGGTCATTCACGTAATCAGTAGAAAGAGTAGAACAGAATCTTGTGGTTATGTGCCCCTTACGTATGATCTTGTATGTTCGAATAAGATGTGCTTTTCCCAAAAGATGAAAATACAGTGCTTTATTCATAAAATGTTGCACTATGGGCGTGCACTAATTAAGCATTGAACCTTTGTTTCTGTTTTATCTTTATATTGAGCTGGACTTGTGTTCTTTTTGTTTATTTAAACATACCCGCATGCGTTCATGTTTGCGAATAAATCTTTTCAAAATAATGATCTTGTTTAACAAAATATTGCATATGTTTCTGATTTAAAAACCATACTAATGTCACTGTGCGCGCATTAAAGGAAAGCAAGGAAATTACTTGTTTAAAAAACACTGTTTAGCAAATTAGTACAAGGTAAATAAAAGACTGGTTGCAGAGGCAAACTATTAACTCGTGCTTACAGCAAACATAAGTAATTGTGTTTTTTTAACACATCAAGCTTTTTTTCTGGCTTCAAGTAAACACATTGGGCCTCATTGTGATTGGGCCTGGCTACCCCCACACTCGGGTCCGGGTTTCGCGAAATGGGAATTACCGGGCCATTCCGACCTTGGAGGGCCCAGTAATTCCGATTCGCGGGACCCGGTACGTCCCCATTCCCATTTGAGCTCCCATAGGGCTCAATGGGAATGGGGAGGATCGTAGCAACGGCCCTGTTAATAACGGGGCCATTGCTGCCATCGGGTACTGCTCGCGGGTGCCGCTCTGCACGTCTCGTCTGATCAGGCGTGCAGACTGTCCCCGCGAGCAGATCTCGTAATGTTGCGACGAGGTAACAATGGTGCCGGTAGCACTACCGGCGCTGTTGGTGCCTTACCGCAACACTTATAATGAGGCCCATTAACCACATTGTGCCTTCCTAAATTTTCAGTAATGCTCTCTATAGTTCCAGTAGTACGTCAGAAGAGAAGGCTGGCAGAGCCAATACTTCCCAATGGATATTTGTGAAATGCATCCCTGACCATAGAAATGTTTCATTTGTAGGAGCATATGTGGCCTGGCTAGGAGTTTGGAGCTGTTCATATCATAAACATGCAAATACAATGTATGACTGTAAGGAATTGCCTTGAGACTCGTTATACAGCACACTGTTCCAATCGGGCATGCTCGTCTCTTTAAGCCACAGGTCCCATGCAGTATGTAGATGAGTCTGTCACTCTCTTCTCCTATAGTGTTGCCTTTCACCAATTCCAAACAGGAAATGGCATTCCTTAGGTAGTGGATCAGCTGGTAAGTTCTCAGTCCTTGGTCTAGAAAGCTCTTGGTCTGAGTCTTGCTTCTCTATGTACACAGGGAGTCAGACATCTGTGAGGAATCTTGCGGAGTCATCACTGATCCCCAGCCAACGTCTCTGCCTATGTGGCCAGGGCTAGGCAGTCGCTACATGATCCGGACCCTGGGGGTGGTTTTCTGAGGGTGAACCACATGGGAGGAGATGGCTGTCAGGGGAGAGTGGTGACTCCATAGAAAGAAGAGCAAAATACTTCTCTTTATTGTGAAGATCCATTAATTCCAGGATTTTTAATAGCTTCTTGCCATTATTCAAACCCATCTGATTGTAAACCCTGGAGAAATACTTTGCTTAAACAAAAACCGCTTCAGTCTCCATATAAATGTGCTGAAACTAAAATGCATGAACCATCTGATGCTAATAGTGATTGTAATATTGTTACAAATCTTAGACCATCTGATGTCAAATCCATTAATACTTCCTTGGAGTCAAAGACCCAGAAAGCCTCAGCTGCTGTGACGAGGAAGAGGGGCAAGGAGTGAATGTGGATCGAATGCGACTAAGAACATTGTACAGTCTAGTTGTCGCCAAACTGATCAGCTGCGTGGGAGTTTTAAATCCTTAAAGCACCTTCAGCTGAGTGAGGAAGGTAGAAGAAGGGAGGAATGTGGAATAAGAAAGAAGGCAGGTTGCAAACTGCAGGGAGCAGGAAGCATGACCGGTGGCAGAAGATATCCCAGGAAGAACAGTGTGAGCGAAGCACGCCAGAGTTGAGCTGATGGCATTCAAGCTCAAAGGAGAGGAGCTCCAGACAGGAGGAAACAGAAGGTGCTCAGCAGAGCTGCGTTTGGAGACACGGGTCTTGGCAGCGGAGGCAGGAGGAGCCGACGTAAAGACCTAGGAGAACTCTGCCATTCAAAGGAGGCCAGTATCTCGCAAGTACCCTTCAAATGATGTATGAAATACCGCTGAGTCAGCCTTATACCGAAGGGGGCCCCAGGACATGCAGATGCATTTAAAAGCACATAGAAGGTACTTTTAAATTCCTACCTGATGGAACTAAATGGAAAAGGAGAATGTGGCGCAATTCTCCTGAAATGAGATGTCATTTGGCAGAAACCTGGGGCAAACATTAGTTCAGTATGCCTAAGCCAAGAGACATTGGGGCAAATATGGTGGGATTCTCCTGACTTAAGAACTCAGAAACAAGCATTGCCAAGAGTCAAAAGAAATTGAAAGTCAAAGGTTAAACAAGCCCTCAGACATGAAATGTCAGTTTGGGGGAAATTGCTACAAGTAACAGTGGATGTCAACAAAAGAGTGCTAGTGAGAAAGCACTGTTGTATGATACTTAAGAAGAAAGTGAATGTGAAGGGAAGCCTGATAAGAGTATCAGGTAGCGTGACCTTTTTGGTACTTGGCAGGAGAGTAAACCAGGATATCCAGAATTTTCTGCTGGAGTTGGGATATTCCTGGCAACTCTGTGGAAAAGATAAAAACGTACACTGTCTCCTGTGTCAATATCATGTTTGCACCTAGGTGTCAAACCATGGGACTGTGAGAACAAGGGTGAAAACTGCCTAAGCAAACTTTTCACCGCTGCTTGTTGATCAGAAGTCAGGTGAGGGGCCACTTGGACACCCTCAATGGAGCTGGCTGAAGGACTGCCTTGGAACAGGCCAGGGAGAGGTTCTGACTCCTCTTCCTCGACATCTGAAGCCAGTAGCAGTGCAGCGATTTCAACTCTTTGGATGAAAGCCTTCAGTCTATTAGCATGGAACACTTGTGGAACCTGTCCAGCCCTTCCAAGGTCCACTAATTAGTTGACCTCACCCAGTGACTCCACCACTGTGTAAGGGCCTGACCATTTGTCCTGCAAAGCTCTAGGCCTTATAGGATTCATGATCAGGACTTTCTGACCAGGTGTGAAGTTGATGAGGGAAGACTTCTGGTCATACCAATGTTTCACCAGTGCTTGCACTGCCCTCAGCTTCACATTAGCCAGACGCATCAGGAGTACCATTCCTTTTCTGAGCCCTAGCACATAGTCCACTACGTTGGTTGTAATAGGGGGAGTGGGCATCTCCCATCCCTCCATGACTATGGCCAAGGGTACCTTTACAGGGTGACCAAACAGAGTTCAAAGGGGCTGAAGCCAACACCCTCTTGTGGTACCTCTCTGTAGCCAAACAGTGAGCAGGGTAACAGAAGATCCCATTTTCTTCTTTGGGGTTCTTCCAGAGCCTCAATCATACTTTTCAAGGTCCTGTTAAACCTTTCCACTAGACCATTGATTTGTGGGAGGTATACAGATGAAAACCTATAGGTGACACCACATTCCTTCCACATGGCCTGCATATACTTTGACATAAAGTTTCTGCCCCTATCAGACACAACTACGTTAGGGAAGCAAACCCTAGTAAAGATGCCAAGTAAAGCTTTTTCAACTGACTTGGCAGTCACAGTTTTTAATGGGATGGCCGCAGGATACCTGGTGGCGTGGTCAACCAGCACCAGGATAAAACTATTGCCTGAGGATGTTTGGGGGTCAAGCAGACCAACAATGTCAATCCCTACCCTCTCAAATGGTACACCCACAAATGGGAGTGGTACCAATGGAGCCTGGATTGTTGAGCTACTCTTACCAGATAACTGGCAGGTGGCACAACTCCTGCACTGACTTTCTACTTGCACCCCCATCTTGGACCAGTAGAAGTGCATGGATAACCTTTGCTTAGTTCTCTTGATTCCAATGTGACCAGCAATGGGCACTTCATGCGCCAGCTGCAGGAGGAAGGGTCTTGCAGCAAGGGGAACCACGAAACTCCTATGGTCACCTTCTATAGACTCTGCAGACTCACTGTACAGGATCCCACATTCCCAATAAATCCTATGTGTCTGAGGAGGTTCACCCTCATGCTGGGCACAGGCCTGTCTCCTTAGGCCTTGCAGAGATGGGCACTTAGGTTGGCCTTTACTGAATTCTTCTCTGTCTGGACCACCTTTACTAACAGGCCTTTTCATTCAGGATGGTCATTTGGATTGAATACTTCAGGCAACACTTTTACCTCATCAGGTTTGGGTGCTTGACCAACTACCTCCACCTCAGTGGTAGGTGAGTTAGGGGGAATATTCTCATTCCCTCTTTTGGTTTTTCTGACTCCTTTAGTCTTGGGTTTCCCCTTTGGTTTGAATATTGCCGTGGTCCTGGCCAGTGCTGCCCTTGTTTGAGACCTTCTGCAGGGTCTTTCTGCTGTATCTCCCACAAGTCATCATTAATGTCTACCTAAATGGCACTGTCATGGTCCAAGGCCCTCAGGCCAATCTCTTCCTCTTTGATAGGCGCGTCCCTCGCCTCATCAATTTCCTCTCATCTCCTGCTGCCCCCTCCTCTCCCCCCTTGGCTACCTTGCCCTCTCTCTCCTCCTCCTCCTCTGCCCCTCCTAGGGCTCTTTCTCCTCGGCAGGGCGTACCTCTGATCTGTATCCCTCTCCAGAAGGTCTTCAAGGCTGGCAACCTTATTCATATTGCCACTCTCAACTCTCGCTCTGCCGTCAAACACTCCTCTGACATCTGCCACCTCCTTGAAGAACTGGACCTTGATGTCCTTGGTCTTACTGAGACATGGTTCACAGCCAGGTCTATTACGAGCTTTGACACTGTCCTCCCTGATGGCTACAAGATCCCCTCAGCACCCTAACCCTCCCGGTCCGGTGGGGGGGTAGCCCTGATCTTTCCTGAGTGGATGCCTGCCTCTATCATTCCCACTCAGACCTACTTCTCTTTTGAATGCCTTGTCTGTAGGCTTTCTCTCTCGCCTACCCATTCTCTTACTGTGGTTACCATCTACCGGCCTCCTGGTCAAATCACCCAATTTCTCTCTGAGTGGGCAGACCTCTCCTCCTCCCTCCTGGCCTCTACCACTCAACTCCTCTTCCTCGGTGACCTAAATATACATTTAGACGCTCCTTGCTCCTCCTCTGTACTCTTCCGTGACCTCTGTGACTCCCTCTCCCTGTCCATCCTCCCCTCTGGAAAGACTCACTCTGCAGGGCACAAACTCGATGGGCCTCATTACGAGTCCGGCGGTAACTGAGGCAGTAAAACCGCCTGGTTACCGCCGGACTCGTATTACCATTCCGCCTCTGTGATTCCCGGAATTACCGGGGCATTACAACCCCGGTTTCCCAGGAATCACGAAGGCGGAATGGTGTTAATCCCCATTCCCATTGAGTTCTATGGGACTCAATGGGAATGGGGATCATGGAAACACCGGCAGCATCTCGTAATGCTGCTGGTGTTTCCTCGTCCGCCTGCAGGCGGGCGGTGTTAAACCCGCCAGCTCAGACCTCGCGGGAACATCACCTCCCGCCTGCAGGAGTCAGGATCAGGCAGTCCGGAAACAACGATGGCGGCGGGTTTACTGCCACCGTTATTTCCGGACCTCCTGATTTGTAATGAGGCCCGATGTCTTGATCTCCTCTGACCTCGCCCTCTCCATCCCTCTGACCACTCCTCTCTCCTGGAGCGATCACTCCCTCCTCTCATCTCATCTCTCCCTCTCTTCCCCCCAAGCCAAGCCTACCCCAACACTCCCACCTACCTTCTCGGACATCCGGCCCATGAAGCGTGTGTCAGTTGAGGCTTTTGCCATCACTTTCTCTCCCCCTCTCCCTCCACCTTTGGCTGTCTCTCATCCTGATACAGCCCTGTCTCTGCTCTACTCTTCAATTTCTGATACGCTTGATGTTCTTGCCCCTGTCATGAGGATCCGTTTGAAGTCCAAAGCCAAGTGCAATTCCTGGTATGACTCTGACCTAGCTACACTTAAATGCAAGTGTAGGGCAGCCGAGAGGAAATGGAGGACTTCCTGTTCATCCTCTGACAAACTGGCCTGTCGCCTGCTACAAAGGCAATACTGACTCTCTGTCCTCACCAAGAAGAGAGTCCACATTCAAGCTCGTGTCTCTGCGGCATCTAACAACTCGGCCGAACTCTTTAAAATCTGCAAGGAGCTGGCCAACCCTGCTGCAGTCTCTACCCCTCCTGTTGCCTCCCAGGCTCTTTGCAATGGCTTTGCCTCTCACTTCATTTAAAAAACCCAGGACATCCTGTCCACCCTCTCCACCCACACTCCTCCTCTTCCCTCTCCATCTGTGCTTGCTGACCCTCCTTTAGCCACCCTCCCACTATCATTCTCGTCCTTTCCTCTTTTTACCCCTGACGAGGTTGCTAGATAAGTCCGATCTATGAAAGCCTCTTCAAAACAGGTTCATCCCTGTTCCTCTAAAACCATCAAGGACCACATTGACACCCTCGCTCCAGCTCTTGCTGATTTTTGCAACCACTCCTTTGCCTCTGGATCCTTCCCCTCCCCTCTGAAGCACTCCTTTGTGCATCCTCTTCTCAAGAAACCCACAGCTGATCCTTCTTTTCCAGCTAACTATCGCCCAATTTCCATTACTCCCTTTCTTGGCACACTACTGGAAAAGTTGGCCATCTCTCAGCTTAACCTTCATTCCAATTCTGTTGGCTGTCTCCATGACCACCAGTCTAGCTTCAGAGCTGCCAGAAGCACGGAAACTGCTCTCCTAAACATCCGTGAAGATCTGCTCACCAACCTTGACTCTAACATTCCCTCTGTCCTCATCCTCCTCGATCTCTCTTCTGCCTTCGACACGGTCAACCATACCATCCTGCTCAACCGTCTCCGTGAAAACCTGGGTATCACTGATCAGGCTCTGGCAGACCTCTTTCCTCTCAGATCGACCCTCCCAGGTCCCAACTTGGGTCCTTCCTTTCATCTATCTTCCTCTCTACCTGTGGTGTTCCCCAGGGGTCTAACCTCTCGCCCTGGCTTTTCAACCAATACCTGGCAGCTCTCGCTCACTGCATTGAAATTTTCTGCTCACATTTCTAGTGATGACACTCAACTCATTTTCAGGCTGCCCTCTGCCACCTCCTCTCCCTCTCTCATCTCTGATTGCCTAACTGCCATTCAAGATTGGTGTGCCACCAATGATCTTTGTCTGAATGCCAGCAAGACAGAGATCATCCTCATTGGCACACCTTCACCATCCTTTCCCCTCACTCTCTGGCCGGCCTCCCTTGGCCCTCCTCCTATCCCCACCTGCGAGGCTAAGAACCTCGGGGTCATCTTTGACTCCATCCTTCGCCGCCCACATCTCTGAGGTCTCTAAAAAGTCAAATTTCCGACTGCACCTCCTCAGAGGTACTCTGCCTTTCCTCTCCTTCCCCCAGAAGCTCATGGTATCTCAAGCTCTGGTTCTCTCTAGCTTGGACTATTGTAACAGCCTCTTTCTAAATCTACCTGCCTCTACTCTCCACCCTCTGCAACTAATCCAGAGCAGGACTGCGAGACTTGCCCTTAGCCTACAGCCCTGGGATCGTATCTCTCCAGCTCTGAAATCTCTTCACTGGCTCCCAGTGGATGCAAGGATTAAATTCAAAACCCTCTGCATTGTCCACAAGGCTTTCTGGGGCCTGGGTCCAAAATACCTTCAGCTATCCCTCTGCAAATTCCTCCCCTCTCGAGCTCTTCGCTCCTCTACCTCCAAGTCACTCAGGGTCAGTCGTTTTTCTAAGAAACGAGCTGGGGGTAGATCTCTGTCTTCAGCTGGGGCCTCCCTCTGGAACAGCCTCCCTGCCACTCTAAAACTTGAGGAGAACCATCTCCGATTCCGGAAGCACCTCAAGACCTTTCTCTTTTCTTCTGCCTTTGCTCCCCCTCTAGCCTGTTGATCTGTTTTCTCTTTTTGCACGTGCACCTGGCCATCCTCTGTCTTTTGGGCCCAGGTACCTGCTCATCCTGTCACCCTCCCGCACTGCCTCCGGGCCACCCCTTGCACTGGGGTCTGTATCTGTACCCATACAGCCCCCCCTTTTTCTTCCTGCACTTATCAGACCTACCCTGTCTGCTCCCTTAAACCTAGCACTTGCAAATTGCTGGCTGCATTACCACTGTTTGTTGCCTTTATTATTTATTTTTTGTTATTTATCTGTTTCTCCTCTGCTTCGCACTTTCCACCTCTCCCCCTTCCATGCACTTTTCCCCTCCCCCTCTCCCATGCACTTGCGTGTTCTCAATGTCACTGGGCCTAGTAAGATCGCTGTTTTGTTCTTCCCTGTTCCCCTCCCTTGCCTTGTCGTGCTCTGAAACACTTGTGTACGAGCGTGATAGAAATAAAATATCAATCAATCAATCAAGCCCTAAAGCTCTGAGATCATTTCCCAGCAAGACCTTTGCTGGGACATCTCTCTGAATGCTCATTGGAATCCTGACTACTGTACCATTGATAATAAGATTTACAGGTATTACTGGGAACTGGAGAGGTGGGCCATGAGCCAACCTAGTGGGCATTGGAGGAGCTCTGGCAACTTCCTCTGGGTCTAGCAAGGTAGAGTTCACTACAGTCTGACTACACCCACTATCCCTAAGAGGTGGAGTATCTACTCCATTGACCAGCACACTGTCTTTAAAGTAGTGCTTGGTATTGTCTGGAATCCTAGCATAAGCCTCTGAGACTTTCCCAGGGAAACTAAAACGACCTCAGAATCTATCCCACTTGGGAAGGAATCTGAGGAGAAAGATGCTCCTGGAATCTCTTCTTCCTCATAGGAGGAGACGGCCAGATTATCAGAGTGGACCCCTGAGTTTTTGACCTTACATCTGGGATCCCCCTTCACATGGTCAGTTGCTCCACAAGCAAAACAAGATCCACTGGGTCTGTTTACATAGGGAGGCTTATTATAACCAGAGTTCTGTCTTGGAGGCTGACCTCCACTACCCTGTGAGTTCTCCTGTGACTTACCCTTATTTTTCTTTTTGTGGCCCTTCTGGGAGGAACTTTTATCAGATTCCCGACCCTCCTTATCTTTGGATTTTTTCCCCTTTTCCTGCTTACCAGGATGAGTCTTGTCCTTATGGGGCACTCTATGTGACACCCACAAATCTGCTGCTATGACTAGCTTCTTAGGATCTATCTTCTTTGAATCTTCCAAATGCTGCTGAAGCTCAGGGGAACAAGATGCAAAAATATGTTCAAGCATGACAAGACATATCATACCCTCAAAGGTAAAGACCTTATAACCTTCAACCCAGCCAGTCAAGTTTTTTAAGGACTCAGTTACATAAGACACCCAAGTACCTCCTTCTTTCTTTTTGTACTCTCTGAATCTCTTCAAGTATTGGGCAGGAGTCTTTCCAAACTTTAAGATGAGAGTTTGCTTCAACATTGCAAATATGCTCTCTCACCTTTTGACATTTTCATAATTGCACTGCAGCCAGAATGGGGCAGTCTGCTAAGTAACCATGCAATCTTATCAGCATTGTCAACCTGTTGAACTTCACATGTATACTCAAACGTACTCAGCCAGTCCATAATGTCAGTTTTCTCATCATACAGACTGAGCAGATCTTTAGGAAACCGAGGATGAGAGGAGGACCCAGACCCATGTCCAGGGCTCTAATATCCATTGGAAACTTGAAGCTTGGCCAGTTCCAACTGGTGATCCCTGTCCTTCTGTTTTTCTGCCTGCTCTATCTTCAGCTTGGCCTCAGCATCAGCACTGACAGAGGAAACATTGGACATCACATCAGCTAAGTCCTCATGGGTCCCATGGATAAGTGCAGTGACAGATTTCTCAGTTCTGCCAGTGAGAGCAGCCCCACCACCTTCTGCACTTCCCTCAGGAGCTATGGCATCAAGTTGTGACTCTTGCCATCCCATGATTCTTTTACTCATTTCCATTTTTGTGCCTTGAGCAGGTAAACCCCTCTCAGCACACATATTTCTTAATGTTTCAGATTTAGAAGCAGTTAAGGTTAACAGGGTACTTGTTTCCATTTTGTTAGATAGGTCTATGGCCTTTTTCAATTATTCTACAACAATCCACTATGTGTCCTGGCTAAGAATAACTCGAAATGCCTTCACTAGTGTGCAACACTGGATACCTTCAGTCCTATCCCACCGCTGTACACCAATTTGTTAAGACGGATTTCTAAACTCTGATCTGGTGGGCAGATGTTCATTCAGAAGGCCAGCCTAGTTTCTTGGAACAGGGACAAGCCAGACCAATCCAGGTAGCTATGGTCTGCGGTCAAGACTAAGGACCTCATTCTGAGATTGGAGGTAGCCATGGCGCTATTTGCGCCATGGCTGCCTCCAATACCGGGTCCAGCACCTGTCTTGTTCAATGGGGACTTACCGGTGCAGTCCGACCCTGGCAGGACCGGTAAATCCCCATTGAACAAGCCATTCCCCATTCCCATTTGAGCCCCCCTGGTCGCGAGCCCGTTATTAGCGCCATGGTCCCTTAGCGGGACCCATAAGGGACGTGTGGTCAGACCACACGTTCCTTACGGTTTCCTCCAAAGGACCTCAGAATCGGGCAGTAAGGGATTACCGGCACCAGTCTCCTTACCGATGCCCGGTCTCCCTTACCGCCCAACTCGTAATGCCCCCCTAAGTCTCAGGAGGGGTGAGGGTGACTGAAGGACCTCAATGAGCACACAGAGCAAGGACACTTACAAATTACTCCCAGACAGGTGTATATATCAAAAATATAAACACATTTATTACAAGGCCTTTGTAACTTAACACACAGTAAAAGAATCATAGCAATACTATCAAACCAACACAACACAATCAATACAAGATATATACAGGACCATTGGGGTCTAAAGGGTTAAAGGCACGAAATATGTTCACTACCTAGAGGGGAAGGAAAATAGGCAGTGCAGATAGTCTTTAGTCCCCTTCAACATCAAGCACACACCTAACTAAAAGGCAGTCCAAACCCTAAGAAGAGAGGAGCCTTATGCTCAATAGTACATGTAGTGCAGGCGCACGTGGTTGTTCCAAGGGGCAAAACCAGGTCTCTTTAGGGGTCTCTAGCAGCTCAGGAAGGTGGGTGAGGCAATGAAGAATAGATTCCCACTATTCGAGGAGGGCCTCCACTTGTAGGCAGAGGTGATTCCAAGGTTCGGGAATAGTTTGCTAGTTCGCACTAGCAGTGGAAAGGAGAGGCACCCCCAGGGGGCACTTGTGCATAATAAGGGATGGAGGCGCTAGGGGGCACCTGTTAGGTTTAGGGTTACTCACCAGCCCCAGGTGCACTCCGGACCAAACTTCGCTAGACGAGTCCACTTCAGTTGCAGGTTCAACTGCGGCAATATGACAGCTCTGCGGCTTTCAGTTCCAAAGATACAGTGATGATTCCCAAACGGGACAGTGGCAATTTCTCTGTTCCTGATGGATGGATCATGCCAGTTTCGCTGCAGCAGGCTTCAGGGGCAAGAGGGTCACAAATGCAGTGCACATGCAAAGGTTGTTGCCGTGCCTGGGCATCACGATAACCGTGTTTACTCTGGTCCTGGCGCACTCGTCTCACTTCAGACCTGGGAATGCCAAGTGTTTCAAATTTGGTGTGAGGGTGTCGGGGACACAGAGCTAGCAGTATACCAAGTTTTGAGGGCCTCCTCCAAATGATGGCGGAGACAGAGCAAAGGTCCTGCATTAGATGGTCAGGGAAACTTCTGAGAAGGCTTACTTGCAGGGTTTGATGAAGGTGCCGAGAATAGTTGGTCCCACTATTCTAATGGGTCGAAGCGTCTTCACAGACCTTCTAGGATGACCAGATGCAGAGGGGTCCCAAGGGACGACAGCGGGCTCAAGGTGCCAAACCTTCCAGCGGTTCACCAGCGGTTCCTCGACTCGGCTTCTTACTTTCAGGATACTTGGATCCTATCCTTCGTTCAGTGAGAACTCCAGAGATCGACATGTTATGGGTGTTTTCAGCCTCCTCTTCTCCAAAGTTCCCTTCACACCAAAATGGAGAGGACCCAATGGGAGATCTGCTCACAAACACACACTCCATACGTCGACCAATCATGGACCATGGTGGTCCCAGGCATTCACAGCACTCCAGACTCTCTGGCACCCAGGAAGTGTATTAGGGACAGACACCCCAGCCCACATCCTGAAGGCACACACATGGCAGAATCTTGCAAAAGCTTCGTGTTTCGCGGGACACTGCATGACCAAATAAGGACTGACTCAGGTCGGCTCGATCTGGGGAAGGCAAAGGGGCAAGATGGCCAAAGGACTGGACAGACAAAGAACCTTGTGGCATTTCCATTTTGGAGCCAGGCAACCTATTTGTGCCAAACACAGTTAACACAGTTTAAATGGCAGGAAAGGGTTAAAATGACATGAAAAGATAGGCTGCCACCAGCCCTGTCCATGACACATCTGCACATCTCCCAAAAAATCCTTCGAGAGTATCTAGGGCCTTTGGAAATGACTATGAGATTCAAGTCATATTGCCTATGCACTTACTCCTATCACTGTCCCCTGACCACAGTAAGAGCTTGTCTGTCTCCCCTTTGTCCTCCTTGTTCTCTCCTCCTCCCTCCCCCCATTACTACCTTGATCAGATAGTCACTTATTTTGTTCCTCTCCTCTGCCCTTCTCACCCCTACCCCCCTTTTCCCCTTCTCCCCCTCCTCGTGTCACTCTTGCACTGCAACAATTGCTGTCAGGCATAGTAATGCTACTGCTAGTTTTGTCTCCTTTTTTTCCCTCCCTCACTTCTCCCTTAATGTTTTTCACGCACTTGTACTATCTGTTATGATATGATAGCTATTCTCACATTCTAAATTGTTTCAAGGACCTTTTAAGAATGTAACTGTATCCTCCCATGTTCCCTCCCTCCTTGAAGCGCTTTGAAACACATTGTGTATAGGCGTTATACAAATAAACAATCCATCCATCAATAAACCAAGTGCACTGTACTGTAAGGTACATTGTGCACTTGTTACATGTTGCACAAAAGCTGTAACATGAGGAAAGGACTAAGGGAAACAAAGTCTCCCAGCACTGACTGTCTTAAGGGCATGTCCGTTTCCCCATAAGAAGTGAGCGAAAGCCCAGGGGAGTGCAGCTGAAGTCAGACTAAGGTGTTTAAACAGCAGCAAAAAGCTTGGGGGTGTACAACTGGATGGAAAATTACATATAAAATGAAATCTTTTCTAACAAGCGGCTGTTTTAACATGGATGTGGTCATGTTGGATGGTGTGCAGTCATATTTTCGAAAGTTATATTTTCGAAAGTCATAATGTCGAAAATATAACATTGAAAATATAAATGTCGAATTAACAAAAAGTCGAATTTTTTTCGAATTAATGTTAATACAAAGTAAGTGTCACAATATATCCCATATGTTATTAAAGAGTAGAATTGGTATATAGTTATTCATAACTATTTAAACTTTTTTAAAAAAAATATAATAATATTTTTATTTACTATAAACATTTGATTAAAAGGTAGTACAATCTATATTTTATAAAAAAAAAAATTAAAATAATTAAAGGTATATCCATGGGGGGTGGGGGATGGTGTGGAGGGGTTGGGGAAGGGGTTTGTGATGGGGGGTTGGGGAGGGGACCCCCTCCCATAAAAAAACATTAGTATTTGTGACATTTTATATTGGTGTTTTAGCATTGGCTTTTCGATTTTTTTTTTGACATTTTATTTTCGAAATACATATTGTATTATATGTATGCGATTTAGATATATTTGAATTCGACATTATTTTTTCGAAAATTTTGCTTTTCGAGATTTTTTTTCTCGAAATTATGACTATAAACCATGCTGGGTCCCAATGATATTTTCATTTTGTCTGATTGCTTCTAGGAATGGTTCTATAGCCAGGATTAAGAGAAGGGGGGGATAGTGGGCAGTCTTGGCGGGTTCCTCTACGAACCGGAAAAGAGGGAGATATATCTCCATTCACAAAAAATGCAGTTTTGGGGTTTGAATATAGTATTTTCACTATCAATATGAATGTATCTGGAATACCATGCCATTGAAGAGCTTTAAACATAAAATTGCACCCCACCCTGTCAAGAGCATTCTCAGCATCAAGTGCTATGGCTGCATAAGCATTAGTGGATGTCTTAATTATATTGATGACATTCGTAAAAACTGTAATATTTGCGGACAGTCACTCTAAACCATGTTCTCATAGTGTCAATAATAAGTAGGGGGTGGAGAGCGGGATGTAGAGGGGCCCCTCTGTGCCCCTTCCGGCATGGCTTTACTTAATACACATTAACGTTCCCTGTATTATTAATGACTTATGTATGCGGTTTGGTTGTGTCCATATCTTCTCTTCTGTGACCTTGAATGAAATTGCGCAAGTCTTTTGGATCTTGAAAAAGTACACAAATGATCATTAAGAGTATCTTTTAGGGGTGCTGGATGTATGATCCCACATCTTGCATTTAGCTGTCTCAGTGCAGGTCTAAATGCTAATAATTCATTCCTTCTTGCATCTGTGATGTTGTAGACGTCTTGAGTTATGAAGATTTTGGTACCTTCCCATACAAGAGTTTTCTTCTGCTTTGCCTTTTCTAAAATAAGCATCACGCGAGTATAATCCAATAGAGTGAAGATCATAGTTCTTGGAGTATTCCGGGAGGGATTTTTAGGTCCTATCCGATGCGCTCTTTGGATATTGAACTGTGGAGGCATAGGAAGATCCAATAGTGCAGTAAGCATATGGTAAATGAATTGAGTAGGGTTGTCTTTCTCAATGTTCTCGGGAAGACCAACAACACGTATGTTGTTTCTCTTTCCAGCTATTGTACTCTACTTGCAACATCTTCAGCGTCACTTACTCTTCTTTCTACTTCTGTTATCCTAGATTCACATGTAGACCATTTGTCATCAAGCATCTGCAATTTGGCAGTCGTGGCTTCCATGAATGGTTTAAGAGATGTAATCTCCATTATGATGGTCTGCATGACTGGGTCTTGCATATCTTCCTTAGGCGTGGGAGAGTCGCTTTTTTGTCTTTTGGGGGCATTACTGATGGGTATAGCTGGTATTTCTTTGGGTTGCCCCTTTTGGGAAGAAATGTTTGAGCAAGACAAATTACGCTGGATGAGAGATTGCTTCTCAATAGATGCAGGCTATGAAGCCAAAAGCCTGGTTATGCCCAATTGCGCACATTAATTTTTCATGTATCCAGTCATGCACATTTACTTTCAATGTGTTCAGTCGCGTGTACTAATTTTCCAATGTGTAATATACCAGGTGCAGAATTCGGATGTGACATACATAAATCAGGGTTGTTCTTTAGTTTCCCTGTTAGCAGTAGATGATGCCTTTCAAAGCTTAGCAACTTTTTTTAATTTCACATATCAAATTGGCAGAAGTGCAGCAAAATAAAGCCTTATTTCTTATGCATTAATAATTAAGGGCCAGTGGCATCTCAGGTTAGTTATTCTTATTTAAAATAATATGTAGTTTAGATTCTGATTATTTGAAAAGCCTTCCAGCCACACAATTATTCATGAGGGGTTAGCAGTCTTATTATATTAAATATCTCACACATGTCACAATGCCTCAGTAGTGGATATTTCTGTTAGTTGTCTGGATGTGTCTTGTTTTAAATGGGGTTAGTTATAGTCTTTTATATATTTATTTCGGTATACATTGATTTTATTCCTTTTCCGAGCCTCAGGCTTAATATATCTTCATTCATAAAGTCATTTATTTGAATAATGTAACATACGTTCATGTTATGAAATGATATATCTATTTGGGTGTTACTTGCTTGAGGGATGCCCACTGTGTCATGGAGCAAACGTGCTTCCCAACAACTCCGGAGTGCTTTAGCAGCGCATGCCGAACAGCTGGCGAGATGTGACGGCTTCTTGTCAACGCGACCTCCGGTGATGAATGGGCCTCACCTCCGTATCTACGCAGCTTCCTGGGACTTCACACACTGTGAGCACAGGCACACTCTGAGCCTCCTAAATCTTCGTCCATGACTTGCGGCCATGTTTGCAAGTTCTTTTTGTTTTCAAAAAGTATGAATTACTGAAGGAAGATTTATGGTATTAATGCTGTGGCTGGGAGCTCAGAAATTAGGCAGCAATGGCTAATCCCCCACACTAACGTGAGATGGGGGTTTAGATTCTATTAAAGACAAGGAGGCGATTATTATGCATTCTAATCTTTACTCTGAAACCACATCAGCAAAGAAAAAACTTTACAAACAAAAAAGTTTAAAACAGAACTAAACAGAGTTCAATGTCAATGCAAGGGGGAACTCCCCAATCCATCATGGAGGACAGGTCATGCCCTGCAGGAGGCCAATGAGCAGGGACCCTTCCTTATATAAGTCCATTACTCTAAACCCAACCCCTCTTTCTGTAGCTGTCTTGAACCAGACGTCCACTGCACAGATCAGATGATAAACGATGAAGGCAAATCCAGCGAAGCTCTCGTACCACGCACTCCATAACTTGAAGCTGTGAGCCACCCTCCTGCTCAAAATCTCAACTCGTAGCTGTAAAACAAGCAAGAAGGGTGGGTGGATGGGAAGACCAACAAACCAAAGACTGTTCTTTCTTAAAACATCTGTGTACATGCGTGTCATAACTGTCATATCATATCATACCCAGGGTGGGTGGGTGGTATAATAATCGCTTCCTTGTCTTTAATAGAATCTAAACCCCCATCTCACGTTAGTGTGGGGGATTACCCATTCTATGACAAGACAGGAGGCTCATATTATGCAAGTTCAAAGCCCTTGCATCTTACTAGCACAACATCATCAATACCATAGGCAATATAATAAAATAATAGGAGAAGAAAATTATTTAAATACTTTCATTAGATCAACCAACTGGCCACCAGAGAATTGCCCAAGACTAGGCTGCTTTAATAACTGTCATATAAGGCATAGCCAAATCCCCTGCAGACCAACAACTGAAAGATGTGCCAATTCCAGCTTTCCTTACAGGTCACCAAACCCAACTGGTTAAAAGAGGGGAAACACTGAACCAAGTGTCCTACACTAGTAGGATGGGCCATCTCATGCGTTAAAGGAAGGTATCGCATAAAAGACAGGGCATGTTACATAACTACACTGGGGAACAAGTGGGAAGACAAACCTTCATAAAAAGGTAAAATGGGAGTAAAAAGGTCATTTATTAATCTGTAATAGGACGACCTATCCTGAGCGGAGCTGAAAAGCAATAGACTTAACACACAATTGTCTTCAGACATATGAATATAATAAAGAAGGTATGTCCTCTGGAGGCGGAAGCAGAATGGAAGAGCAGGCCCCACCTGACCGCTAACATGCCAAATTACCCAAAACGGAGACCATCAGACCTCCCAGGCTATTGAAGAAGGACTTTGCTACCATGACAAAGGCAGATATTTACAAACCTGACCTATAAGAGTCCAAACTTGGCAAAGAGAAAAATGTATCTTATATCCAACCACTACCATTATAGTGAAATCTGAACCCCTTTGCAGATGTGCCCGATGCTTGATCTTGTACCCTCCTCCATGGTATGACTCCCCTAGAGGATCATAAGCTAACCGAAGGAGGACCCTCTAAATTCCAAAAACTCAACAAGTACTCTAAACTGTAAAGAACTGATCCTTAATCAGTTAAATGAAGTCGCTCCCCGGAAGAGAAATATCCTCCACCTTATGCAATTTGAAGAACCTTGAAGCTCCCAGCACCCAGAGCTGGCACCTTATTGCAACCAACAATCTCCTGTGAAAACCTAATAGGTCTACCTGCCATGCAGGAGACTAGGCGACACAAGTCATTAACTAAATATATATATATATATCCCAGCCCTCTGGGAAACGCACTGACAGACATGGATGGGAGAGTAGTAGCGCTTCCAAACCCCTCTATCCCACCAAGGGATATTGAACCTCCCCAAAGGAGGAGAACCCTTCCCCACTTATCTAAGGAAAACCTTGCAACCCAAAAGAAGGCTACCCCGAGGACCACGCTAAAGCCTCGCTTTACACCCTTAAAATAAATAAATACACTCTTGCACTTCCAAAGAACCCCCTGACCATGAAATGGGCTCAAATGAACTTATGGAAATATCAGGCATTAGCGCAAAGGAAGTAACTGACGGGAGGGAAATGCTCAGTGCGAGTCTGCACTGGTCACGAGTCAGAATTCCTGTAAAGGAAAACAGAAACCATTGGGTATACTCCAAGAGGTGTAATATCCTGATGCAACCCTCCCCAAGGATGGCGGGAAGGGGAATGAGGGGGAAAGCACTCTGGGGTCATTATCATGCCCCGTAAATGAAAAGGTTGTGAAAGCATATTGGGACCACTGCCCATCAGACCCTGAGGTCAGAGTCTCTGCGTGTTTTGTGAGGCTGAGCTGGCCACTAAGGTAATCAGGGAAGGAATATTAAGCACATTACCCATAGCAAAATAGCACTTGTATAGTGCTACGAACCCTCAGGTATAATAGTATTACTCATCACTACTACCACCAGTGTGGTGTGAGGTGTTTATTCAACGATTGCAGCGGGATAAACGACTGATTTATACCCTTCCAAGATAGGAACCTGCATCAGTAGGCTGATCACGGGTGTGAAGCCAGCACTCCATTCGCTGCACTGTAGAAAATATATGTACATAACAAAAGAGGCTAAACAACTCTCCTGAGTATATCGAAGCCTTGCTATACTCCTCTACCAGAGGAGAAATTGTAACACGCTGCCAGACAGACAGCTGAACAATAGGCCAAGCTTTGGGAGGAAACCCATGGGGCAGGCGCCAGAAAGTTATTATTTGGCAACTCACCCACCTGAAATCAGCAAGTGTTTCCAAACATTTCATCCAAGCAGAACATGGTTGTCCAACGTGTCTTGCAACAAACTGAACAGTTACCCTCGAGCTGGCTTGTCTCCACCAATAGTTCAATAGTAAAAGAATGTCCAAATGGGACAAATAGTAAGGGAACACTTCCCCACTAAAGAGAGCGTCAAGCCCTGCAGACCTCAAAAGGGGCATAAAGTATAATTTTCTCCCCTTATGTCGAGAGAAAAACTCTCTGTAGCTTAATCAGCACGAGCTTTGGGTGGAGCAATTGTTATTGGGGAAAGCAAAAACCTAAGGAAAGGACTGAGTTGTCCCAAATCTAACTAAGGTAAAGGGCATCAGAATTTTTACTAAGACGAAGGTTAACACCATAGTGATGGCTAGAGGGAAGGTACAACCCCCACATGAGTCTGTTATAACCACCTCCTTGCAGTCTTTTCTTTAAAGAACTTAATAAATAAATATAAAATATAAAAATATTTAAAATATAGAAAATATTTAAAATATCCAAAGAAGAGGGGTTACGCCCTCACAAGGGTCCGAACCCCCGGCCCATATAGAAGGTGATACTTACTGAACTATCCGGGTTACTGACAATTCTGGAAACGCACAAGTGCTCCAGTCAACACTTAAACATATTGTTTAGCAAAGAGTACACTGAGTAAGTGCACCTCAACTGCTCGCCCCAGCAGGGCGTGGCAACCAGCAGTACACGAGGCAGTACCTCGCAATAGAAACCAGGCAAAGCCTGAAACCGAGCAGGATACGGCATGTTTACAGACAAAATACAATGACAACTGCCATATGCAGCACTTAAACAAAACTGGCGACCTTAAGGGAGGGATACACTGAGCAAGTGCACCTCCAATTGCTTCGCCCGAGTAGGGCGTGACACTCAGCAGTACACGAGGGGGTACCTCGCATAAAAAAACTCAGGCAGAACCTGAACCGAGCAGGTTATTGCACACACCGGTAAAGGTAATTACCAAAGTCGCCGACTTTAAGGGAGGAAAACACTGAGTAAGTGCAGCTCAAACTGCTTACCCAAACAGGGTGTGGAACCAGCAGTACACGAGGGGTAACCTCGCATTAGAACTCAGGCAGAACCTGAAACCGAGCAGGATATGGCACACACCGGTTAAGGTAATTACCAAGTTGCCTACTTTAAGGGAGGAAAACACTGAGTAAGTGTATCTGAAACTGTACACCCAAGCAGGGTGTGGACCCAGCCGTATACGAGGGGTCACCTCGCAGAAACCACATAGGCCACCTCGCCGCCGAGCAGGTGTCTGCACCTATCCAGGGAAGATACTGACATCTGCCAACAGCAGCCCTTAAACAAAAAACTCTGCCAGGTTTAAGGGAGGGGTGCACTAAGCATGTGAACCTCAAACTGCGCATCCCAGCAGGATGAGGCAACCATCAGTACATGAGGGCTAACCTCGAATTAGAACTCAAGCAGAACCTGAAACTGAACAGGCTATGGCAGCTACAGTGAAGGCAAATCCCCTATGCCCTGTGCAGTGTTTAATAAATAAATAAGTAAATAAATAAATAAATAACAGCAGATTGGCATCGCATGAGGCTCTTCAGTAGGCTAACTAGTGTTAATATAAGCTGAAATATCAATTCAAACACAAAATAAAAATCAATTCTTAAATATATATATATATATATCCACAAGTAAATACATATATATAAATATAAACATATACACACATACATATGTGTATACCGCCAATGGGGGTATCGAACCCAGAGCCTTCTGCATGGTAAACCTGCAACCCTCTTATTGAGCTATGTCACTTGTGCTGCAACAGAAGCCTTCCTGAACTCATATGCACATAATATAAAAAGTAAACCTAATAAACATATTAAACAGAAATAAACCCCAAACAAAGAAAACATGGCGTTCAACTTAAAAATAAATAAAGAGGACAGCTGCCCGCTGTAGAAGTGCTCACTAAAGAGCTTCACCAACTACAATAAGGCCCTAGCGAGCCGCCTCCCAGCCGGGTCCCAAAGCAGGCAAAGCCTGTAACTTCCTGACTTCATACGCGAGCAGCGTATAAAATGGAAACAACACACACGCGACGCGTGTAAACTGATTGACCTGCAAGGCCAGTCTTAACCGCTGTGACGCGCGCCGGAAGAAGCTGAGCTTCTTGAACAGACCGCACGCGTCACAAAACAAACTGAGGGAACGAGCGTGCTGGCTCCGGGGAGACCGCCGCTTAACCAATAAACAAACCCTCTCTTGAGGGAAAAACATTTAGCGCGTCGCCGCCCAGTTGTTAAATGAGGCGGGCGACGCGACCAAATTAAAGTAAACAAGGCGCGAACGCCGTTATAGAAAGGCAACAAGAAACCATTAACGAGCGGAATGCTCCATACGGAGCACCACTACAATGTAACACTCTGGACTGGAGGAAAGCGTTCGAGCGCGAACGCGACTTTCAGTAAGTAATGCAAACACACATGAAATGCCCATTTCTCCAGAACAGTGTTATAAATCACCAAGGCTCTTTCAATATTATTCAAAGAAAAACACTCTAAACTCCATAATTTCACACTAAGGCAACAACTAGGAGGAGTAGACTTAGCTGTGGATTTCAGCAGCAAAGAAAGAGGGGTTGGGTTTAGAGTAATGGACTTATATAAGGAAGGGTCCCTGCTCATTGGCCTCCTGCAGGGCATGACCTGTCCTCCATGATGGATTGGGGAGTTCCCCCTTGCATTGACATTGAACTCTGTTTAGTTCTGTTTTACACTTTTTTGTTTGTAAAGTTTTTTCTTTGCTGCTGTGGTTTCAGGGTAAAGATTAGAATGCATAATATGAGCCTCCTGTCTTGTCATAGAATGTGGCTATTTGTAAAGCTTTTATTGGTAGTGTGGCTATTTTTAAAGCTCCTCTTGTTATTGTGGCTACTTTTCAATTCTTTATGAACAGAATATATGTGTGTGGGTAGTAGTATATAATGTGTGGACATCCGTATTGGGCAATTGGGGGCTGTCTAAGTGTGATTATGCCCCCACACTTCCCTTCTGAAAATGAATTCTGGAGGCTCTCTCATATTTCTATTTATTTTGTAAAAGCTAGGTTTCAGGCGAGGCAAAGCACTAATGACAGTGGGTCTCATTGCAAGTGTGGTGGTAATTAGGCAGTAAACCCACTGAATTACGGTAAGAGTCGCTTACTGTTAACATCACTTGGTCACAAGGGTTTACTGTGGAATCTGTGGTTTGGTGGTGCCCTAAAACACACACCCACTGCTGAACTCGTAATGAGACACAATGGGCCTCATTACGAGGTTGGTAACCCCTAACACGGCATACAGCGCCTGACTTCCCAGTGCCAGCGGGACATTACAAGATGTTGTAAATCCCCATTCCCATGGAGTCCCAGTAGACTCCATGAGAGTGGGGAGACAGAAGCACCAGCGCTGTTGCTAACGGTGCTGCTGCTTCCGTGTCGACTCTGCCTACCGGGCCAATGGGCCCAGCAGGATCAGACCTGTCGGGTGCAGCGGCCCCGGCCGGCAGACTCTTACTGTGGCTGGCGGAAACAAGGGTGCTGGTAAGCTTACCGGCACCCTTGTTTCCGCCAGCCACACTTGTAATGAAGCCCAATGTCTTCTGTGCATCTACCATTTTATATTAATGATGTGGGATCCAGATGGACTCAGTAATACCCTTGAAACTTGCCAATTGATATCAGTTCTGGGAACTGGCATCTGAGTGTGCAGAAAATACCACATTCGGTTCCATGTCTTAAAATCGTGGCAAAAATGGCTGTGAATACAAAATATCGTGGCAAAAGTGCAGTGATTTTTTTGCACCACAAACATGTAAAGGATGCATGGGACACCCCCGCAACCCCTGGCCCCATTATACCATTTAAAGGGAGCGGGGGACACCCCCGCAACTCCCGCTCCCCTTAAATGGTATAATGGGGTACACCTTTACCAGGTCAAACCACAGCATTTTTTCCGTGATTCTTTTTACCGGCAACATTTTTGCCACAATTTTATTACCTGATACCCCACATTCTTTGCGCTGCATCCTTTTGATCACTCCTAGCCCACCAGTAAATATGGAAAGAGAACAGGTCTAGGGTTAGACAAAATTGGATAATGGAATCATATGTAGAGCTCACACTATGTTAGTACTACTGCAATTACGTTTCTTTGTTTTCTCTGATGCCTGCGATCCTGGTCACAACGGAACAGGGCTAAACTGGCACAATTTCTCCTACATTGTCAATATAATTCCAAGCCAGGTCCACTATGGGGATATGTTTCAGAACTGTCCAGACCTTCTGGGATGATGCCTGGAAGGCCTTTCATGGTATCACACTAGCCCAGTCCCAAATGTTATTTCCTGTGCATGTAGTTTATTTGTGTAATCCTTTGTTGCCACCATGACTGGCAATTGAGATTATGGTCAGGGCATTTGTAATCATTGCCTTCCTGGAGGGCTTGGACAATTCTCACCAGAAGGGGGTAGGGCCTAACACCTGATGATAAATCAAGACATGGGCCCTCATTACCACACCGGCGCTAAACCATGGCACTATTAGCACCATGGTTGGTGCCGGTGTTGTAACGGGTCCGCCATGGTTCAATGGGGAATTACCACCCCATTCCAAGGTTGGCGGGGCGGTAATTCCCCATTGAACCATGGCCCTTCCCCATTCCCATTTCCGCCCTATAGGGCTCTATGGGAATGGGGAAGGCGCTAAGTACGGTACCGCAAATTGCAGTACCGTACTTAGCACCAATGTCCCTTTGCGGGTCCCTACACCAACGGCTGGTCTAGACCAGCCGTTCAGGTCGGATCCTGCAAAGGGACCTCATAGTAAGGCGCTAAGTGTTTAACGGCGCCGCAGCCTTTTACGGCGCCGTTAAACACTTAGCGCCAGGGTCTTAATGAGGCCCATGGAGGTGAATTTGAAGCACTTATAAAGACTTCCCACAGCAGCGTTTCCAACATCAGTCTCGTAGCGTGTCAAGTGATGCATATTGTTCAGCAGTGCACCTACTGTAAGGAACTCATGGTGGCAACAGTGCAGACAGACACAAGTCATCACAGTTCAAGGGTGTTCATTAAACTGTATGTAGGGTGCAAACATGCCTAATCTACACCTAAATCTAAGATGGTTGCAAGCTACGACCATCAAAGAATAATAAGGCAGTCCTAGTGGTGTTGTTGCCAAATAAAAGGGCCTATACTGAAAAAACCTATTGCCAATCCGTATGCTAAATACAAAAGAAGTGTGGGATGATGTTCATGAGAAAGAAGGAAGTGTTCACAAATAATAAGTCAGGATGCAGTACTTTTTTTGTTGTTTTTTTAATTGTAAAACTTCAGTTTAATACAAGATCAAACTTTTGTTACATTACAGTATCCTGAGATTCAACTGTTAGGTTCCCATTAAGAGTGCATGTTTGAGTCACACCTATAATATGGCATTAGAGTTCATTGAGGTGTTCAAAAAGAAGAACAAAAGATTCCTTACTCCTCAGATTAAATACTTTGTTTATAGACAATGTTTTCGGTCGATGGGCAAGATCATGTCTAAGAAGTTGATTATGCTACATCTGAGCATGATATTTCTCCCAATCGAACCAGTGTCGCACCAATCATCGGCATCATAAAAGAAAAGTTTATAGGAACCAAGGTGTAGTTCACGAGCGATCTTGAGCTCAGTACATTCAGTTATAAGATGTTTTAATGACTCAGTTTCTCCTGTCTTGCAGAACCTGCATTTATCAGAGTTGATTGTAGTATCTCGTCGTCGCCAGAGTGTTTCTCTTGTTGTGAGAGCGTTCAGTCTGAATTTCAGGAATTGATTCCAATGGTGGCGAGAGGGACAAGAAAATAAGTATTTAGGAGGGGAGTGTAATTTAATCATGCTCTTAGAACCTGGTAGAGTGGATTTAAGAGATGTGCGATGTTCGTAAGTGAGAATCCAGTCCCATAGTTCGAGTTTTTTTTTCGCGTGTTGCGGGCGATCAATTAATTCTTCAATGCTGATATTGGCGGCTTCCATGATATTTGTCAGAGCGGAAAACCATGATTGAAGTAGGCCCGAGTGTATACCTACAATGTCATTGACAAAGATTTCATATGCTGGAATTTGTTGACCAAGCTTCATTTTCCTCAAAGTGGTTAAGGATTTCCAAATTATTGTCGTCTGAAGTGAGGTCAGAGCCAATTCGTATCTCAGAGCCACCATTGAGATGTCTTTTGAAAGCCCCAATGCACGTTTCCAAAACCTTCTTTCGAGTTTTTTGCCATAGCCGATGATCGAGGTTCCATCCTGACTCTCCACCAAATGATATAGTGGGAATGAACTTCTGCAAGTAGAATGTTATTAGTGGTTCAATTGAAAATTTGCCATAGTCTTTATTCATTTTCGCACCTTGAATACCAAGTGTATTAGCTCTTGCCAAAAGGTCGTTCGTCCAGGCTGATTCGCAAATGGAGGTGTTAACCATTATTCCTAAGTATCGTATAGATGTCACAATAGCAAGCGGAGTGTTCTCAATTGCCCATCGAAATTTTTTGTCTTTCCGTGAAACAGTTTTCCCAATACACATGATCTTAGTTTTCCCTGTGTTCAGTTGCAGTTCATTTATTTTTAGATATTCGTTCAACTTCAACAACAGGTTTTGCAAGCCTATCTGAGTGCGGTCTAACAGCACAATATTGTCAGCATACACAAGACAGTTAACAGGTTTTGCATTGATCTTTGGGGGAAAACAGTGTGTGGCTTCCATCCATTTCGGTAGGTCAGAGATAAATATTTTAAACAAGTCAGCCGCCAGTGGGCATCCTTGCTTGACCCCTTTGTACGTTGGAATTGGGTCGGTGTGGCCTTGGGAATTTACTCTTACTTGAACAGAAGTGTTGGAATGAAGCGCTATTAGAGGATCAAGAATTTGAGATGGACAGTTCCACTCGCTTTGTTTGGCCCACAGTTTTTCGCGATGGACTGCGTTGAAAGCTTGTTTTAAGTCGACAAAAGCAAAAAAGATTTTTGTTTTAGCTTTCAGGGCTTCAAGTTTTAAGATGGTTAATATAGTTAAGTTGGCATAAACGCCTACGTTTTTCGTGAAACCTGTTTGTCGACAATCTACTTGATTCGCCTTTGATGCCCAAGCAGTCAACTTCGTTCGGAGAAATGAGCCAAATATTTTGCCCATGGTATCGAGCAGGGCAATTGGATGATAGTTCGATGGATCATCTCTGTTACCCTTCTTGTAAATTGGTACCACAATTGCCTTAGCCCAAGACTCAGGTGTTTTTCTCGAGGTTGAAATTTGACGAAACAAAGATTCCATAAGTTTGGCCCAATGATGCTTGTGTTTTTTTAGCATGATGTTAGTTATTTGGTCGGGTCCTGCTGCTCTTGAGTTTTTTAATTTTTGAATTGCTGATTCAAGGTCAGCATATGATGGAGTTATATCCCATACTTTAGTGGAAGGAAGACGGTGAACTTGGGGGATTTGGTAAGGTCGTTCGTAAACTTTGGTAAAGTAATCCACCCATGAAGAGCTTGAGATTGCATGTCGAGATGAATGGGTTGGTTCTTGTGTTTCCTTTATTTAGGATGGCCCAAATTTCTCGTGAGTTCTTTGTAATAATTATTTTTAACATAATTTCAGCTCTGTTTTGATCAATTATGACAGAATGGGATTTAAGCCAATTTCTATATTCCTGGCGTCGTGCCTTTACGCTTCTTCGTATGTCATTTGGATCAGCATGTGTTTTCCTTAACATTCGAAGGTCTTTCCTCAACAGTTTTTTGGCCACTGCTATTTCTGAGCTATATACATTTTTCGACGTAAGACCGTATGTGTTTGAGTTGGCGTAATGTTGTGAACATGCAAACAGCAAAGGAACATAGACCACGTCATTTGAGTCTTCAAGATGGAGGGTTAATTTCTCTATTGACGAGCCAGTAGTTTTTAGCCGATTTCCGGCTGCAGTTGTTGTCAGTGGGAGTTTGTAGGTTTTTGGATGAGCAAAAGTATCGAAGTCCATACATAGATGAAGCAAATCGTGGTCACTTGCATCTTTTTGAACTACTTCTAGTGAAACAACTCTTTCAAATAGATTACAAGAGACCCAAATATAGTCAAGAGTGTTTCTAAGTAGAAGTCGCTTCCAGGTTGTCTTGCAGGGTTGGTCACCTTTGGCGTTGCCATTAACCATCTTGCAGTTTCGTGACGAAAGTGCTTGTGACCAAAGTTTACCTCGTAATGTAACTTCGTCTTTAGGAATAGCATTGTTTTCCAACGTGTGATGGTTGAATCGATACCAGCTGCAGTTCAAGTCACCACATGTTAACAATGATAGATTGCAGTATTTAAGAAAAGCATCGTCAATGAGAGTTGTTATTGAGTCGATAAATTCTGTGGTGGTAATCATTGCCGGATTCCAGTAACAATTGATTATAAGTAGATAGTTTGAAGTTCCTGAGTTTTCCTTCCCAATTCGAATGATCGTACCCTGAACAAACGGGTTTGGGTTAATCGCTTCGTGGGGAGTCATCCAGTTTTGAATTTTCAGTAAGGTGATTAAGCCTGAGTATGGACGACCCTTAGTATTTCTTTTGGCTGGATTCAGATGAATAGTAAATCCGTTGCGATTCGGAGCATCGCGCAGCCATGTTTCCTGAAGGCAAATTGCGAAGACCTCATCAAGCGGTTCTGTAAAATTATCAAACAGATGAGAGAATCCGCCGGTATTCCAGGAGAGTAACCTTAACTTCGTCTGTGTTGTTCATGGTTATTGAACATTGTTGTGATTAGACTGAGTCTTCTGTCTGATTCCTCTGATGGTGGGTTTGTAATCCATATCATTTTGTAATCTGTGCGAGAGGGATAGTGACTTCCGTAGGGATGTGCGACAGATTGATCTTTCGAAGTTTCTTGAATTTGGTAGATTGGTTGAAACTTCTTTTTGAATTTTCAAGTCGGGTTCTAGGGTTATATCGAATCCATATACTAGCAGTTCTTCGACTGCTTGCAGTAAGATGTTTTTTACTGCAGACAATTTTATATGTAATAGTACTTGATCAGTTGCTTTTTCCGTTACATATTCTACGATCTTGATGTCGTCTGTAGTTATTGATCTGAGTTGGGGAACACAGGCGAATAGTTTTAGGACGTTCGCTCTGTTCAGGTTTACTTCTTTTCCATCAGAGTCGATATTCTGGAGACGAAGCTTCCATGAACTTGTTACAGGTTTGGCACTTAAGCTATCAGATACTCGCGAGTGTAAGTGTGAACCGTTTTTTCTTTGGTTTATTGTTAGTTTCGGGTCTAGTTTTGAGCTAACAGGTGAAGACTGGATCTTTAAAGAAGTGGACCGAACCGTCCTTGTAGATTCTCTAACGTGACATCTAGTTGCGTTTTCTTTCAAGAGGGATTTCTTCCTTGCCTGGTTTCCTTTGTCGTTTGGTGCCAAAACTACAGGAGAAGAGTCAATATTAATTTCACTTCTAATGGAGTACGTAGACAAATCACATAAGTCGACAGAGCCGTTTTCGCCGGACATATTTGAGATATCAGAGTCTGTATTCAGGCGACGGCGTTTGGTTGGTAATTTGGTCATGACTTTTTTTTGATCAGTTGCATGTACTAACCCACGAGATTGTGTAAAATCATCGTGTGGTTTTACATTGTCACGTACAAAAAGACTACTTTTTTCGGGGTCGTCAAAGTTCTTATGAATTTTTTGACATTCGTTCATTGGTTTTTTTGTGATGCATCTTTTGGACCCGATTTAGTTAGAGGTTTTCCATCGGGTTTTGAACCTTTCTTATGAGTTTTGGTTAAATCTAGAGTTTTGGCAGGGCCAGTAAAGATGTTAAATGAAGTGGGTTTAAAGATCACTGAACCAGAGGATACTTCTTGATTCTCAGTTGTGTCTTTTGTGTGAGGAAGAGCATTTTTTAATTGTTCGTCACGACCACTAATACGTTCAGCTGAGCTAAGATGCTCAGCTGTAGGTTGCAAGAAGTGGGTGTGAGGTGAAGGGGGCTGGACCTCATTCGAATTTAATGCAGCAACATTAGAGTCCGGAGTTGTTGCGTTTGGTAATCTTACATCCACATTTTGAGTTGCCGGAGAACTTGAAGCCGGGACTAGAGGGACTAGCGTTTGGGTATATTGGGTGGCATTTTTTCTCATCCATTTCAGTGCTTCTAGAAGACCTTCTGATAGAGAGTCGTTTTGACATTGGTGTCTAGCTGCCAAATCACCTAACCGCTCTTGCCATCTTGTGGAAATATCAGCATTTTTTTCCATTTCTGTTTGAAGAAAATTCCTAAAGTGATCAATTTTTTCTATTTTTTGCGTCAAGTTTTGAATAATCGCACCTTGATCACTTAATTGTCCATGTAGAGCTTCATATAATTTGGTGAACGGGGCTAAAGCCACCGCTGATGCAGCTAAAACATTATTATGAATTTGTGATAAAGCTTCCATTGATATATTCACAGATTTGACTTTGGCTGCTAAAGGTAGTTCCTCGATCGAGGACGCATAAGAGCAATTCAGGTTGAACTTTGCCTTAATTGGTGAAAGAGTTTTTGTTAGATTGGGCAAGTGAGTATCGCCATAGACAGACTCAGTCGGCCGGTGAGGCGTACTTGTGTGACTGACTTGCTGGTCATCGGGTTTTTGCGGAAAGTGCATTTTAGATTTTAACTCTGCAATTCGTTTTAGGCGACGCGCTCTTGCAAGAGAGCTTGGATCCAGGTCAGATGTTTTTGCTGTTGCTGTTTGAGGGGTCAAGTCAGAGGGGCGCCGGTGTAGACCGCCAGGAGACGCACTTGAAACCTCTGGCGCCTGACATGCATACCCACTATTATTGCCTAGTACAGGGGCCTCAGGTTTGTGGTTCGTTCCCGGATAAATCATCTTGGACGTTACAGTCGATCGGGCCAGAGGATTGCAAGTCTTGTGGGTTAGGTCAGAGGAGGATTCCTTTGGCACTATCGGCCGTTCATGGTGATTTGAGGACTCGGCGTCTGTTGAAAGCAAATTTGACTGAGGCGGGTTGGACTGGCTGCTAGGTACAGAAGTAGAAGTGCAAGAGCCTAAGTTTGCTGAAGTTACAGTCCTGGAAGACTTCGTCTGTAAAAATGAAGATGTTGGGTTTCAAGAGTTAACATTTGCCGGAAAAAGGTGAGGAGGCAGCGCATTTGAGATGTTTAGTAGTTCATCATCACTCACCACGAAAGGCAACATTACATGATTGTTAGAGTCCATTAGTTCGCAGGGAAATAAAGTCGTTGCATTTTCGACCTGAGCTATGTCATGATCTACTAAATGTGCTCGTTGTTGCGAGACACAGGTCACATCTGTACTCAGTTGTGTTGTAGTGCTCAAGTTGGAAGTTGAGTGAGTGGCAATTGAGGGTAGTGGAAGCTTTTCAAGTTGCAAAGCCGCGTCTTCATCCGAAACGCTGGCCGGAGGTGCTGTCATCAAGTTGGTGGGGTGACTATGAGAGAGTATTACGGGCACGGAATTTACAAGCCCTTTTTCATGTACATCACCTTTGTTTGCATCTTGTTGAGCATGAGTTGGCGTTATGGAAGAATTCATGTGTTTCCCTTGATGGATCTGGTGTACGAGATCCCAAACTGCCGTGTCAGTGACAGATAAATTGTCAGTTGTTAATTGGGATGTACATCTTTCAATGCAGGGAAGTAATTCTTCAGTTGAACCTAAGGTGTTTTGTACATCTTGTATAGAATTTGTTGTTTGTAGTCCTAGAGAACAGACCGATGTGCCATGTGAAAAAACTGCTGGGAGAATGAGTGAAGCAAGTAAGGTACGGCTTGCAGTTTTGCTTACCTTTTTAGAGGCTGAGGCTTTCATCGCCGTCCACGGATTAAGCGTGCGCCAATGTTGGAGAGTTTTTTTCCGTGTCTGGGGGCCTGTGGATTCAGCAGTCAGCGTCATCGATGAATCTTACTGCAGATGGACCACAGCGCAGATACAAGGACGCTTGAGGGCGATTTGGGATCAACTAGAATCGAATGTCGTGCTCCGAACGCCGCAAGTATGATCAAAAATGATTTATCGAGGAAGGGGTCGAGCAATGTCTCGTCGTGCAGCTCCTCAGGAAATAACAAAAGTCAAAAGAAAGAAGACAAGCGAAACTCTGCTACTGGACTCCTCTGGATGCCTGTACGTCTCACGGGTCCAGCAGCCTCTGCTTCTTGCGTCGGGTATGATACCCGCCACACACCTAAGCCGCCAAACAGCTAAACAGGTGTAGCACAGCCCTTCTGCCACAGGGTTTACGCCGCAAGGGCGGATTAATTATGCAGATATAGCCCAATGATGGTCATGTGACTTGCACGTCACTGCAGGGAATCCTCGAGTTGTTTAAAGCAACGGCGTCCTTTTCCCCGTTCGCTTTAGGCTGCCCTCGTGCTGAACTTGATGAAATGAAAGTGGGAGAAAGTTCAGCCTCTCATCCACGCCGATCAACAGGGAAGCAGAATAACTGTCAAGCCGCCACAGCTAAACAGGTGTAGCACAGCCCTTCTGCCACAGGGCTTACCGCAGGATGCAGTACTTGGTGTCTCCCTTCCCCACATTTTCAGCACTGGACAAAGTAGAACTTCACCTTTCAGGGCTTTCCGTGGTTAAAAGTCTCTTGCCGCCGTAGGCCTGATGTATTCAAATAATAAACAAAGAGTTCCTTTTCACACATACATTGGGTGATGCCTTTTCCACCCATGGGTTGCCCCCTCCTCCGGGCTAGGACCCTTCTCAATTGTTAGCCTCCCTCGTCCGGATTCACTATGGCTTTCAACACAATCTTCTTTGTGATATTCACAGATCTTAATGTCTTTTTAAACGGTTCACTGTGGACATCCCTCAGTCAGGTGCACTTGGGTCAACACACTATATTTCGGGACTTTAGGCTTTGCCCCCCCCTTTATCGGCATCCCTCTTTCGGGTTCATTCTGGGCAATCTTGTCAATCCTGCTTTTCTCATTCAACTCTTACAATGCAGGATTCTTTTCCCTTGACTTCAGAATCAGCTGTCAGTCAAAGACTTTTGACTGTACAGAGGATTTTACAAGACCCATGTATGACCACTTTGACCCCCTTCTCGCCTTTCCCAAGGCCTTCTGGTTATAGTAGTTTCAACAATCGAGTAATCACCCAGAGTTTCCTGAGTGGGCACCCACGTGGTGCCAGACTTCTCTGTTGCTGGTTTTCCCCCTTTTTGAATCAATAGCACTTTTAATCTTTCACAGTTAATTTAGCCATTTTCTGTTCAACACAGTACGGTTTCTCATTGACTCTCCCCTTGTCTCACCGGCTGTGATGAACCGCTTTGCTTTCTTTCTCTTTGGAGTCAAGGTTGGTAGCACAGGGACAAGCGTCTCTCCCCGGCTTGGTTATCAGCGGAGGAGGGTCTCATGTACCATTGACATCTGCTGCAACACATGCTGGCTATTGTTCGCGGTCTTACGATTTCTTCTGTGGAGGTTTCACCGGCCTTAGTTGAAAATGGCATGGTCGCTTCTCTCCTTGTCACCCTCTCGGTATGCTCCGTCTTTCTCCTCCTCTTGAACTGCTGTGCTGACATAGCTCTCTCGTCGTGCAGTCTGCCTTGCTCATGTTGCTCTCTTGTGCTCCACCTTTTATCCCTGTGGGGAAGGAAAGGGCCATCAGGTGTGTGCGGTTCTGGTCAATTGTCTGCTTTGCCTGACCCTGATTTTCGGACATGTCAGGTAAAAGGCTCAAGTTTTAGTCCGTCATCCTATGTGATATGCGAAAGTGTTTGCGTCAGAAGGGAGAGGGGGGTAGAGTGTTTGTGTTTATCCAACGTGGTAGGCTGGGGAAAAGGTGTCATAAGAAGGGGGATACTGCATCTCACCTGCCAGTGTACCACTTCCACTCCCAGAAGACCCCCCATCCAGGTGATCCTCCCTCACTGGTCCACCCCCATGAACTGGATCCAATAGCGATGGCCGTGTTCTGGCCACCTGGATGACAGACCCCCGGGGACTAGTCAGGGAGACACCTTCAGGGTTCTCACATAATCCACACACAACACAATTGTGAATACATGTTCTGACTTGAGTGTCGTGTAGACCGATGAGACCTCCGTCCCCAAGTGACGCACAGGGGAGCTAAATAGAAACCCGCTGTACGACCCTTGAGGCCACAGGTGAGAGATGTCTTCTCGGATCCACGGAGCCTCTTGGAACACCGATGCTGCTGTCAAGAGGGAATGAGGTTAAGTACCAGGCAAGCACAATACAATGAGGCAAACAAGTAACGAAAGTGTCTTACCTATGTGGTGTAATGGGGACCCAGGCGACCTAGTAGGGTGGTTCGAGGCTCATTAGATGCGGCGATCCCTGGAATGGTAGAACCGCAGGTTCAGCGTGGATGACGAGTAGTCACCTGTGGGAGTCAGGGCTTGACTTGAATCCCCAGTGGGGAAAAGGCGTAGAAGATCAGCAAGGTACCAGAGGATGATCCAAAGACAAGTCGAGGTGCAGTCCAAATATTCGGCAACAGGTAAACAGTTCCAAGCAAAAGTACCGAGGGGTGTCCGAGGGAGTCCGAGATAGAGTTCCGTGATCAAGGTAACAAGGAGTAAGTTGTAACGCCAAACAGTGTCCGAAGCCAGCTGAGAAGCAATGAGCGTTCTGTCTCTCAGACCTTTATACTGATCGCCCCTGGGTCATGTGACTTCTCTGGATCATGTGACGTCCACCAAGATCACATGGGGAACGCCGTAGTGTATCACGTGACTGGCGTGAAGACGTAAGGCCGCCCTTTCTGCTATACGTTCTCCAAGGCAGTTGCCAATGCAGAAAGGGTTGCAATCGAGCCCGTACACTGGTACGGAGTCTTCGGTTCTGTGGGTTCACCGAATCACTTGAGCCTCGAAGCTTGGGAGGAGATGTTGGGGGAATGTGGGCAGTGTTCTGATGTGTCGTGGCCTGGTGTGCAGAGGATCGCCTAACATAGCCCCCCCCCCAACGGCCCACGACCCCGTGGGCAGAACGGATGATCCCTATGAAAGCGGGCTACCAACCGCGGGGCGTTCAAATCAGAAGCGGAAACCCATGAACGCTCCTCCGGGCCGTAACCCGTCCAATCCACCAGATACTGGAGCCTGCCCCTAAACCACCTAGAACCCAAAATGGCCGACACCTCAAAAACATCAGGAGTGGTCAAGGACACCGGCGCAACAGGGGTACGAAGACGGACTGAGTCAGGACAGGGCTTGAGGAGGGAGACATGAAACACAGGATGGATACGCCAAGAGCTGGGGAGTACTAGACGGAAAGCCACCGGATTAACAACCTGTGAGATCACATACGGCCCGACAAAGCGAGGTAGTAACTTCCGGCAACCCACTAGGCGAAGATGTCGGGAAGACAACCAGACCCTAGAACCCACCACCAGAGGGGGAGCAGCACGACGTTTGCCATCCACACGGGCCTTCATAGATGCCTTCGCTTCAGTGAGATGAACCACTGTACTCGCATGTATAGCAGAAAGATCCCTAAGACATGTCGTGGCCGCAGGATTCAAAGAACCAGAGGCATCAGGGACCGGCAAAACCTTGGGATGTTGACCATAGAGGGCGTAAAAAGGAGAATAACCAGTAGCCGAATGAGCCGCGTTGTTATACGCAAACTCCGCAAGGCGCAAAACGGCCAACCAAGAGGACTGATGTTGCAATATGAGGCAACGAAGGTATTGTTCCATTGATTGATTCGTCCTTTCGGTCTGACCATCGGTCTCCGGATGATAGGCCGAAGAATACCTCGTATCAATGCCCAATAGTTTCGTCAAGGACCTCCAAAACCGAGAGGTGAACTGTGAACCTCGATCGGAAACAATGACCGAAGGGAGGCCGAATAGCATAAACACATGTTCAAAAAACAAGTCCGCCAAGACAGGGGCCGAAGGGATACCCCTACAAGGAACAAAACGGGCCATTTTAGTGAACGTGTCCACCACTACCCAGACGGTGTCAAAGCCTTTTGACTTGGGGAGATCGGTAACGAAATCCATTGTTAACGTATGCCAGGGCCTGGGAGGTACCGGAAGTGGAAGCAACAATCCAACCGGTCGACCCCTTTGATGTTTAGCCTGAGCACATACCGCACAAGATCTGACATAACACTCCACATCGCGCTTCATAGAAGGCCACCAACACCACCGCTTGAGAAGATCTAAAGTGCGCTCTTGTCCGGGATGGGCATTAAAGGGAGCGTCATGAGACCACTCAAGGGCTAGATTACGTGTATCAGGTGTAGGAAGAAGCAGGCGTTCATGTACGAAAGGTAAACCATCAGAATACACAGGATCCCATTCTCGTAACTGGTCAGAATGATTACTAGTCCAGGACCGGACCGAATCTAATAGTGACAATGAGGGTGTACAGAGACAAATCACATGACTCTTACCGAGAACAGTGTCGGGGAATGTAGGCAACTGGACCCCTCCCGGAGAACGTGACAAGGCATCCGCCTTCCCATGTGAAGTGCCAGGACGGTGCATGATATGGAAATCAAAGGCGGAAAAGAAAAGATGCCATCGGACTTGTCTGCTATTGATGCATTTCAAAGAAGCCAGATCCTGTAGGTTCCGATGATCGGAGTATACCGTGATGGGGTGCCTAGCCCCCAGAAGATGATGACGCCAGACACGGAAAGCATCCATGACAGCCAGGAGTTCTTTCTCCGTAACGGTATAATGAGACTCAGTACTGGAAAACTTACGGGAATGATATGCAACTGGATGTAATTTGCCTGTATTTGGACATGTTTGTGATAATACCGCACCGAGGGCAAAGGAAGAGGCATCCGCCTCTACTATGAACGGAAGATCAGGATTTGGATGTTGGAGTACCGGTGCGGTAGTAAAGGCGGTTTTCAAAGCCTCAAAGGCCTCCTGCTGTTCTTTCTGCCATTGATAAGATACCTGAGGACTAGTCAGGGCCGTAAGCGGGGCTACAATTGTGGAAAAGGAAGAAATGAAACGTCTGTAAAAGTTGGCGAACCCTAAAAAAGCCTGCAAGGATTTGAGTGTTCGTGGTACTGGCCAATCTAATACTGCTTTGACCTTAGATTCATTCATGGATAACGCCCCAGGGGTGATGTGAAAACCCAAAAACTCAACGGATGTCTTATGGAACTGACATTTCTCAGGTTTGGCAAACAAGGAATGTTCTCTCAAACGGGTCAATATTTCTCGGACATGATTCACGTGTTCATCAAGATCACGAGAAAAGATTAGGATATCGTCCAAGTACACAACCATATATACATCCAGTATATCCCTGAATATGTCGTTCATGAATCGTTGGAACGTGGCCGGGGCGTTGCATAGGCCAAAGGGCATGACCAGATATTCATACAAGCCATACCGAGTGCAGAAAGCGGTCTTCCACTCGTCTCCCTCGCGGACGCGTACCAAGTTGTATGCGCCGCGTAAATCAAGCTTAGTGAAAACGGAAGCGTGTGTTAAATGGTCTAGAAGTGGAGTGATTAGCGGGATGGGATACCTATCCTTTTTAGTGATAGCGTTAAGACGCCGATAATCTACACAAGGGCGTAAATCCCCCTCCTTCTTGGGTACAAAGAAGATAGGACTTGCCGCGGGTGAAGTAGAGGGGCGGATATGTCCTAATCGTAGGGCGTTCTGTACATAGTCTTTCAGCGCCAGTTCCTCCGAAGGGGACAAAGAATAGATCCTGCCCGAAGGAATATTGGAATCGGGAAGCAGTTCGATTGGGCAGTCATATGGTCTGTGTGGAGGGAGTACCTCAGACGAGCCCCTGTCGAACACTGATTCGAATTCTCTGTATTCTGGCGGAATCCCAGATACCAACCCCCCAACGGTATGTGTATGCACAAGCTCTGGATCGTCGACAGTCATTGTGAGTTGGGCTAAGGCCCCCAAGGCCCGAGAAGGTGTGTCAGGGGCTTGATGGACCGGAAGACAATAATTCTGACAGATATCTGACTCAAAGACTACAGTACCTGACTGCCAATTGATCAATGGATTATGTTCATGTAACCATGGAATCCCTAGGATGATGCCGAATTGGGGTGTGGTGATCAAATCAAAACTCAGGGTTTCGGTGTGTACTTCTTGTATGGTTAACAAGAGGGGTGCGGTTTGATGTCTGACAGGACCAGAAACCAGTGCAGAGCCGTCTACGGCTTGGACGTTTTCCGGTTGTGTTTTCACCACTAAAGGTAGGTTGAGGGAATGGGCCAAATCAATATCTATATAATTACCAGTGGCACCTGAATCAATAATGATATTGACTGCATGAAGAAGGCCTGTAGAGGGACATAGGGTAGCCTTTACAGAAATGGGTTGAACACGAGTAAAGGCAAGGGAGGTACCCGGAGGAGATGACGGAACACTCGACCTGTTCTCCGGTTCTAAGGTCGAGCCGTCCGAAAAACCTGACTCTTCCTGGGCCGTCGAGGACACTCTTTCACGAAATGTCCAGTGGTACCACAATAAAAGCATGCATTATCCACCCTTCTACGTTCTCTCTCAGATGTTGTAATAGGACTACGTAACCCTCCCACTTGCATGGGTTCTTCGATACTGGAAGCAGGAGTGCCAACAAGAGTGGGAGAGGAAGAGGCCCCCAATTCAGCTCTACGCTCCGATCGTCGTGCATCTACCTGCAAGACCAGATCAACCAATTCCTGGTACTGAGTAGGCATAGAAGGGATCACTGCTAATGCATCTTTCATGGTGTTACTCAACCCCCTATAGAAAACCACCGCCCTCTTGTTTTCTGGCCATGATGTTTCCGCAACTAGCTGATTGAATCGGGTGATGTAATCTATCAGAGACTTTTTTCCCTGAGTCAATTCCAACAACTCCAAATCCCTAGACTGTACCTTGTGTCGGGTATCGAATACTCGGGCCATTTCTAGGACCAACAAATCAAAGTCATAAAGAACTGGGCTATTGTTCTCTAACAGGGGATTAGCCCAAGCAGCTGCTGTTCCGGCCAAATGGGAAAGGGCGAAGGCAGCTTTAGCAGTGGTGGTGGGAAAAGCCAAAGGTCTGCATAGAAAATGTAACTTGCACTGATTAATAAAGGTTCTGAACTTCTTGGGATCCCCTTGATAGCGTTCAGGAGCAGCTAAGGGGGAAGGGGTTGGGAGTATCATCGGAGTTGGGACTACAGGAGCAGTAACGGGAGAGGGTGCAGTGGAGGAGCCGGTATCGCCAAACTCAGGGTCTGCAGGAAGGGAATGTTGAACACTTTGTATGGAATCTAACCTTTGATGGATCGCAGTGTTTGCGGCGGCCATATCTGCCCTTAATATTGTAATTGCCTGAACCAAAGCAGCTATGGGTTCATCCGTGGATCCCTGCATCGTCTGACACGACTATACGGCTTCTCAGTCTGTTCTGACTTGAGTGTCGTGTAGACCGATGAGACCTCCGTCCCCAAGTGACGCACAGGGGAGCTAAATAGAAACCCGCTGTACGACCCTTGAGGCCACAGGTGAGAGATGTCTTCTCGGATCCACGGAGCCTCTTGGAACACCGATGCTGCTGTCAAGAGGGAATGAGGTTAAGTACCAGGCAAGCACAATACAATGAGGCAAACAAGTAACGAAAGTGTCTTACCTATGTGGTGTAATGGGGACCCAGGCGACCTAGTAGGGTGGTTCGAGGCTCATTAGATGCGGCGATCCCTGGAATGGTAGAACCGCAGGTTCAGCGTGGATGACGAGTAGTCACCTGTGGGAGTCAGGGCTTGACTTGAATCCCCAGTGGGGAAAAGGCGTAGAAGATCAGCAAGGTACCAGAGGATGATCCAAAGACAAGTCGAGGTGCAGTCCAAATATTCGGCAACAGGTAAACAGTTCCAAGCAAAAGTACCGAGGGGTGTCCGAGGGAGTCCGAGATAGAGTTCCGTGATCAAGGTAACAAGGAGTAAGTTGTAACGCCAAACAGTGTCCGAAGCCAGCTGAGAAGCAATGAGCGTTCTGTCTCTCAGACCTTTATACTGATCGCCCCTGGGTCATGTGACTTCTCTGGATCATGTGACGTCCACCAAGATCACATGGGGAACGCCGTAGTGTATCACGTGACTGGCGTGAAGACGTAAGGCCGCCCTTTCTGCTATACGTTCTCCAAGGCAGTTGCCAATGCAGAAAGGGTTGCAATCGAGCCCGTACACTGGTACGGAGTCTTCGGTTCTGTGGGTTCACCGAATCACTTGAGCCTCGAAGCTTGGGAGGAGATGTTGGGGGAATGTGGGCAGTGTTCTGATGTGTCGTGGCCTGGTGTGCAGAGGATCGCCTAACAATACATGTGGCTATGCATGAGTGCAGAAGAAAAGGATGTTGTGACCATTATGCCATGTAATAGGCCCCCTAAGGTTAATCTTCCAACTGATAGAAAACACTAGCTGCTTTATATTCAATCACACACTAAAACCTCTCACCATAGCAACATGGCAGGAACCTCTCACCCACCCGTAGAACATCACACGCTGCATGAAAAGAAAACACAGCAGCAGCACCCACGCAGTAAACCAGCTTCACACAGGATACCTCTCTTCCCATCAAGCACTTAGAGTTATCAGACAACAAGCACTGGAATAACTATGAGATACCATCAGACCAATCACCAAGAGTCAATTACTTAGACAGGCGTCCATTCCCTTCAAGATTAGCCATGAAAGATCTCATTGGTCCTTTCCTAAATTCCTCCTGATCTGCTCAGCAACAGATAAGCGCATTGCAACTACTCAGGCTTGGCAACTTTTCTTCTCATATGGAAATCACAGGCTAACCTGCGTTTACCGCTCCCGCACCTGCACATGATTCCCCAGTTGCCAAACAAAGGAATCCACACAACTGACGATTGGATAACAAAGCCTTTCCAATGCATAGATACAATGCATGCAGCCAGATGGGCCTCTGGTTACTGCAGCATCCCCAGACAAAAGTACAGAATGATAGAACAAATCTGGAAAAAATGTTATTGCAATTGCTAGAATGGTGCTACTCAGAAAAGCTAGACAACAACAGAGCTAGGAACGGGGGTTAAGGGAGGAGAGCTCGTTGCCATGGCTTTGGATTCCTTTCAGATGATCATCCATCTCCTGTAATGGCATTGACCAGTGCCTCATCAGGTGTCCGTCACCCCTCTGGCACCAAATCTTACCAATGAACTGCCATAAACCGCATTGTTACCATTACACCCTTGATCCCTGAGTGCTTTTTGATCCTTCTTAACTCCAGTTATTGTATATCAAGCAACCAGGTGGATCACCAGTGGACTGTTACCCACCACACATCTCCAAAGTCATCAAACAATATCACACCACCTATCACTTCAGAACATTTAACAGAACAAGCCACCACCCCATATGCCTTCCAATCTGCTTTTATGAATAAGCCAATGCTAAGTAAATGGACACAGCAGTCGACTCAGCTAACTTCTACCCTATGTCTAACATTCCCCACCCAATTTGCCTCCTAGAGAAATACATTTTTTGAAAACTACAGGACTAGATGGAGACCAATAACATCATACATGAGGCATAGCTTAGTGCCAGGCCAGTGGCAAGAATACAAACAATAGTAATATCCTCATGAGATACAGTAAAGAACAATGTAGATGTCTACACATCCTAGTCTGCCTCTGCTTGCCTTCTACAAACAGCGACCTGCTGATATAAAGCTGCAGCGAACATAGCTATGTTGGATGAGCTTTTCTGGCTATTTCAATAGCGTGTCTTCTCTGTGCACCATGCCAGACTCTCCGTGGTAATACTTCTGACATAAAGATGTCAGTTTTCCACCAACAGTGGGCTATGCTGTTCAGGGACCCACAGATTTTCCTCTGCAATTCTCCCCTATTTGTGCTCACCAAGTCATTTCCCCCGAGGTGTATAATCAGGTACTCGGGGGGGTCCCTGAACCCTATCAGGTCCGACAGCCTGTCGTGGATGTCTTCCCAATGCATCCCCGGGGTGCCCCACCATGCTGTGATTGTGTTTTTGAAATGCAGTCCTTGCTCCACTTCCTCCAACCACCTGCCTGCCCGGGTCACGAAAGAGTGCCCCACTATCCAAGCCGATTTGTATGGCCCCGCCTCTGTGGAAATGGGGAGAGAAATGCTCATATCAGTTCCTCCCTTATGTATCTTTTAAAACATTGTGATTTCCACCCCCCCAATCTTCTTCACCCCCTCCGCTCCCAGGCCCCCTGCCCATGCTGACGTGGCTGCCCCTATCCTAAATGAGTGGTTACTGAAATCGGCTTGGTCCCAACCTGCCTTGGCCACTGCCTGTTTTAATACTGCCTGGAATTGGTACCTGCTGAGTGCCCTGCCGTCTTTGTGTCTTAGGAGCTGCCCTTCTACCTTTGGTCTGATGGTTAGGAATTCTTGGGTTATGCATCTGGGACAGTGGTCTTTTTCTTTGATGCAGTTGAGGTCTATTCCTCTCCCCTTACCCGCCTGGTCCGTCTTTGATTTTCTTAACATTATTGACATGCCTTTGCTTCCAACGCTAATATCCCTTAACGCCAGTCCATTCCCTGCCACCGTGTTACTGGCCACTAGTTTCCCCCACCCTAAAAGCCCCATAATATGCAAGCACAAATGCTGCCCTGAACAAAGCTGTTTCATATGCGTTATTGCACGTTTTTTCTAATACTCTCAGCAATATTACTAACTTCCCAAACTTTACTGGCCTTCTGCTGTCTGTTTTTTTCCCCTCCAATTTTGCCCAACCTTTCAAAGCATATTTTATTCTAGGGCTTTTTGTTGGGTCCCGGATGCCTGCTGCTTTCGTAGTGTATGCCACTGCGGCCAGATGCGCCGCCGCCCAGCTTTTCCTTTTTCAGTTGAGATCTCCCCCACATTTCTTGCTCCTGTTTCCATTAATACCTCTTTCTCATGCTTTTCATATTGTTTACCCGTCTTGTATGTCAGGGCGTTCCTGGTCAATTTGTCGATGACCCGTTCCATTCCCTGTGGTGCTTTGTTTTTCCGAGTCAACCTTTTGGCCAACCGTGTGTTGCTTTCTAGTTTCTTTTGAGTCGACCTTTTGGCCAACCGTGCTTTCTTTTCCATTTCTTCCAGCGGGACCCATGCCTTGGTTGGCGTGGGTGTTTTCTCCTTGTTGGCGTCGGGTCTCAGCTCCCTGAATTTTTTCCACTGAAAACGAGACAAGGCGTCAGCCATCACATTTACCTCACCAGCTATGTGTCTCGCCCTTATGTTTGTATTCCTATGCAGACATTCCCCTGTGATAGCCTGCATTAATTGCAATACTATTGGGCAAGCTGCGCTTCCTTTGTTCAGTGCGTGCACCACTGCCATATTGTCAGACCAGGCTGTTACTTCTTTGTCTCTGAGCTCCTCTCCCCATGCACATAATGCTACCCATATTGGGAAGAGCTCTAAAAGCGTTATGTTTTTTGTCCACCCTGCATCATGCCATGCCTCTGGCCATTCCTCTGCCACCATCCCTTCCCCAATATTGCGCCAAAACCCAGTCCTCCTGACGCATCTGTGAATAATACCCTTCTTTCTTCATTGTTTATCGGTGTGCGCCAGATGACTGAACCGTTAAACTTACTTAGGAACTCCGCCCAGACATCTAGGTCCTTTTTGATGCCTCCCCCTATTCTCACCCTGTGGTGTCCCTCCGTGGCCCCCCTTGTTCTAAGCTCAATGCTTCTCTGGAAGACCCTCCCTTGTGGTATGACTTTCCCAGCAAAGTTTAACTTTCCTGAGAGTGCTTGCAATTCTCTCACAGTTGCCTTGTTCCTTCCTTTTAGCTCCATTAATGTTTTCAGCAGTTCTGTGACCTTGTCCTCTGGTATCCTGCATACCCCTTCGCTTGAGTCAATCTCTATCCCCAGGAATTGAATCACCTATGTGGGGCCTGTCGTTTTTTCTTCTGCTAGTGGGAAACCCCAGTCGCTAGTTATTTCTATGAATTTGTCCAGGGTTGCTTTGCATTGTTCTGAACCCTTTGTCCCAACAAACAAGAAGTCGTCCAGGTAGTGTACTATCCTGGCTTCCCCCATCTCTTTTGTGACGGCCCCTTAGCAGAAATGAGCTTACCCTTTCAAAGTATGCACAGGAAATGGTGAACCCCATTGGGAGGCATCTGTCTATAAAATACTAGCCCTCCCATTCCATTCCCAACCACCTCTGTGATTCGCTGTTTACTGGCAATAGTCTGAATGCTGATTTGATGTCTGCCTTTTCCATCCATGCCCCCTTTCCTGCCTTTCTCACTAGTTCTACCGCTTCCTGAAAATCCGAGTAGGTCACTGTTGCCTCACTTTGAGAAATACCCTTGTTCACTGATGCCCCTGGGGGGTATGATAAGTGGTGTATTAACCTGTATTCCCCCTCTTCCTTTTTAGGTACCAGGCCCAGTGGTGAACATATGAACTCTCTAAATGGCATTGTGGAGAAAGGTCCCCCTAACCTACCCAACTCCACCTCTTTTTGGATTTTCTTGGTCACCATTTCTTTGTTCTCCATGGCTGATTTTAGATTTTTTGGAATGACTTGCGTTCCCTGCCCTCTAAAAGGTATGTGAAAGCCCTCTAAGAAGCCCTGTCTGATAATATTCGCTGCCTCCTGATCTGGGTACCGCTGGAGCCACCTCCCCATTCTGTCAATCCTTATTGGCATGGCTCCCTTCTCGTTCCAGCCCCTAATTCCTTTTCTCATTGTTCCTGCCGCCTGTTGCTGCTGGTCTTGTGCATTTGGAGCTGCTGTGGTCCCCCTTACATCTCTCACACTTGTGGCTGAACTTGCACTTCCATCCCCAGCTGCATGGTACTCCCTTCTCAAAATTCCTGCATTGCCCCTGTTCTGTCCGTGCCGTCCCTGTGCTCCCATTCCCTCCCCCTTGCGTGGTTGGGGGCAGACTGCTCTGCCAGCCCCTCTGTGACCCGTAATTTCTGCTCCGAAAATTCTGATCCCTTTTTCTGTCATAGCTGTAATCATACCTTCTACTGTTGTATCTGTAGTCTGTTCTATAATCGCTCTGCCAGTACTGCCTCCTCTGCTGCCCTCCTGTGCTTCTTTCCTTGTTTCCCCATTTCTCTTTTAGTACATTAAATATGTATAGGTTGTAGTTCTTCTCGTCCCAGCCCATATCTGGGAAGCAGTCCATCTCCTTCCTAAATTCGTAATCATATTCCTGCCAAGCACCCCCTCGAATGCTGTGTGCACTTTTAAGACTCTTTGTTGGTATGAGACCAGTGACGCCCCATCCTCCGGAATTTTTGCAGTATGATTGAGGACATTACACTAAATGCCTCCATCCAATTGTCAAAGGCTCTTGTAACTGGCCCCTTTTTTGCCAACCCTTTCTCATCCTCTTTTATGTCTTCAGGGGGTACATCTAGCCCTCTTTTTTGACAATCCAGCAATGTGTATATGTCGATCAATTCTTTCCTCCATATTATTTCTTTCACTTTATCGCTAATATACCACTTCATTGCCCGGCCCTGTGCATCTTTGCCCATTGATGGCCTGCCATATTTTGTCATGATTGGGCCCTCTCCTGTTGTCCCTACCGCCTGTGGTGGTACCCCCCCTTGGGGAAGGTTCCCTGCCACTGGCGATGTTGTGGTCCCCAGCAATGTTATTTGCTGTGGAGGGGTTGTTGTCACCTGGTTTGGCACTGCTGTTGCCAGTGCCCCTTGTGGTGCCGGGACCAGAGTCTCCATTGGTTCCCTCCCTGTTCCCCCAGCCACCTTACGCTTCCCCTTGCTTACTACCCCCCTCCATTTTACCCATGCCTTTAAATGATCCTTTTCCTCATCATCACTGCTTATTTCCTCTGATGCACTCTCCCCTTGGTCCCCTTTTTGCCCCTTATTTCCTTTGCTTCTTCTGTCACTGGTTATGGGCGACTTACCCTTACCCGTTACACAAGTTTTCAACATTTCGACAATTTTCTCCCCCACATTTTTGTTTACAATACCTTTGTTTTTCTCCTTCTTCTTCTTCTTCCTGGATGCTTCTGGTTGTGTCTGGGATCTCCTCGGTTCTTCTCTCTTTCTTTTCTGCCCTTGAGGCACCTCCACCTCTCCTTCACTGCTGCTGGGCTCTATGAACAGCAAAGGCGACAATGCCCTAGCCCTCTCTTCCTTTTCCATCACATCCAGCACCCACTGTGCTGCCTGCCTTGTGTCTGCCAGGTTATCTTCCTTTCCCCTCCTTGCTGCTGGTTGTGATAAATTTCACAATTATTTCGTTCTTTTTTTTCAGCTGTTGTTGCTGGAGGCTTCCTACTGTGTGCTTGGTATCTTTTCTTTATGATGTTGTTCGTGCTTTCCGCAAATTCCGCCTGTCCTTTTAAGGGTTTTTCCCCCCCCGTGTTCTTTTTCAGGCTCCGCCCCCTGCCGCACACGGGCTTGTCTCCCGGGCTTGTGTCGTGCTTCCCGTCGTGTTTCCAGTAATTTCCGCCTGTCCCTTTAAGGGCTTTCGTGTTTTTGCTTGCGGCTCCGCCTGCCCCTTTAAGGGCTTACGTGTTTTGCTTCAGGCTCCTCGTACGTTCATTTGGGCGCAAGCTGTTGCTGCTCCTCTGCTTACCGCGGCCGGGCTGGCCTCCTTCCTCTGTGGTGATGCCTCCGCTGGGCAGTCACCGGGTTTCCAATGCGTGTCCTTCTTCCCGACACGCTTTCCTGCGCCGCGCTCGAGTCAGATCCTCACTGCAGCTCCGTTCCTCCGTCACGCCAGCTACCCTCTCCTCCGCCGACCTGCGGATGCCGTCCTGCTTCCCCGTGCTGGTGCACGCTTGCCGCCGTAGAACAGGTAAGAAAGCAGCCTGAAATGTATGCAAAATACTCGCAATGTAGTAAGCCTGTAGGAGCTAACGTTCAAAAGAAAAGATCAATTGAGCCCGCAAGAGCAAAAAAAGCTTTCCTCTGTCCAGGTCCCAAGGAGCTTACCCGCAGAGGTAGGCTCCTTACCTGGTTTGTGATTTGGTTAACTTTCTTACCCCTCTTATACCCCTCCGCTCTTTTGTCTTTTCCCCTGGGGGGCCGGGCTTTCCCTGGCCCCCCGCCGCTACCTTTCGCACCTTTTCCAGGTGCCGCTTCCTCTCTTCCTGTTTACTTTTGTTTTGGTGGCACCATCACGCCGCCCCTCCCCATGGCTTTCGCGCCATCTTCATCCCCACCCCGCGCCTAAACTCCCAGGCCCTCCAACGGCCCGCATTTCATGCGTCCAGGGGCCTGGGTCAGACAGGCCGGACACAACCACCCTGCAGCAGAATGTCTGCTCAGACGCCCCTGTTCCCTCAAAATGAAAGCCAATTAAATGCTACCCTCTCTTACCAACGCTTAATAGATGCTCTGTGCCATCATTCATGCAGGGCTGGCTTTGTTAACAATGAGCTGAGCAGGATACCAACATACTGGCTTCCCACTAGCCATATCCATCCCACATGCCCAACATAACTCAATTAGAAGCCTACTGGCTGTGGAGTCCACACATAACAGTCAGCCACATGTCTTAGTGGAACTACCAGACAGGATGAAACAGGCTAGTAGGGGAATTTTCACATTTTAAAATAATTTCAAGGTTCACCCTGTTGACATGATGCTAAAGGTTTATTTAGCCCAGTTGACCAACGGAGGGATTTTACAAATAACCCTTTTTTGTAACCAAAATATTTTTGGCTCTTCCTATCTATGATCCAAATTAACTTGCCGAAGAGAATTGGCTCTTGCATTTGTTAGCGACCAATTTACGGTAGCTCCAGCTATTTTCCTTATTTTAATTTTACATTTTTAAAGCGCACACACAGGCCGTGGGCATCGAGGCGCTGTTACAGAAATAGTTTTTTGTTTTTTTGTAGCATAATTGTGTTTTTTGTGTGTCTTAGTTGTATTTATAACGTGCTTAAACACCCAGAGGTTTCTAAGTGCAGACCGGGGATCGAACCTGTGTTGCTTCGCGTTGTCTTGTTTCCAAGGCGCAGACGTTGGCACTGAGCTATCCTCCTCCTTATACATTTTAGATGGCCCTAAAGCATCTCTCACCGTGTCCATGATAAGTGATATCTGGCACCGTGATCATGCTGCCTACAGGCCTCTTACCACGGTTCAGGTACATAAAGAATGATCTTCTGAAACGTAAGCTCTGTACTGACTTCTAAGGAAACGTCCAAAAAGACTGTGGGCCTCATTACACGGAAGGCGGTAACCATGGTTGCCGCCGGTAATTTACCGATCCCGCCATGGTGAATGGCGGAATTACCGCCCTATTCCAAGGTTGGCAGGGCCGTAATTCCCCATTAACCATTGGCCCTTCCCCATTACCATTTGAGCCCAAATAGGGCTCAATAGGAATGGGGAAGGCAGCAATTACGGTACCGCAAATTGCAGTGCCGTAATTGCCTCCAAGGTCCCTTTGCGGGTCCCGTCCTTGACGGCTGGTAAAACCAGCCGTTAAGGTAGGGACCAGCAAAGGGACCTCGTAGTAGGGCGGTAAGGGATTACCGGCACCGGTGCCCTTACCTGTGCCAGTAATCCCTTACCGCCATCCGTGTAATGAGGCCCTGTAGCCATTCGTAGGAATGGTACAAAAGACTGAAAAAGGCCTGTACCATTCGTACGAATGGGAAAATACCAAACTTGACGACCGGATGTGTCTCCTGCTCCCCATATTCAGCATTTTCGGATTCTGGAGTTTTGGGGGTGTCCCCCGCATAGTGGATATCCCCTATGTAAAAAGAAAAAGTAAAAAACGAAACAAAAAAAGAGCATGTAAGTGAATGGAACCAGCACACTTAATAAATAACTTTCGGTCTTTTCTCCCTCAAACATTTCAGCTACGATCTTCCAACCCAAATCCATTTCTAATACCCTAATCGAAATATGGCGCGTAGCATATCACCATTTAAACGATTTAGGACTGACCATTTGTGGTCTTACGCGGTTTCGAGGATATTTGGTGAGAGGAACCGACCTATGAATACATTTTTGGAAATGATGCCATGCTCTCCGGGTCCCCAGCCCTATCACCTTTGGTCACCAGAGGTTAAATATCAGAAGATCATCACAACCTTCAATGGAACTGGATGAGCCTGAATCCCACCTCTTCAAGGCGGATACATTGTCCTGACTGTCATTTTCTCTATTTTGTACCTGGTTCTGCACTCCTCCCGGGTCTGTACATAGGGGCGAGGGCAGTGGCAACCAGTGGAGAGTAACTGTTCTGTGCTAATTCTGACCTCGCGGATCTCGTAACGGAGAACTGGGTCCTGTGCATCCTAAGAGCTTCCTTGACACACGTCTGAGAGCCGTAAATGGGGGTTATTCCTCGGTGTAGGGAGGTGGGGTGTGGTCATATCTAAGCTGTCTAGATCAGACTAGGAAATTCAACTCCACAGATCAAGAGCATGCAGGAAAAGCTGGTTGAGGTGGGACCCATGCACAGATCAAATGACAGGCCTCACTTTCCGAAGCCGCGGGGGGCTGATGCACATTACGTGCACTGCAGGGGCAAATAGTCAACACGCGGGGAAAATGGGGTGGCACTATTAGCAAAGGCATATTTAAAAAGCCAATAGTTTGAATAGTCCTTAGTTATGCATCAAACTCTTGTGCCCTGGCCCTTGCACCATCTGCAAGCAGTTGCCATCATGTGTACAGGTTGCAACATTGTTGGTCAGGCATTGGCGTGTTATTCTGTTGTACTCACAACAAACATCCCAGGTATAGTACTCATCCGTCCAGCCAGTATTGCAAGCAAGCACCTCTATCATGCAATGTCCACGCATTTATACCTTCATTATTAAGCATATGCCCAGTTACCATGGCAGTGCCAGCCTTCATTATGCTTGTTATGCAAAGCATCGTCCAAAATATGACCCATTAACACAGTGATGCCAGGTGTCATTATGCCGAGCTAGCAAATAAGTGCCATGCCAGGGCTGGGTCATAGTTCAGATATGTTGTCTGCCTGATATTGCATCTAAATGTTAATACGTTTGAAGTATTTCTTTCATTCTGAGCCTGGGTAATGTTTCTCACCAGTGTTGAGCACACTTATGACGGACATTGTTCCACCATTCACTGCAATGATCACTTGTACCTCCAGTGTGGGCTCTCTCATGTTCAGCTCAATTATCTGTCACACTGAAGTGATTCTAACACTGCGTGCACTGATCAGGCTCTTCTCCTGCGTGGCTTCTCTCGTGTCTGGATAAGTCGCTTTTCTGACACTGCGTGCACTGATCAGGCTCTTCTCCTGCGTCGCTTCTCTCGTGTCTGGATAAGTCGCTTTTCTGACACTGCATGTACTGATCAGGTGGCTTCTCTCGTGTCTAGATAAGTCGCTTTGCTGACACTGCGCGCACTATTCAGGCTCTTCTCCTGCGTGGCTTCTCTCGTGTCTGGATAAGTCGCTTTTCTGACACTGCGTGCACTGATCAGGCTCTTCACCTGCGTGGCTTCTCTCGTGTCTAGATAAGTTGCTTTGCTGACACTGCATGAACTGATCAGGCTCTTCTCCTGCGTGGCTTCTCCCGTGTCTAGATAAGTCGCTTTGCTGACACTGCATGAAATGATCAGGCTCTTCTCCTGCGTCGCTTCTCTCATGTCTGGATGAGTCACTTTTCTGACACTGCATGTACTGATCAGGTGGCTTCTCTCGTGTCTAGATAAGTCACTTTGCTGACACTGCGTGCACTATTCAGGCTCTTCTCCTGCGTGGCTTCTCTCGTGTCTGGATAAGTCGCTTTTCTGACACTGCGTGCACTGATCAGGCTCTTCTCCTGCGTGGCTTCTCTCATGTCTAGGTAAGTCGCTTTGCTGACACTGCATGCACTGATCAGGCTCTTCTCCTGCGTGGCTTCTCCCGTGTCTAGATAAGGTGCTTTGCTGACACTGCATGCACTGATCAGGCTCTTCTCCTGCGTGGCTTCTCTCATGTCTAGATAAGTCGCTTTGCTGACACTGCATGCACTGATCAGGCTCTTCTCCTGCGTGGCTTCTCCCGTGTCTAGATAAGGTGCTTTGCTGACACTGCATGCACTGATCAGGCTCTTCTCCTGCGTGGCGTCTCTTATGTCTGGATAAGTCACTTTTATGACACTGCGTGCACTGATCAGGCTCTTCTCCTGCGCGGCTTCTCTCGTGTCTGGATAAGTCGCTTTTCTGACACTGCATGTACTGATCAGGTGGCTTCACCCGTGTCTAGATAAGTCGCTTTGCTGACACTGCGTACACTGATCTGGCTCTTCTCCTGCGCGGCTTCTCTCGTATTTAGATAAGTCGCTTTGCTGACACTGCATGCACTGATCAGGCTCTTCTCCTGTGTGGCTTCTCTCATGTTTAGATAAGTCGCTTTGCTGACACTGCGTGCACTGATCAGGCTCTTCTCCTGCGTAGCTTCTCTCATGTTTAGATAAGTCGCTTTGGTGACACTGTATGCACTGATCTGGCTCTTCTCCTGCGTGGCTTCTCCCGTGTCTAGATAAGTCGCTTGCTGACACTTCATGCACTGATCAGGCTCTTCTCCTGCGTAGCTTCTCTCATGTTTAGATACGTCGCTTTGCTGACACTGCGTGCACTGATCAGGCTCTTCTCCTGCGTAGCTTCTCTCATGTTTAGATAAGTCGCTTTGCTGACACTGCATGCACTGATCAGGCTCTTCTCCTGTGTGGCTTCTCTCATGTTTAGATAAGTCGCTTTGCTGACACTGCGTGCACTGATCAGGCTCTTCTCCTGCGTAGCTTCTCTCGTGTTTAGATAAGTCGCTTTGGTGACACTGTATGCACTGATCTGGCTCTTCTCCTGCGTGGCTTCTCCCGTGTCTAGATAAGTCGCTTGCTGACACTTCATGCACTGGTCAGGCTCTTCTCCTGCGTAGCTTCTCTCATGTTTAGATAAGTCGCTTTGCTGACACTGTATGCACTGATCTGGCTCTTCTCCTGCGTGGCTTCTCTGCACTGGTTACCTGCCAACCCTCTGATCTCGGGCCCAGGTCTCCTCCCTGCCAGTGGCACACCTGCACTTGGGGACTATTTCTGTATCACTACAGCCCCCGTACCAGCACTTGACACCTGATGTCTGCACTTACCCTTCTACTTGCCACCTGCTGGCCGCCCTTTTATTTATTGTCTTTTTTTTTCTTGTTATCCCATGTACTGCACAGGCTTCTCCCCCACACTCTCTGCAGTTCAGTTAAAGGAAGTAGAAGTGTAAAGGGGATTCCAACTATGTAAGAAAAGCCAAAGTTGATCCTCGTTGAACAGTCGAATATGAAGGAGAGGTCCATGAATCCCAGTGTATTCCATAATCTTTCAATCTGCTATGCCATTACACCAGGGGAAAATCATATGTAGACGAAGCACGGTGCCTCGCCAGAAAGGCCAGTGCACCCGTGATTTATAAGATAACGTTGCATCTGCATGTCTCGAGAGGATAGCTCAGGGGCAACGAGCTCGCCATGGATGCAAGACGCGATAACCTTGACTGATAAGATAACATTGCATCTGCGTGTGTTGGGAGGATAGCGCAGGAGGAACACGCTCGCCTTGGAAGCAAGACGCAATGCGGAGCAACACAGGTTCGATCCCTGGGTCCGCACTCTTAAACCTCTGGGTATTAAAAAAAGTATAGAATGCAACATGCAACTCCAGACATGTGTTGGCCTCATTGGGCACACCCCGGATTCTTGGAGTCAGGGGTCCATGCCGTAGATTGTGATCTGCTGCAGTTTGTCTCCCTCCAAGCATTTCATTGGCCAGATGCCCACACCTTCTGATCCAGACATTCTTATGTTTCCTCCAGTTCCATAAAACAATCTATCTTGTTATTGTTCCAACAAGAAACAAAATACACCAATGAATAGGTTCAAGGGGACTCATACACGAAGGGCTCCCACAATTGGTTTGAAAAAATGACTCTTCGAAATTGTTATCATAGAGAAAGATCTCTAGAGGACTTTTTATGTTGTAATTGCATGAGTCAAAAACACAACAACACAATTTACAGAGAGAGAATAGACATCATCAATGGTTTGTTGGACCATAACAGAACATAAACGTAAATGCTTTAAAACACCATTTACCACCAATGCTCGGGACAAAGTTGAAAATGGTGTGTGTGCAACAAACCCAAACTTTGTGGAGGTTTGTCAAAACAGACACAGTTCAATTGTGAAACAATTCAAAGCGGAATTCTAAAGACAACGTAAAACAACTAAGAAGCAACAGATAAGATTTTTCATGTGTGAACAGCAATCACAGTGCTGTGAATTTGGGGAGTAGTATGTCTACACCAGGTCTTTAAACCGTTTAGAATTGGGCTAAATGAGCCTCATCTTTGGGACGGCCATCATCAGGACAAGGTTCTGTACACGGGACGTCTAAGCTGTGGGGAAGGGAGATCACAATCAGGTGGGTGTATGAGCCGCAGAACTAATTTAAATTGATTGAGTCAAAAATGTGTAGTCACAAAATAGAAAACACACAGCTTACCTACGTAGCAATTGATAGGCACTGTATTAGAGATCCATATGCCACACTGGGCGGGTCTACACAAAGCTTAAAACGTGTCTTACCTTTCACTGAATAACTACAGGTGAAAAGGTCCAATGTGTTGCAAAGCGGTCAGCCATCAAAGGTATGGCTGCAAGTACACAGAAAGTCACATTTAAGTGTCTGAATGTAACGACTGCTCATGTGGAACTAAAAGTGCCCATGCTGGCGAATTTACCTTTGGTGATGGGCCAGATAGGCTGTCAAAAGGCTGCGTGCAGAGAGCGAGTGACTGAAGGAGCACACTGCACAGCGTGGGAAAAAGCTGTTGCCAAGGCTGCATGAGTGTTTTATATGGCAGCCATGTTAGGATCAGGCTGAAATCGAGCAGCCAGAGAAAAAATAAATAGCGCTCGAACTGGTGGAGCATAGTGATAATAAATCAATTTAGAGTGCACACGGGATACACATCTGTCTTAAAAATTAATTTAGGAGCTAAAATTAGCCAACTGGTTGTCATGGTAACCGTCATGTGACTCATGCATCAACAGAGTGTAAGATGACCTCATTGTTCCAACAAGACAGCTCAGCAAGTTAAGAGCTCATCGCTCGCAGCAGCAGCATTTGCACTCACCGTTAGTCATCGGCTACTGACATTTGAATCTCGGCGAGTTAGAAGTGGTGTGCTGTGCGTATGTGTAACATTGAGATGGCAAGTTGCTTTCTTGTGTCTGGCGAGTAGCTTGTTACTGGAATGTTTGCCCGATGCTGGATTGCAGCAGAATGTGTCGGATGGCTCGATGGGTCTTCTTCATTCAGGAATAATGGAGGTGGGGTCTTTGAGTTATCAAGGCCTAGCAGTCTTGAAGGCTGGTTTGAATGGGGCAAGGAGAAAGTTTGGCCTGATGTCTCACAGGGTTCACGGGTTCTTGATGTGGCCCAATCGTGGCATGCATACCTTTCAATATACTGAAAAAATGTCCAGAGGTTGTTTATTTATTTTAAAGGTATCAAAAATGCATTTATTGGGATACATTATTTTCCACAATGAATTAATCATTAATTAATACACACACATTAAATTACATTAACATTGCAGGAGAGCATAAGACGCCAGATAATAAAAACCTGACACAACCATCATTCTTCAACAACCATCATTTGCAACTCATGTCAATCAACCTCATTCACTTACAGTAACAAATTTGGACTAACACTATTAGTACAATGCTTATGTGGTAGCATTTCATGAATTAGCCCCACATAATCTTAATTATTTCATTTTCATCCACATAGAATGTGTATCAGAACAGCAATTATCCAGAAATGTGCTCTATTCCACGGAGTGGGCACATTCAGCAGAAAATGATAAATCCCACCCCCGGATGTTCTTCTCTACCAGTTTCGACGTTTGAAAAATAATTGAAATAATGTCTTCGTCAGGAGAAACAATTGATGCACTACTACCACTGTAAAAAACACAAAAATACAACAATTATATGCAGTGATCCACTTGCCTATACTGGCTGCTTCAAGTTTACAACATGCAATTGTTTATACCATCAGTTACATAAAATACATTATAGGCACCATGTAGTGGTAAATCCCAAGGTGTCCCTAATTGTTCCAGAGTATCCAAAGGTGGTATGTGACACCCTAAACCAAAAAAGAGGAGACCCCTGTATCTCTAGTGATCTCTAGTGGAGTTACACCACCACCGTGTGAAGAACCAGAAACACCAAAACTCAACACAGAGGCCAATAAAACCAAAACTAACCTGACTCCCAATGTCATATGCTCTAAATAGTCAACCCCGTAAGTGTGGCTCAAGGAAAGTTCAACAGGATTTCTAAATCTGAAATAACAAGTTAAACATCATAAGTTAAAGGGCCATAAATTCAATGCTGCCTTAAAACGTTGCAAAAAGTCAATGTACTTAAATGTGAGTGACCCGCCACTCACCTCGAGAACCAAGACTGGAATTGTTCCAGTGGTCGAACAACTATTGCCAGATATTTCACCGATGTTGATGTTAACTCAGCACAGTTAAATCCAAATTCAATTTTTTTTTTCTGTCCGCGGAAAACAAGAAGAAAGATTGGTGGTTGCCTCAATGGCATGGGGTCATGCTGTTGTTCATAAAGAGACCCTATTTTCACTTGAAAGACCTATAGTAGCTATGTTTTCAATTGTACTTTAAAATAATCGTACGCGCATTTAAGTTAGTTTGGTTAGGCATGTAATGTTTATAAATTATTATGTCCCTTTAATTGAAACTGTCCGCGATCCCAATTAAGCTGCTTTACAGTGGGAGCATCCACATTTGTAATAGTATTGAAATAGGTGCACTCACGTTTACAAAAGTAAGCAGGTTCTGTTTATAAAATTATGTCCATTTGACTGAAAATGCCCGCGCGATTGGTTGCGCTGCTTTTCAGTGGGGGCACCCACATTTGAAATGGAAAGCACGTTTGCGTTGAAATAAAGGCACACACGTTTGTAATGGTAAGATATTTAAGTTACGTTAATGCATGTACTTACGACTGTAGCCTGCTGGAGGTAGCCGTGCATGCTATCGAAGACATATTCCGGTCTGAATCTCGGATGCGCGTTGTGTCGGCGGTAACCAGCAAGAATCGGAGCCGAGGTCTCTCCAAGAGTTTCCTGGATCGTATCACGGTGAGCCAATTGCATTTAAGCATTGAATGCGTGGCGTAGGACGAGGCTCCCTCAGCGATCATATGATTGCTGGGGAAGTCCGTCACGTGGATCAGGACCATGTTAATCTTTAAAGGGGCCGTATAAATGTGCCACCGTGTTCGAAAAAGCGGTTTCTTGTGAATTAACTGTGAAGGCAAACTCCAATTTTAGAACCCAAGACCGTCTAAATTAGACTTGACACTGGGTGAAAGAACCCATGTTGCTCAAAGAATTGAAGAATTTAAAAGATCTCCAGATAAATTATAGCGGCACCCAGGCCATATTGATATTTAAGAGGAGCACTGTTAGTGTTGGAGTCGCAATATACTGGACAACAGATACTACATGTTATTAAGGTACATGCATGGAAAGTGTGATTATTAATTGCGATTGCTAAAACAATTTAAGCCATAATTGGCTGGCACAGAATTGTTGTTGTAACACGTCCCGAATTCCAATGAAATGTTCCTCTCATGATGTGTACAGAGGCAGTTTGTTATGTAATGTGTGAATCACATAGAGTGGTGTTGACTGTACGATATATATGTTGCATAACAGAGAGGGGGTGGTATCAACGTGAGTTGAACTCCCAAGGTTCCAACGTATTAAGTCCTTTGTCTAATGTTTTTAGATTGAAAATCCACAGTTGTTCTTTGTATGACACCTTGTTCTTGGTCTGAACAAGTCCACTGGTGACAATTTTCTCGACACAGAACCACGTTAGATCTTCCACATTATGGCCTGTTTCCACAAAATGAAGAACCATAGGGGCATTAAGGTTGCGAGTTCGAATTTTTGAACGATGTTCTTTGATACGAACGTGTACATCTCTTGAGGTTTTACCTATATAGAATTTATTGCAAGGGCATTGGACCGCATATACCACGTTTTTGCTTTTACAAGTGGTGAAGGACCTTAAATCCCATGTTTTTCCTTTTCCAACAAAAGTGGTCATTTTTCTTGAGTATTTACAGGTTGTCCCACTACTGGGTTCAAGTTAATGCCTCTAATGAGGTGACGTTTTGGTGGAAGTCGGTTGGCCTGGGTTAGTTTTTGCCTCAAGTTTTTACCTTTCTTAAAGGCAAAAAGTGTTTTTTGCAATTTCATACCCGTTGAATTGAGAATTCTCCAGTTTTTCAGAATAATACCTTAAATCGCCTGACTGTGCTGGCAAAAAGTGGAAACACACACCAATTGTTCTTGGTCTGAAGTTGTGGTTTTTGGGCTGAGGAGTGCTTCACGATTCGTATATCGTACTCGCTTCCTGGACTGTTTAACCAATTTCTTTTGGTATCCTTGTTCAATAAGCCTAGTTTCCATGACCTCTGCATGTTTATTAAAGTTTGTCACATTTGAGCAATTGCGTCGAAGTCGTACGAACATACTATGTGGAAGATTCTGCAATAAGCTTTTAGGATGTTGGCTGGAAAATTTCAGCGTGGTATTTCTTTCCGTTGGTTTCCTAAATAGCTACAGTTGTATATGGCCCGATTCATTATAAATGGAGAGCTCTAAGAACGAGATTCACGTAGTGGAAAATTCGAAAGTGAAGTGTAAATCATCATCCATCTGATTAAGCCAATTCACAAATTGGAGAAGTGTGTCAGCATTACCTTCCCAAATTAGTAAAATATCATCAATATATCTTCGATATAACTTGATCTGTTGAAAAAATGGATTACTATCATGTAACACTTTCTTTTCTTCAAATAAGGCCATGAAAATAATCGCCAAGTTGGGAGCGAATGTACAGCCCATTGCAGTTCCCTTGCTCTGCAGAAAAAAGGTTTCTTTGAATTTAAAGAAGCTATTTGGCAAAACTAAATCTGCGGCTTGACACAAAAATTGGGTTGGCACATTATGTGGTAAAGGGCACCTGTCCAACATAATTTGCAGGCTATTAACCGCTTTATCCTGTGAGATGTTAGTGTAAAGTGCTTCTATGTCAAAGGTGACAAGAATTTGTTTGGTGGAATCGAATGTCAAACCTTCCAACAAATTGATAACATCCCTGGAATCCAGTAGGAATGTTGGTGTTGCCATTGCCAAAGGCTTAATGAAAAAATCAATATAGATTTTAAGCCTCTATGACCGACTGTCTTTCTCCGTCACCTAAGCATGTGACGTGGAACTCGAAGGCTCAGGCGGTGGCCCCATGCACAAAGTCACGTCACTTTTCAGAGGCAGTTGAAGGTCAGTTTGAATTGAGAAACAGCAGTGACCAGAAGTGATGCTTGGACTCTTGGGTGTGGTGAGGCTACCCCATAATGGACCAGGAAGGCTGGAGGGAACTCAGGCTTCCCCAAGATCTCTGTCTTTCTCAGGGTTCCATGGTGTCCCAGCTCTGGCCCTCTGCTGTAGGAAAGCTCCACATTCTGATGGTGAGAGAAGGGTCTCGTCTGATCAGCTGCCTTCCTCCCCATGGAAGGGGACCTTGCGCTATCAATAACGGAGTGGGGTTCTTCCATTCCAGTCACATGTTAATACTAGTACCTCTCACTAGGGTGAAATAGGGGCACCCTTAGTGGCCGCCCTCTTTTGCAGCAAATCCATGCATATCTTTCTCCTAGTAGAGACCCTGCACGATAGAAACTAAGCATGCTGGGAGTTTCTGAAAAGATGTCTCCCCTGTCAATGTCCTGTGGTGTTCCCTTGGCTTCCCCCATATCCTGCCTTCCTTAGAACAAAGGACTGTTTCGCTCATTCCCCCTTGCCGCCTCCATTTTCGGCTCACATCGGGAGGATAGCTCTGGGGAAATGAGTTTGTCTCTGAAGCAAGATAGCGCATGGCAACACAGGTTTGTGCTTAGAAAATGGTCCCCGGTATTAAGTGCATTATGAAAGAACAAATATAATAATACAAAATCCTGAGTTTGATGTTGTAGTAGACGATTTACCTCCAGCATCATGGTGGCGGTAAATCCTCCATTGCACCCCAAAAATGGGTGCAATTACAGTGGCAAAATTACTGCTCACTGTAATTCCTCCAAAATCCCCATGGAGGCCTATGCAATCCAAAGAAGGAGACTAACACCAGCCTGCCTACTAGTAATACCATGGTACCACCACAGGACCAAGTGGTGATAACCGCAAATGGTTCTGGTGGAACAGCAAAAGATTTACTGCTAAATTACCACCAAACTCAGAATGAGGGCCTCTGACTGAAAGCACCTTCTCTTGCCAAGATCACACCCTGCTGTCCAGGTTCTCCAATAGTCTAGTTTGGTTTAATCCCAAACTTTGAAAGTTCTCCCTTCACATGTGAATGAAGTGTGAACACTGGACCCCTGTAGAACAAAGGCCTTCTTGGCTGGACCCAGGCCAGCAAACGTTGGTTCAATGAGAGGGGGTGCAGTGGTTCTCATTAACACCTGGAGGGGGTACAGTGCTTCCCATTCACACCTGGGAGGGGGTACAGTGCTTCCATTCACACCTGGGAGGGGGGTGCAGTGCTTCCATTCACACCTGGGAGGGGGGTGCAGTGCTTCCCATTCACACCTGGGAGAGGGGTGCAGTGCTTCCCATTCACACCTGGGAGAGGGGTGCAGTGCTTCCCATTCACACCTGGGAGGGGGGTGCAGTGCTTCTCATTCACACCTGGGGGGGCAGTGGTTCCCATTCACACCTTGGAGGGGGGTGCATTGCTTCCATTTACACATGGGAGGAGGGTGCAGTGCTTCTCATTCACACATGGGGGGTGCAGTGCTTCCATTCACACCTGGGAGGGGGGTGCAGTGCTTCTCATTCACACCTGGGAGGGGGGTGCAGTGCTTCCCATTCACACCTGGAGGGGGTGCTGTGCTTCCCATTCACACCTGTGAGGGGGGTGCAGTGCTTCTCATTCACACCTGTGAGGGGGGGTGCAGTGCTTCCCATTCACACCTGAGAGGGGGTGCAGTGGTTCCCATTCACACCTGGGAGGGGGGTGCAGTGCTTCTCATTCACACCTGTGAGGGGGGGTGCAGTGCTTCCCATTCACACCTGTGAGGGGGTGCAGTGCTTCCCATTCACACATGGGAGGGGGGTGTATTGCTTCCCATTCACACCTGGGAGGGGGGTGCAGTGCTTCCCATTCACACCTGGGAGGGGGGTGAATTGCTTCCCATTCACACCTGGGAAGGGGGTGCAGTGCTTCCCATTCACACCTGGGAGGGGGTGCAGTGCTTCCCATTCACACCTGGGAGGGGGGTGCAGTGCTTCCCATTCACACCTGGGAGTGGGTCCAGTGGTTCCCATTCACACCCGTGAGGGGGGTGCAGTGCTTCTCATTCACACCTGGGAGGGGGGTGCAGTGCGTCCCATTCACACAATTGGAGGGGGTGCAGTGCTTCACATTCACACCTGGAAGGGGAGGGGGTGCAGTGCTAATCATTCACACCTGGGAGGGGGGTGCCGTGCTTCTCATTCACACATGGGAGGGGTGTGCAGTGCTTCACATTCACACCTGGAAGGGGAGGGGGTGCAGTGCTTCCCATTCACACCTGGGAGGGGGGTGCAGTGCTTCCCATTCACACCTGGGAGGGGGGTGCAGTGCTTCTCATTCACACCTGGGAGGGGGTGCAGTGCTTCCCATTCACACCTGGGAGGGGGGGTGCAGTGCTTCTCATTCATACGTGGGAGGGGGGTGCAGTGCTTCCCATTCACACCTGGGAGGGGGGTGCAGTGCTTCCCATTCACACCTGGGAGGGGGGTGCAGTGTTTCCTATTCACACCTTGGAGAGGGGTGGGAGGGGGGTGCAGTGCTTCCCATTCACACCTTGGAGGGGGGTGCAGTGCTTCTTATTCACACCTGGGAGGGGGGTGCAGTGCTTCCCATTCACACCTGGGAGGGGGTTGCAGTGCTTCCCATTCACACCTGGTGGGGGGTGCAGTGCTTCCCATTCACACCTGGGAGGGGGGTGCAGTGCTTCTTATTCACACCTTGGAGGGGGGTGCAGTGCTTCTTATTCACACCTTGGAGGGGGGTGCAGTGCTTCTTATTCACACCTGGGAGGGGGTGCACTGCTTCCCATTCACACCTGGGAGGGGGGTGCATTGCTTCCCATTCACACCTGGGAGGGGGGTGCATTGCTTCCCATTCACACCTGTGAGGGGGGGCAGTGCTTCTCATTCACACCTGGGAGGGGGGCAGTGCTTCCCATTCACACCTGGGAGGGGGTGCAGTGCTTATCATTCACACCTGGGAATGGGGTGCAGTGCTTATCATTCACCCCTGGGAAGGGGGTGCAGTGCTTCCCATTCACACCTGGGAGGGGGGTGCAGTGTTTCCCATTCACACCTTGGAGAGAGGTAGGAGGGGGGTGCAGTGTTTCTTATTCACACCTGGGAGGGGGGTGCAGTGCTTCCCATTCACACCTGGGAGGGGGGTGCAGTGCTTCCCATTCACACCTGGTGGGGGTGCAGTGCTTCCCATTCACACCTGGGAGGGGGGTGCAGTGCTTCTTCACACCTTGGTGGGGGGTGCAGTGCTTCTTATTCACACCTTGGAGGGGGGTGCAGTGCTTCTTATTCACACCTGGGAGGGGGGTGCATTGCTTCCCATTCACACCTGGGAGGGGGGTGCATTGCTTCCCATTCACACCTGGGAGGGGGGGCAGTGCTTCTCATTCACACCTGGGAGGGGGGCAGTGCTTCCCATTCACACCTGGGAGGGGGTGCAGTGCTTCCCATTCACACCTGGGAGGGGGGGCAGTGCTTCCCATTCACACCTGGGAGGGAGTGCAGTGCTTCTCATTCACACCTGGGAGGGGGGTGCACTGCTTCTCATTCACACCGGGGAGTCAAGTCAATTTCACAAGTGTTTGAAACCATACATGCCTATGGAGTTTGTCAGACTCGAAAAACAGTGAAAACACACAGACCTATTCAGGCCTATTCAGGACAAAACACATGGGGGAGTGGGAAAAATGTCTCACTCACTCCAGGGATAAAATTAAAAAATTCTACAGTCCAGAAAAGAGCTGGTGGTCTCTAAGGTTGGAGGAAATTAGCACAGAAATGAGAATTCTCCCTAACATGACTGCACTAATATATGCCAGTATTCACATGCACTCGTTCACACAGTATTCATGTTTACTTTGCGCAAAATCCAATGATCAACAACGATAATCAAAATTATCTTCAGGATAAAAACAAACTAAAGGAAAACAAACCCATACTATCCAAAAAAGAAAGAAGCAATAAACAAACAGAACCACCAGGCCCCATCAACCGAGGTCTCAACTACCCACAACCTGCCAAATACAAGCAACAGCAAACCACAAACAGCAAAGACTAAACCCAAAAGACCAGGAAAAACACCAATTGAAAGAGGACACCCACTAAGGAACACAACCCACACATCATGCCTCGCCACATGAAAGACAATGAAGCCAGAAAAGACAACAGAAATAATATGAAGTCCCAAACCACTCGGGAAGGCACCGGCCAGCATGATTCCACAACCCCAAAAAACTCGACAAACATCTGAGATGGCCCAAGAAGACATACAAATAACAACCGATGCAAACATAGATACAACAGAAGACACACTCAACAATTGGATCATCAAGGCCCTTGACCAATTAGCGCCAGCTAAAACATTCAAAGCAACACCAAAAAAACTGTGAGCAAAATGGTTCACAGAAGAACTGAAAAAACCATGGCAAAATGGAGAGAATACACCAGAAAAAACTAAATAAAATACCAAAGACAACTCAAACTGTACAAATCAACAATCCTCAAAGCAAATACATTTATTTTGTTAAACTGTAACAAAATCTACTACGCCAAAAGAATAGAATCGGCAAAATATTCACAGAAAGAACTCTTCAAAATCATCAGAGATAACAAAATCCTCTTCCTGCAAACTTTCCATCACCCCTACACAAACAATTTGTGACAAATTCACCAACCACCTGAGAGTAAAAATAGACAATATAAGAGACCATCAACCTAGACGGGGCAAATACAACCACTGGACCACATACACCAGACGAAACACAGATTAAAGCAAAACTCATCTGCCTAGAACAAATCACAGAGGAAACTTTCGCCACACTGATCAAGGTCACCAACCTTGCAGGATTTCCAAGGGATCCCTGCCCCCCGGACGTCTTCAAAGGAATCCTCAACCACAGAACCCCAGCGGCATGCTTCCCGAACCTAATGAATCAATCACTCAAAAGAGGAATAGTACCGTCCGCCTTCAAATCAGCATACATGAAACCAATGATAAAAAAGGTCAGAAAGCGCAGAAGACCCAAGCAACTACAGAACAATAGCCAACCTGCCTTACCCAGCAAAGATCCTGGAGAACCACATCTACAAAATTCATCTTAAACACATCGAAACAAACGGAATACTCAACCAATCACAAGTTGGCTTCAGAACGATGAGAAGAACAGAATCAGCACTTCTATCGACATGGGACGACCTGAAAATAAAAGCAGACGACACCCAATCGGCCCTCCTTCTATTGCACATTTCAGCGGTGTTTGACACAATCGGCCACGCAACACTACTAGAAAGATTGATGGAATGTGGCAGGCAGGAATCCACACTAGAGTGCATTACCATATTCCAAACAAACCAAACCGAAAGAACCTAACTACCACCGTTCACCTCAAGCACCAAATACATATCCTACAGAGTCGCAGAGGGTTCCAGCCTCTCCACTCTACTTTTCAACATCTACATGTGCCCACTGATGAAAATCATTCAATCATACAGGCTTACCACATACAACTACGCAGATGATGCAACTGATTGTGAAACAAACAGAACACAGGAACAAAATAACAATCCTCAAAAACTGCCTCACAGACATATACAACCAGAGGACAATGAACAACCTCAAACTGAACCTGGCAAAAACTGAAATAATGTTCTCACCCGCAGGGTTCGACGTAAGGAACCCACAATTGGACTGACCAATCAGCATGGTAACGCAACCAGAGGCACCAATATAGTAAACTCTGGACAACGGACTATCACAGTAACCACAAATCAACGTAATTGCCAAAAACTGCTTCTTCCTCCAACAACTACTCAGATCCCTGATACTCACAAGAATTACGTACGCAAACAGCCTCTACTTAAGAATGCCAGAAAGACTCACCAAGAAACCCTAAACGGTGTAAAATACAGCAGCCAGGATCCTACTAAGACTAAACAGAAGAGACGACATCATGCCAGTACTGAAAACCCTACACTGGTTACCAGTAAAAAAGCCCATCAAATTCAAAGCACTCTGCATTTCCCACAAAGCATTGCACAAACAAAGAGTGGAATTCCTACAAGACAAGATTAGCCGGTATTGCCCAGGAAAGAAACTTTGATCCAGCGACGACCTACAAATAGAGTCAAAAAAGCATGAAAAAAGGAAATTCATCAGAACAGCGTTCTCATGTCTAATTTCTAACACCTGGAACAATATGCCCAAATAAATTAGAACCACAAAAGACCACATCACCTTCAGGAAACTGCTCAAAACCTGGCTATTCAGCAGACAATGACAACCTAGAAGGGACATCCGCAACAACAACACCGCAGACAGAGGGGCCAAAGAACTGCAAACAAGGACTGGGCTAGATACAGTCAAGCGACATCCAAAGGGCCGCCCCAGAGAGACCACAACAAACTAACTGACTTTACTAACCCTCTTCCCTTCCTGCTCCTCCTACACAACTGACGCCTCTTCACCAGATCTTGGACAAGCCACACTCATAAACATACAGAGAACCATTACTATGCCGACATCGAGAGTGAACCACCCACATAGCCCAATACCATCTAAAATGCAACAACACACCAAGATGCTGGACTACCTTACAGCTACAACCACCTGTGACTCTGAATCCCTTATGGACACTATCTAACCAGTGCACACGACCAGCCCATCATAATCACACAGCACTAACACCAACACAAAACACTACCACAAACCCGAGGCATGGAATCTTACCCATACCGTTACAATGTGCAAGGCCGCTCACAAGTGACCATGTGCAAAACACTGACAGACGCCAGTTCCTCCTGGTTCTGAACCTATCCTCTCACCCTTTTCCCCACTAACCCCCACCCCACTTTTTTGCAGAACCACGCGAGTGCATGTAGACTGCCCCTGGGTAGTAGTAGTGTGGAACAAATCAACTGAACATACCATAATGCCAGTAATTATACTATACTAAAACATGGCCATTATGGCTCTGCCTCACACTCCTGTTGGCTTTGCCTTTAAACATTTCTTGTCACAACAAGAAAACATGCCCAAACTGGCTGCACAATGCAGGCGAGTCTAGATGCGTAATAATGCACGTTTGCTTTACCTTTGATACCCAGCGATAAAAGCCACACCAGAGTAAGAAATAGCTTGACTGGCTGCACTAAATGCCAGCCTAGACAAAACACTCACCATGCTTGCTTTGTCATAGAATCCCAGTAAAAAAAAAAAAAAAATGTAAAAGTCATTCCACAGCAAAGAATGGCCAGACAACCACAAAATGCCAGTGCAACCACATAAAAGAGCACCTATCATCCTTTCTATAAATATATATTTTTTTAAACAAACAGCATTTTGTACTGGCATCTATGATGGATACCCATTCAAAAGTGCATCGTGATTGGGATTCTAAGATGGCCACCAAAGGGGAAGAAGCGTGATCGTGGAACTCTCATGCCCTGAGGCCAAAGACAATAAAGATAGATTAAAAGAGCCTTCCCCAAACAAGGATTTATCAATGTTGGCTGTGGTGGTAGAGTTCAACAGCCCAGATCACTGGGGGACTTCGGCAGAGGCTGACGTCTCCTGTATCTGAGGTAAGGGGGCACTGCGCCCAAGGCCAGTGCAGGCCAAGCTGAGAGACACGCTTGAAGATCATGAGCAAGAAGAACCACTCAGGGAGAGCCAGTGCGGCCGAGGATCCAGTGCGGCTGCGAGGCGGAAAGCAGCTGCGGTCGGATGGCAAAGGAGCCAGTCAGGAAGGCCAGTCAGGAAGGCACTGCCTGCGATATTGGAGGCTCACCAGGGCTGGATTCGTGGAGCAGGAGCTCCTCTGCTGGCAAGCACCAGTGGGACGATCGAGGCAGGACCGAGCTGCCCCGTGCTGGCAAAGCAGCGTCACATCCGAGAGATCAGAAGAATCCGAAGGGGCCATACCGTAGCCCACTGCTGAGAGCTGCGCACCGGAGAAGACCACCCGGAGCGGCCAAGAGGCCTGGGATGGGCTGCAGAGCGAAGAGGCAGGAAGACTGTGACCCTGAGTGGCTGAATTCCTCCTCACCACCCTTTGGGAGAGAACCATCATAGGTCAGCGTGCTCCCTGGCCCAAGGAAATGGTGCAAGCAGACAGAGGCTGGCCAGTGCAGATAGTGATCAACAGGCAATGATCACCAGCTTTGAGCAGAGTGATGTTGAAGAGTGGGGGAGCGTGGCGGGCACCCCATCCAGAAGCACAGCAAGGGAACAAGAGGTGCAATACGCATAAGAGACAGTGACCGGTGGGGCCCTGGCCACCCCAGGCCAATCCGGAGGCCGAATAGAGAGCTAAAGAGTCTATCTACATCCGTGGTGGGCAAGGTAGAATAAGGGAGAGGCCATTTGGTTGGGCTCTGTTCCAACCCCCCTGCACAGTCAAAGGCGGACCCACAAAGGGGCAGAGGGAGGAGGTTCCTGTGCCCTGAAAACATTTCCAGAAGAGGTCCGAAGTATACTAAAGAATATCAGCGAGAAGAGTAGGGGGCAGGGATCCCCCCCTCCATAAGACCTGCCTACGCATTATGTCCAAAAACAAGGGGAAGGACATGCAAGCTGCCCCCAAGTCTGTGAAGAAACCACAGGAGGGCAATCTGCAGAGACTCTGGGGCAGAGACAGTGAGGTACCGGCTGGAGGAGACCAGGGGCCCGGGGCAGGAGAGGATTTGCAGGCACTGCAAAAGATTAAGTGGTCACCCAGGAGGTCCTTCGCCAATCCTTTCAGGATTTTGGAGACAAGATAGCGAACAACATTCAGTTGTAGTTGAGCATCATGCAAGCGGAACTGTCCCAATCGTTGCAAGAGAGGAAGGGGGACATAAAGAAACTAGAGGTGCTGGAGACAGTACTCGTCTGCAATCATTAGCCTGCGCCGGTATTATTATCAGGGCAGTTTCTAGTCCATATGGTGCCCCGGGCGAAACACTAGAATGCGCACCACCCGCCCTGTGCATCACTCCCAAACTACACGGTTAAGTAACTCCTACCCAAGGTCAATACATCACTGCTAAACAAATGAAATTGGTTTTATTACATCATGATTCAAGAACTTTGCAGTAATTCCTCGGACAAAGCAGAGTACACAAACAGTATATACTACTTTTAAAGTTTTGTGTCAAATTTTTGTCTATGTTAAGGACACTCTCCTTGACTTTGCTGCTGCGAAAGCATTTATTGCTGCTGCATAATCAATTTTTTCAACATGTTCACTCTCAATTGAAAGTATTGCAAGGGCTGATGGCCTTTCCTCTGCCATTGTGGAGTGCAAGTATGTCTTTATCAGTTTCAGTTTACTAAAGCTTCCCTCACCACTTGCCACTGTAATTGAAATTGTTAGTAAGAGTCTCATGGCAATGCACACATTTCGAAACAACCAATGTGCTTTTGTATGATGAATGTGCTGCAAAACTTGAAGGCGCCTAATAGAACTCTTCTGAAGCGATGGCTGGATATGTCGCAGTTCCTCGGCCAACTGGGAACAACTTGTATCAGATTCTGGTGCACTATCACCACCCTTTGCTAACAATTGCTCCAGGTGCTTACACAGTTGTATCCGTTCTTCTTTTCCAGGCAAGAGCTTTATTTTGTACATGAAACTCCAGCTTGTATTGTGCGCAGAAAACTGGGAAAAGCGCTTTTCAAGCAAAGTAGTTATGGTGTCAATCAGGGTATAAAATACGGTTACTTTAAAAAGTTTTTCTTCATTCTCAGGGGTCTCATCCTGAGTCGCGTACGCAAACATTTTCTTTTTTTTTCCTATGCCGTTTAGTTGACTTAAAAGTAGGGTCACCATCTAAAAGTAAGGCTCTCTCTTTTGCTGTTGTTACATCAGACTCAAAACCAAACACTCCTATAACTTTTTACAAAGGAAATGCAGTTATTAAGTATGTCATTGCAGGCCGGCAAATCAATTTGTTTGGACTGCATGAATTAGCTTACTAAGTTCACCTTAAATAGAAAGTCATACCACAAAACTAAAGTACAAATAAAACTGAAATCTTCCATGTGTAAAGCAGCTCTCAAGCCTTCAATTCTACATTCCCATCGTGTTTCACAGAAAGATTTTTTACATGCTCCCTGAGAATGGTCCAGCGTTTGGTTGAAGCTGCAAATTATGGAGTCTCTAAAGCAGGGGTCTCCAACCTTTTCATTGGCGTGAGCTACTTTCAGTGGAGGGCTAACAGTGGAGAGCTACTTGCGAGCGATCGGGGGTGGGGGATGTTCATAAACATTGGAACTTGTACTTATTTTTTTTTGCTGTTAATTTCCCCTTTATAAATAGAGGGAATAATAGTGCTTCACGATTATGTTAATAAAGTTCAAAAACCTCTTTATTGCATTCTTTTTTATTAGAAGCCATCTTATAAAAAGACTTCACAATGTGGGAAAATGATTGGGACATTCAGTGTGAAGGTTGACACTGCATGCCGTCCACCAGTGCTCTGTAGTCAGGTGTATAACTTGATACAGCTACTCGGATGGAGTCACTCAAATGCTCATCAGTCAGACGGGTTCGAAATTTCGATTTTAGGAAGTTCATATCTGAAAATGCAGATTCACAGAGGTAGGTGGAACCAAACAGAGAAGTCACTTTTAATGCTGCTTTGCAAAGGTTACTGTACTCCTTGTAATCAACAAGGCTCCAGAAATTGGTGTGAGATTGCCTGCTTTTCAACTGAATGTCCCCTTGCAGGCTGACAATCTCCATTTCCATAGCACAACTGTTCAGGTTAAACAGCTCACCCATTTGTTCTGCAAGTTCACAAACATCGACTTCCATGAATGGGTTTGCCATGAACATCACACACGGTTCAATCCTCTCGAAATCCCTGAACCGGTCACTGAACAACTCCTTAAGCCTGCTCAGGAGACTGCTATATTTGTCAATGTTCAGGAGTTCAGGACTAGCTTTATTGTCTGTCAGCATTTGGGTAACAGAAGGGAAATGATGCATTTTCTTTTTCACCACTTGTTCACTGAACAGGTTAAGTTTGGACTTAAATGTCTTTACTGCGCTTATCATGTCAGCAATGGTTTTACCTTTGCCTTGCAGTTCACAGTTCAGGGTATTTAATTGTTCAGTATCATCTGCCAGAAATGCCAAATCAAGTAGCCAAGAAATGCTGCATAATTGGCCGATGTCTTCATTTCTTGACCTCATGAAGTCTTTGATTTCTGGCAAAAGTGAAAGAAAGCGACGTAGTATTTTCTCCCTGCTAAACCATCGGATTTCTGTATGTAGCAATAGATCACCATGTGCCGCAGATAGTTCTTCCAGGAATATTTTGAACATTCTGTGCTGTTTGGCCTTTGCACGAATTGAATTAATAATTCCCACAACAGGGGCCATCACATGATCAAAACCCATCACTTTTGCACAAATTGCCTGCTGGTGGATGATGCAGTGGTAGTGCAATAATGGAGGGAAATCAGGGTCTGCTTTACAACACGCAACAAAACCAGAATGACGCCCGGTCATTACTGGTGCACCATCAGTAGTTACTGCCACCAACTTGTTCAATGGAATCTTTGTTTTGACAAAATAATTCTTGACCTCATTGTAGATATCAACACCTCTGGTTGTGGATTTCAGAGGCAGCAAGGTCAAGAATTCCTCTTTGTTGGTGAAGTCTTCAAACACCATTCGAGCAAACAGTGCCAGCTGAGCAGTATCACTCGCATCAACTGATTCATCACACTGAATGGAAAAAAAACTGCATATCCTCAAATCTTTTTCTAACTGCCCCATCACATTGGCAGATAGTGCAGATACCCTCCTTGCCATTGTGTTTGCCCCCAACTGCACATCTGAAATGGCAGACATAATTTCAGGGCAGTTTTTAAAATCTTTTAAAACTGACTCTGCCACCAGAGCCATTGCACCTTTCACCACTGCCCCTTCTGTAAAAGTACATTTGTGTTTTGCCAAATAATTAGCAAATTTGAAGGATGCCTCTGTTGCAGCATTTGCTTTGTTTGCTGGTTGAGTAAAAAATGACTGTTGGATCTGCAGGGCAGCTTTTAGTTCAGCTACTTTTTGGGTTCTCAGACGGCTTCCTTTAGGAAAATTCTTTTCATAATTTGTATGCATTGTCACAAAATGCCTCTCGACATTACTCTTTTTTCCCACTGCCACTTTGGCACTGCAGATTAAACACACATACTTCCCTTTTACACTTGCGAAAAAGAAATCGGTCTCCCACTCTTGATGAAAATGGTAAGTCTTCTGCCTTTTGTTGGATGGTCCGCCTACTTCTGCATCCATGATTTCAACAATTCTCGTTTGTACGTTTCTTTTGGGACTGCACGCGCAATGTAATCTGAGGAGGATTTCAATGTGTTATTATGGTTTTAAAAATAATTGAGCACAAAGTTATGCTTAGTCCAAAAATAGAAACCAGTGCCATTTTAGCACATTTGCAATTTCCTGAAAATATTGAATGACACCCGTGCCCAGGCATATAGGGCAATGGCCGAACCACAAACACAAAATCATAGTGTGGTCCAGTCAGATAACACTTTCCGCATAGTGGAAAATAAGAATGAAAGTACGTGAGCGAGCCCTACTTTTGTCTGTCGTCCCCCTACCTTTGTCAGTGGCCCCCTAAAGTTGATTCCTAGCGAACCCACTGGTGTGCTGTAGTTCAAACTAAGCTTAAATATTCCCTCTGCTGTGCTCTCTGCTCTCCTAAGCCTTTGCGCACCACTTTTTCTTTGGTGCACTTGCTGATTTTGGGCCCGGTTTAGCCCAGTTCAAAGTGAATTTTCGCTGCTGAAAAGTGACTGTACTGCCGAAACAAACTGATTCATGGAACTGTGCAAAGTGTATTTTTGCCATGCAAAGTCTTGGCAAGGTCATTCAACAACTCAGAACTGTAATCTTTAGCTAGTTTTGGCACAGAACTTCTAATGCAAAGCACTCTTTAATTACAAGAAAAAAATCAATGTTTCTTCTAAAAAACATTTAGTTGTGGGCTACTTGCATTTAGGTTGCCCAGTGCAGTGAAGCATTGAGGAAAAAGGATAGCATGTGTTTATAACCCATGGGAAACAGGTCAATCCAATTAAGACCGCTATGTCAGGTTGGTACACAAAGTCTCATTCTTTTCACCACTCAATTCCATCCCAAAAAAGTGAACTGGTTGCTGTTAAAACTCTACTTGCTGAAACTTGTTATTAGTCCATTCATATTTGAAAAGTGAATTTCACCACAGGTTATTTAACTTAAAAACATCCATATTGTGAATAAGCTGGAAAAGTGCAAGAGAGCAGTGATGTGCTGTTGGCCATCATAGAATTTTGGACCATTCGAACCACCTTTGCCACATACGTCCGATGCGTTATTGTCAGCGTTTACTAACCTCACTATGGTACATTTTCAAGCAAGGCCTAAGCTACCTGTCAGTGTTCAGTGGTAAACACGAAGAGACATCACCCTAGTGGACAAGGGAAACTGAATAAGCAGCTAGGTCTGTCATTACACTGATATAAAGGATGCTGGCAGGTTCACAGAGCATGGACTTCAGAGAGGAGTCCTCAAAGGTGAAGGCTGGGAAAGGGAAAAGCATGAGTTTTTTTTATGTCAGGTACGCATTTGACTGTGATCAAGTGGTGATCCTTCAAACAGATTGAAAGCAAACAAGCTTCAATACCCTCTCCCAGTAAAACACCAAGGATAGTTCACTTAAAAGGGTTTGCTAACCTAATATACAGTGCCGTGCTAGGTATTAGAGGACAATACCATTTTATGGAAATATATGAATTTCTTTAAACTGCATTTGCAAGTCCCGACATTTATCAATAAATGCACAACTGTTTCATCAATTCAATACTTGAATGCGGGCGAATGATGCATGCAATTCCTCAGCAAATATTGCGCCAGCCAATACATGACTGCAAACATACAGGTTGACTCTTGCTCATCTCAGTGACCCCATGTATATTAAAGGAGTCAGTCTCCCATCTGGGAAGACAATTATATTTCGGTTAAAACACTCTAAATTCTCACTCCAGCTTTCTCGATCTATAGATCCATACCATATTAATTCATTATGTGTGCAGGGGTGATAACTTGTGTCTGAGAGAGTTCATTCTTTCATTCAGGAGTGAACATGCCTGTTGCCAATTGAATGTAGCCAGATCTACTATTGAGACATGGGGCCAGTGCCATGAACTCACATTGGTGGTGAAGAAGCAAACAACATACAGAACACAATGGTATAGTGTTGCAGTCCTGCTGAGAAATGACAATTTGTTCTCTTTAAATGTAAAGCAGAGTGGCTGCGAAGTACACGCACTGTGCCATTAAACATAAAGAAGCTCTGGTGGGCGGAAGTGCTGCTTCCATGGCATCAGAGTATGCAATTCCCTATTGAAGTATAGAAGCCCTATTGAGAAGTGCCATTAAAAGTGAAACTGTCCAGGTTTCACTTTCAGTCATATGAGTTACTTTAAGAAACGCAGGGCTCTGGCGAGGAAGTCCCGAGTGGGGGCTTCCTCGCCAGAGCCCTGCCTTCTAAAAATAACTTGCATGAATGCAAAATAGCCCAGGGTCGAAACGGAGACAAGCAGCTATAATGCTGAATGTCTCCGTTTCGCTCTGGGTCAGTCATTTAAGTTACTTTAAGAGACGCAGGGCTCTGGTGAGGAAGTCCCGAGGGGGGCTTCCTCGCCAGAGCCCTGCCTTCTAAAAATAACTTGCATGACTGCAAAATAGCCCAGGGTCGAAACGGAGACAAGCAGCTATAATGCTGAAATGTCTCCGTTTCGCTCTGGGTCAGTCATTTAAGTTACTTTAAGAAACGCAGGGCTCTGGCGAGGAAGTCCCGAGGGGGGCTTCCTCGCCAGAGCCCTGCCTTCTAAAAATAACTTGCATGACTGCAAAATAGCCCAGGGTCGAAACGGAGACAAGCAGCTATAATGCTGAATGTCTCCGTTTCGCTCTGGGTCAGTGGCAGTCATTTAAGTTACTTTAAGAAACGCAGGGCTCTGGCGAGGAAGTCCCGAAGGGGGCTTCCTCGCCAGAGCCCTGCCTTCTAAAAATAACTTGCATGACTGTAAAATAGCCCAGGGTGAGCGGAGACAGTAATCAGCTCCATTTCACCCTGGGCTCCTTTCTGCCAAGCTGCCCACCCCTCCTCTGACGGCATGTGGACACATGAGAGGAGGGGCCGCAGTTAGGTACACAGATACAAAGAAAAACACACACATTTCACCTCCCCCCACCCACCCGACCTCACCTCACCTCAAACTCAGCTTAGGCAGCCTCCGTTTACCTCTATCTACACTCCAAACGCCAGGGCAGCCACAACACGAAGAAAAAAAAAACGTGCGCCACGGTGCTTTTAAAAGAGAAAGCCCGGGATTTCCTACACAGCACAAAGGGAAACCATTCAGCCAATAGGAGCACAGCTTGCACAGCAAGGAACTTGCTCTGGCCAATCACAGGATGCATTCCATATGCTGTACAGATTTGCAGGCCTGTGATTGGTCAGAGCACTTCCTTGTATCTTTTTTTTTTTTTTTTTTTTGAAAGTCAAACGCGAGCGACTTCAAAGGCTCTGGCGAGCTACCAGTCGCTCGCGATCGACTGTTTGGAGACCCCTGCTCTAAAGTACACCAAAAAGAGAAGAGGATTTGGAAGCATCGCCAACTACCAGATTTAAACTGTGGCAGCCACATAGGTTAAAAAATGCACAGGAAATTGCTGGAGAACTCGCGCTTGGACTCCTTTGTTTACCCCAATCATGTTTGCACCATTATCATACCCCTGACCACGGCAGTTGTACATCTCTAGACTGAATTCTGACATTTCAGAATACAGGTTTGCAGGTCCTTCAACTCGTCTGCGGGGCGATACCCTATAAAATATTCTTTCACAGAAATGTCTTTGCCTGGAATATCCACAATTCTTACAGTGTAAGACAGTTGCTCGATGTGGCTGATATCTGGAGTACAATCCAAAATTACAGAAATATTTTGCAGCCTTTGTTAGGCAGAATTACATGCAGTACCCTTTGGGAACACTACAAACAGTTAGGACTACAAGTGACAATACAAGTTCACCTTTGGTACAAGCCTGTACTACACAGTTAGAGTGGTAGCAGTAGCAGAGCAGCCAGACTTATCTCAAGAGTAAGGGAGCAGTACAAGTGTTTACACAAGGGACAGCAATTACTATGGTTCAGGCAAACACTGACTCAAGGTTTCTAAGCAAAAGAATATATATTTATTTAATCAACAGTTGTATAACGTTTCACTATTATAAGCAAGATAAAAATCACAATCAAAAATACACCACACCACTTCCTTTAAATTCTAGACAAGTTAGGCTCACAAAATGAAGTGGGAGCAAAATAGCACTCCAGCAATTTAAAAGGGATGGAAAGAAAAAGTTATTAGAAATTAGGCAAATCCAACAGGTAAGTAAGCAAGGCAACTGAACAAGAGAGACTACAAGGGTAAAATCAGATAGAACAGGCTTAGGGGCAAAGTCAATGGTTCAAAAGTATTTTGCTCAAGATAATAGGTTCAAAGTAGTTTGCGTTAAAGTTTGTGGCACAGATTCTGGATGAGGTTGGTCGGTAAAAATGTTAGGTAAAAGAGAAGAGAAGGGCAAGCCCTCGAATTGGAGAAAGATTTCAAACACTTTCACATCGGCTGTGACAACACACAAGCGGATTTGCACAGTACCTTAAAACGGAGAGGGAGCTGTAGCTGAGGCGGACATTCCTGGTGGTTCCAGCAGGCTCACGGTTCCTGAAGTGACTGTGGGACTGACAAGAAGTAGGAAGACTGGAGGGTCCTGTGCCACCCAGGGAAGAAACCAGCAGCAGAGCAAAACAACGAATAAAAGGTGCACTCATTAAAACCCAAGCAGGATCCGACCTTCCTGGCTATCCGGCCCACTGTAGCTCTGTACAGCGAATTCAACCAGCGGAGGGATCCTGGCTTGGAGTTTGGGCAAACTGGTTGGTCCCACCAGCTTAAGGGAAGAAGTTTCCTGGAGGATCTTCTCTGTCGTCGGATTTGGAGATTCGGACCTGCAGCAGGGCTTCACCGGGTGGTTCAGTCTTTGTATGGGTCCTCTTCTTCCAGTTTCTCGTTGGTTCTTTCGTTCCAGTGGCGACTCTGCTCATCCAGTCCCAGAGACCCGCTTTTTCTGCAGTGTTCTCCCATTCATACAGCCTGGCTGTCAATCCCACAGCAGGGTGGCTGGCCTTAGCCAATCAGACAAGAGTGCAACTTGGGATGCTAAGACAACCCATGGCAGGGGTCCGAAGATCACTCCCTCACATCCTGCCCCTCTAGACTATCAGGCGCCTTAAGGAGGGCTTCTGTGCAGAAGCCCGCGAAATGACAGCGAACAAAGGAATCATCCCTAGTTTGGCGCGTAGAGTAAAACACGAGAAAGACTTTAACAGAAAGAAATGGTGAATAAACCCAGCCAGAACCAAAATAAAATGTATTTGGTCAAGCGGGTTTATGTTCGAGGCTACTATAATAGTCTAAAACAATACCATGTTTATATAGTATAATCGCGGTAGAAAAGTTTGGGTATATACCACTGTCACCACCCAAATCTTAACATTAAGGGAGCAAAACAAGGCTCCAAGAGGCACAGACAAAAAGGGATAGGAGTTCATCCTTTCCAGTACTCCATGTAAGATGGGGTGTACTGGATCTGTAATTTAAAGTGACTATATAAGGTTAATGGCAACTTTACCTGTTTCTGGGGGACAGTAGTCAGCTCCAGAAGTATGGAGTCAGGGGGAAGTCTAAAAGACAATCCAGTGTCACTGCACTGAAGGTGCTGTGTAACACACACAAAAAGTGGTGCAATTGGAGTAGGTGAGGCTCCAGTGCCCAAGATCACACACAAAGTGAAAAACACACACAGCAAAACACATGCAAGAGTGGGAAAAAGGCTCGCACTCTTACCAGATGAAAAAATAAACCCTAGAAATCCAGTCCTGAGGGACTGATTAGGTAAGGGTAATCAGACATTTATTGAGAATTCTCCCTAACAGCCATCCCCCTTTGCAAAATTGCATTCTTTACTTGAGACCCCATTAAACGAATGAGTTCATTCTGAATGACATTCCCACAATAGTGACTGTGGATCTCTCGTGAGGTCACTCGATGCAAATGATTCACCATGATCGGATCAAATTTCCCCAGTAGTTCAACAAGGCCTAAGAAATGTCCATTGTTTGGAGTAAGTAACTTGTTTGAAGAGCCACAAAATGCCAAATTATTTTTAGACAGAAATACAACAACGGATAAAAATCTTTCAAGCACAGCCCGCCAACGCTTGGTCTCTGCACATACTTGGTCTTGCATGAGAGAATCAATACCAACATGTCGTGTGAGGCACCTTTCAGCATCCACCCACTTGCCACTGGATTTGGTATGTTCAGGAGATCCTTTGTGCTTTTTCGAATAGTCACCAATATGCTTCCAGTTATTAATGCCATCGCCATCACGTTTTGATTATGGCATAGGATCAATAAGCCTACAGCATAAACAGTAGACTCGATCAGTCAAAATAGAATACTGCAATTATGGCCTGGAAACTGTTTCTTTGTTAGGTAATACCATGAGCCCATATGAAGAAGAAAAGTGCCTATTTTTGTCATACTCTGGGTATGAATAACTAGGAGGTGGCATAGCCTGTAGCTGTAACGCTCACCTGATTCCCGCAGAGGCTCCGGTCTTGACTGGGTGAATGCCGTATCTTCAAAGGTGATGTGTAACACACGGTTGGCTCTTTGGGCTGGACCTCTGTGCACTGTATGTCTGACTCGAAGAGTAAGATGTCTGCAAATAGAAAATATGGGATTAATGAACTGGGGTTATTGGGTGCCTCTCTTCTCTTCCCTTTCTCTTCTCCTGTAGAACCCCAAAGGTTAACGCCCTCACCTTAGGTAAGTGAACGCCGAGCTCTCCATCTGCCTCGGGGCAGGGTGCCGTAACCAGTTTCTTCACTGGATAAGGGTGCAGGCCTCTTGACCTCAGAGGACTGCTGTCCGTCGTTAACTGCACGAACGGTAAGTTCTGGGCGCTTCAAATGTCTTAAAAGTCTTTTGTAATGATATCTCTTGTTTTGCAGGGTTCCGGCGATGGCGGATGGCGGGCTGATGAGAGTTGAGGATCGAACCCGCGTGAGGAATAGAAGCGCCTGGAAGCACGTAAGTAAGCGCTTGTAGCCTGCTTCACGATGCGCACTAACTGTCCCTTTTAACCTGCAGGTACAAGTTCGGAGCTTTAGAGAATCTGAAGGGTGCTGGAATACCCACTGGATTCGGCGTGGGAAGGAGTAATGGCACGTGAGTAATAAAGTTGCCCAATGTCTTTAAACGAACCTTCTTTTGTCTTTCAGATGCGGGATGCAGCGCCGAAGGCCTCCGGAGTGTGCGAAGAGCTGGTAAGCTTTTGTCTTTCATATGCCGGAATGCAGTGCGAGGACCTCCGGAGCATGCGAAGAGTAGGTAAGCCTTTGTCTTTCAGATGCCGGAATGCAGCGCGAGGCGTTGGTGACAGCCGATGGACCAGGTAAGAGATGCGCTGCCACTGAAGACCGTAGTGCTAACCTGTTCTTTCTTTGTCTTTACAGGTGCTGCTGAAGACTGGATTCCAGGATGGTAAGCCTTTGTTCCCTTAGGCCCAGGATCAGAAGCAGAAGACACTATGAGCATTCTGCTGCAGAGAATGCAGAATAATGCAAAGCAAGATTCATCCATCGGGTGTGGTTTAAATAGCCTCCTGTAGTGCTTAGGTGTCTCCTTCCACAGCCTCGCCTAGGTAAGAAAAGAGTTCCTGCTTTCCAGAAGAGTTCCAGTGTTCTGAACCTAGGGAGTGGCTCCTGCCCCACCCAACAGGAAAAGTAGTCCCAAACAGAAGAGGATCAGGGGCTCAACTGGCAGGTAAGTAAGCAGCATGGTCTGCTGCAGGTAAGTCCACCCAAGCATTATGAGCCCGGCGCTTCCAGCGCTGGGACTGGGCATCTTTATGAGCCTGGTGCCACTGGCGCCAGGACAGGGTCCAAAAGGTCCCAATTGGGACTGGCTGGCACTCGGAACCGGGGTTATGGGTCTGCTTCCAAGGGAGTCGGGCAAGTCCTGATCTTTTGGAAGCAGAGATCATGACAGTAGCCCTCCCATTACAATTTGATCACACACATGTGCAGGCATTGATTTAGGCCATAGAGAAACATCTTCAAACCAACCCGTTTTAGTGCCTTGCTCCTGTTGGTCATCATTGCCTTCTAGTGCTTGGGTTCTTGAGGCCTCATCTCTTGAACCTTGTGGCATCACCACAGGCAGTACCATTTCCTCAGGAATGCCTGTTGCCTGGCCTAGGGGAGGGCACTTATCTACTTCTTTTGAAGTCTTCTCTTCCCTCCTGAAAAATGAAGAAAGTACTTTGGCACTTTTGGTACCTTGCGCCACTTGTTTTTTTCTCTGCCAGTTCTGTGCCCCCGAAGGTCTTATTGATTTTGACATTGGCAGAATGTTCAATTGTCTAAATTAAAAGAAATAGCCAGAAAGTATGGCCCAATTATAACATGTTGCAATATTCTTGCTAGGAATAATCCAAACTCCCCAAAAACATGTTTTAAAAAGTCTTTTCAGTTTAAATGATGGGTTGCTTGTCAAGCAAAGTAGCGGTAAGGAGGCTCCATTCTACAGGTGCTGAGTTGAAAGTGGGCCACATTTGGAGAGGCTACATCATGGCCATAGCTATTTAAACAAACCTTTTCTAGCATTTGGACGAATACGATGTATGCCAATTCTTACCACTGGCTGACAGGTTCCACTTCACCATCTCACATTTCAAGTGTCAATCCCTATCTCAACCAAATACGCAGTCTATGGTTGATATTTACATTTAAGAAACTGAAACAGGTGCTTGTCTTTTAAAGGACACACACAAAATGGCTGCAGCATTTTAGGTATAAGAGCACTGCAGTGAAGAAAGTATTGCATCTCCGGATCACCCAATTGTATTAGCGTGCAGATGCAACTAGTTAAAGCCACAATGGGTGAAGTCTTGGAGGAAGTTCCCAAGCAGACGCTAAACTCAAAAATCGGGACACATCAGGCAGGAGCACCCACAGCAGGCCCACACTAAATGAATGGTTTTGGGTACAGACCTGGTTCACAAATACTTGGGGTTTAATAAATTTACTTTTTTTTTTATTTTTACTTCTTCTTTTAGGCAAAAACTCAAGTCGTGGCACTCTTTAATGTGCTTTTCTTTGATTCCGACAATTATCTGTGTATTTGAAAGGATGGGGAAGGCAGTCATGCTGTTCTAGTCTGGTAAGCAATGTATTTTTTTTTGTTCCATTTGGTGTTTGGGGGAGGAGAGTACATCTGCCGTCCTTATGCAGAGGCATTCCCTTTTGCACACATATAGATGAGTGCTGCACAATGCACAACCACTCCACACTCTTTTACAGCATCTCTTTCCTCTAGAGTAACTCTCTAAAGTATAGTTGGTCTACTGATTTTTCTTATGTTATTGTCAAAGCGCTATGGGTTGAACGCCCTTTGGGACAATAGTCGAAGTGAGAGTATGTGTGCAGCTATACTGAGTTGTGGGTAGCTGCATGGGGAGGGAGGGACAGTGCCAGGGAGAGCAAGAATAAGGAAAAATCCAAGGGGACGGATAGGAATGTGCTTAAGGGTGTCACTTACCCCAGTGTACAGCTCAAGCAAAATGGGTGTTGCATTGGTAGACACATTATGAAGTTTCAACTTTTTTTTCATACCCGCAGCCAAGAAACAGTATTAAGTCAAAGAAAACATTTGACAAAATAATGAAAATATTGTGATGCAGAGGGATTAATTGAGGCTTGAAAAAGAAAGATAGATGGGAAGCAGCCACTGGTGGAATCTAAAGTGAACTACAAGAAGAAGCAGTGAAAAAATTAGAATGTTGTAAAAGCTGGGTGGAAACTGACTAAAACGTATTAACGGCTGTTCACAAAAGCTGGAAAACCAAGGGATGGCTAATGTTCTACATTCCTTTCTCAGAACCCATCTCTTACTTCACCTGGACAATTGAAAGGCACAGCAGTAAATCGACAGATGTCTCCGTGTAATGTTGCAGTTCCTAAAGATGTGGCTTGATCAGAACTACAAAATACTGGACTAGCGTCAAAAAATAGAGTCACAAAACAAGCCTATAAAAACTGGCTAAAAAGCCATATGTTTTTATTACATCAGCAAGAAGTGGAGGCCATGCTGAAAACCCTAATAACCAAGAATAGTGGAGAGTTTTGGCGTGTCATTAATCCTATGGAATCACCACAGGAAGCTTTGCAAGTGTGTTTGGTAACCGAACTCGAGTGGGTGAAGCCCTTTACAACATTATACAACAAAAACTCGATGTTACAGCCTCTAACAGTGCTTGATCCTACACCATGGTGCTTACAATTCCCGAGAGAAGACATTCGTGAGGTTATCAAGAAAGCCAAAAACTCTAGGGCAACCGGTCCTGACGGGTTGTCGAATGTTATGATTAAACGGTTTCCTGACCTCTGGGCTGATTTATGTGTTGACTTATTCGCAAGAATAAACAGCCTCCGTCAGTTGCCAAGTTCCTGGAAAACAGGGATAATTGTCCCAATTTTCAAAAAAGGCGACAGAACGTCACCTAAAAATTATTGGCCAGTAGCATTGCTTGATGTCTTAGGTAAGATCTACGCCACATTGTTACAAAAACAAACTGGTCAATTGGCTCAAGCAGCGAAAAGGGTTGATGAAAGACAAGCCGGTTTTGTTAAAAACGTTGGGTGTTCGCTGAACTTACTTGTCTTGAATTTATTGAAAATGGAAGCACTGCATACAAACAGCAAAATCTATCTCGCATTTGTGGACTTTTCCGGCGCCTTTGATATGATTGACCGTGAGCGACTCTGGCAAAAGCTAGGTCTATGGGGTTGCCCTGCTGGTCTATTAGAGGCTATTAAAGAACTACACACAGATACATCGATCACTATTCGTTTAGACCAGTCAGGTTCCCTATCTGCTCAGATTAAGACGGTGTTAAACAAGGATGCCCGTTGGCAGCGGCAATTTTCAGCCTTTTCATCTCAGATATTGGCGACGCAATATCTTCAGTGAGGGCGTTTCCACCAACAAAACCCATAACCAAGAATAGTGGAGAGTTTTGGCGTGTCATTAATCCTATGGAATCACCACAGGAAGCTTTGCAAGTGTGTTTGGTAACCGAAGTCGAGTGGGTGAAGCCCTTTACAACATTATACAACAAAAACTCGTCAGGACCGGGTGCCCCGGGTTCCACCTAAACTCAATTCATCGCCAATAAATTGGATGTTGTATGCTGACGATTTGGTTATCTTGGATTTTACCCCGATTGGCTTACAACGCAAACTAGAAGCTGTACAGAGGTTTGTGAATTTAAACAACCTGAAAACAACCTGAAAATCAACGCCACAAAGAGTGAAATACTGATATTTCATAACTCAAGTGCAATTCTGAGATCAATGGAGACAAAGTTTGTGTGGAAACTTGGGCAAGACAAATTACGATTATCGAAAAGCATAAAGTACTTGGGCATGATAGTAAATTCCAGTATTTGTGACGACCCATGCACACGCGCATCAAAGAGGAAATGTGGGCAATTAGCATGTCAGGGCCTTTTGCTACATAGAAAATTCGGCAGATTCTCGATGCAACCTCTGAGAAAATTCTACTGAAAATACTGATATTTCATAACTCAAGTGCAATTCTGAGATCAATGGCGACAATGTTTGTGTGGAAACTTGGGCAAGACAAATTACGATTATCGAAAAGCATGAAGTACTTGGGCATGATAGTAAATTCCAGTATTTGTGACGACCCATGGACACGCGCATCAAAGAGGAAATGTGGGCAATTAGCATGTCAGGGCCTTTTGCTACATAGAAAATTCGGCAGATTCTCGATGCAACCTCTGAGAAAATTCTACGTACACAAAGTGTCGCCGATCTTAACTTAGGGAGCAGAAAACGCTTTTGGATGCTCATCAAATCATTGGGCATCGCTCAAGCATATGTTCTGGACTAAAGCCTTAAGTCTGCCAATCAGAATTTCGAAAGCATGCATAAGATACGAATTGGCATTAATTTTGTTGCATGCTAGGATCACCTGGAACCAACTGGCCTTATATCGGAAATCCAGAGCTCAGGAAGGAATTCTGCAATTTTGTATATTTCACAACGCGCCTTCGAGTGGAACTGATATCGTCTCCTTATGGTCAAAACGTTGTGAAGATCTCTTACTTGCATATAACATTAGCCTGGACACCCTACATGAAAATCCCACGGCAGCAAAAGTAAAGATCTGGCGGGCAGATTGGGAAGCCAGGTGCAGTGAGCGTCTCGGCGCTAGAGCGATGACAAACGCACCTGCAGAAGCAAGAGGCTACAATGTGCTACAAAAATATCTGCACTTATTTCCAAGTCCGAAAGCCCGCAGAGTCTTTTTGCTGTTTCGCCTAAACGCCTTCAAAACCAAAGAGCGATACAGCCATTGGGCCTGCAACGCAGGAGTGAATCCCTCCTGCCGCTGCTGTGATAAAGAAGAGGAATCACTTAAACATCTTGTGTTGTTCTGCCCGGTACTAAAAGATGTCTGATCAATTCACCTGGGCCGGTGGAATGATGGGCATCAGTTTGTGAGCACAGAAGAATGTTGGATGAGAACGTGGAACGGCACTGACATGAAACTAATCTTGCCATTAACATCTTTTTTGGCTTCAATTGAAGAGAGGTTAAACACGGATGCTCAGTATCAGACTGATTAACCCCAAACATTAACCCCAAGTCACGGGGAGTCACTTAAGCTAACTAGACTGGAGTAGGATGACAATTGAGGATGGGAGGGAGGAGTTGTTTGGGGTTTTTGTATTGTGTATTGTTGTATTTTTGTATTTTGCAGTAGGGCTGATGGATTTGATTGGTTTTGTGTAATATTTTAAAGGGTTTGAATTTAAACCAATAAAAAAAATGTTTTAAAATAAAATATTGGACTATATCGTAACAGTGAATTGTCTGCTACAAATGTGTTGTCAGGAAGATCTAATTTGACAAGCTCAACTCTATCACCGCATCTTCTCAACAGTGTGTCCTTGTTACAGTATGGCGGTCATGCCTGTTTTCAGTGAAGTGACACCTACACGTTCCCACCCACCTGCGCAATCTTACAGATTACGGTCTTAAAAAAACAATGGAATTGGAACATCCCCACAACCGAGTTTGGTTGCTAGGTCAGCCCCTGCTTCTAATCGAGAATTTAATTGTAGCTCACACGCTGCTCTGTGAAACTGAAGATGCAAGTGTTCTTGTGTGTAGTACTATATAGGTGATCTGGTGAATTTGTAGGTTGGTGTCAACTTGTAAATGGTACATGTTTTTGTGCTATCGATTTCTGTTGGAGTCAGCTAGTGTTTTCTCGGGTGTGGTGAATGTTCAAACTAATTTCTGGCTGCTCATAGTGATATTGGGTGAAGTGATCAGCAGCCTGTCATGCAGGTAGACCTTTAACGGATTCTGTTTAGGTCACTGAAAGTGTGCATTTTAGTGCAGTGATTTTCAATTGTGGGAGTTTATTGGGTGTGATGCCATGTTAGATAGAGATGAGGGAAGTTTACAGGTTGGTTCGTGGCACTGTAGGCTGGATTTGTAGTTTTGTGTACTAAATCAGCGAACCTTAGTTAATGACATTTGAGTGCTCTAGGAAAGAAGGCAAGTAACAGCTGCAAATTCCCTTGAGGTTTTCCAGTACACTATACATAAGTCTAACTAGACGCACCCTATAGTAATACCACCCGTCTGACACAGAATCAAAACCCTTTTCCTAAATAGTTTGGAAGCAACATGAAAGAACTCCTCCTGAACTAGTCTGTAATAATCATTCACAATTTCAAACCCAACGTAAGGTTTTCATGGGGGTCATCCTTTCCCACCCATCCTGAAGTTGTCTTGGGGTCACCCTGAAGTGATCCCCCCCTTCCCCACCCATCCTGATGTTGTCATGGGGTCATCCTGGAGTGATCCCCACCTTACCCACCCATCCTGAAGTTGTCATGGGATCATCCCGGAGTGATCCCCACCTTCCCCACCCACCTTGATGTTGCCACTGGGTCATCCTGGACTGATCCCCCCTTCCCCACCCATCCTGAAATTGTCATGGGGTCATCCTGGAGTTATCATGAAGTCATCCTGGAGTAATCCCCATCCATCCTAAAATTGTCACTGGGTCATCGTGGAGTTAATCCCCCCCATCCTGAATTTGTCATTGGGTCATCCTTGAGTATTCCCCCACCCATACTGAAGTTGTCATGGGGTCACCCTGGAGTAATACAAGATCATTACTGGAAGTAATCAGAACTCATCCTGTAGTAGTTTCTGTGATAACTCTAGCGTCATCTCATTTAAATATTTCGGCCTATACACATATTTCAGGATGGTTTTGGATGATCTCCCTGACCTAGCCATGGATGACTCTAGGATGGAGTCACCAGATGACTCCATAATGATTCCAGGTAGATCTTCCTTTTTGTTCGGGTCCCCTTTTGCACTCTGCTGTGCAAATTGTGTAAACCCTGCCTGCCATGGCCGCATGGTAGGCTGCATTTACAATGGATTCCTACCAAATCTGCCTGCTTTTTTCTTCTGCAAAAGGCCAGCAGACTTTACAGCAATCCTCATCATTTTTTGCGTTGGCAAGAAAATGCAGGTCGGCGCAAATTGTGGAGGAGGAAGCAGAAATGTAAGCCACGTTCTGCCCCTCCTCGCCACCATACAAATTAACCAAAATGGGCTGTGGTGGGGAGTGGCAGCGTAAAAACCTTACACAAGTCTTTTATGCTGTTTATTCCCAGCGTGGCTCCATCATGTGAGGCAAAAATCTCCAGAGAAGTTACAAGACACACCACAGGCTCTAGAATGATTCAGCATTTAGGCTTCACTCCCCTCGTGGACCACAGAGAGGTAAAGGAATTCCAAGTAGCTGCAGGTCAGAGAGTGGCTCCCCGAGTCACTGCAGGCGCTGGCACTAAGATCATTTATTAGCAAACGCCGTCTGCACGCAACGCTGTGTGCACAGAGCTGCCTCGGGCAGAAACAAGCCCTTCTGCAGCACTGCAGTGCAGGAATGAACAGAGCATGCGCACACAGAGAGACGCCTCCGCGCCTGACCCGTGCGTCACACCGGTGAGCACGCATCCTCCGGTCAAATAGGGAGGCACTACTCAACGGAGCGTGCGCACTGATGCCTTTGCGGAGCGGTCCTGTTTCTAATGGGAAACAGCGCATGCTCAGTTGTATTAGGTGGTCTCAGGGCATGCTGTTGAAACAGACACGAATCAACAGAGCGTGCGCACTGATGCCTTTGCAGGGCCTGTTGTTTCTATCGGGAAACAGCGCATGCTCAGTTGTATTAGGTGGTCTCAGGGCATGCTGTGAGAGCACACACTAAACACAATGGCGCATGCGGTGATAGGTTGGCACTAAATCAGGGACGAATTCGCAAAAGCATGCGTACCTCTGTGTCCCTCCCACATGGATTTATTTTTCTAGTCTCCACCTCCCTCACAGGGCCGTTTACCAGTGTTAAATTGTCTCGGCCTTTCCCCCTTGGAGGCACACCAGTCCCACCCTTACCTCTATCTGAATTCACACGATTTTGGCTGCTGTCACGTGCGTGTTATTTGTTCACTCTTACCCAGTCTTACCCAGTGCTTAATTTGTAAGAAATAAAATAGGTGCTAGGGCCCAAATATTTTCTTGCATGATGAGAAGGGTCTACTATTGACACCCCACTATTGCTCCATGCAGCCTACATACCAACCCTCCCAATTTAGATTGGAGACTCACGACTTTTCAGTGAAAAATATAGCTATTTACACATTCCCCAGCATATAATCATTCTATCCGTAATGTAATCCTGTAGGGAAATTTACATCTCCCGATTTCTCTGACGAAATCTCCCTCCCAGGTGCTCGGAATGTTGGCTTGTATGCATGCGGTGTCACCCACGGCTGCTCCATACATTGTCAAAATATTTCGGGTTAAAGCTCTAACTCCCATTGGTTCATTTAGGGTGAATCAACATAACATTAGTTGTGTTTCGAAATAAAATAAATGTTTTAAGTATTTCTTTAAAATACATCATTGTTAACCTTTTGCTCTAATCCTATCAGTGGAGCATGTTAACCATATAACCACAGGAAAAAAAGAGCAAACATGCTTTCCTCCTCTGGTAAATTGATGAACAAATGTAGGCAAAATCATTACTGAAATGATGAGTTGCCTCTCAAACAATGCACTAAAATCGCCTTGATAGGTCACTAAAAGACACCCTCCTGCCCATTAATTGCAGACCTCATCACCACACAAGAACTCAACCTACTCGCAATATCAGAAACCTGGCTGCACCCAGCTGCAGGCCTCCCCATATCACTAGCTATTTCACCCAACTACACTATCTTTAGGAAAGACAGATCACACTCCAAAGGAGGAGGGGTTGCCTTGGTTGCCAAAGACTCCCTAGCCACTAGAGAGACCAACTATGACACACCTACCTCCAGTGAACTACTCTCCCTCAAAATCACCCTCTCTCACACCTCAACACTAACTATCCACATAGTATATAGAGCGCTTGGCCCAATCACCTTTTGAAGAAGACACCCTACGATTGCTAGCATCCAACTCCAAGCCCTCATCACAAATCCTTCTCCTGGGTGACCTGAACCTGGAACTCAATGACACCAATGCTAGCAACGCCCACTCACTTGCCGACACACTAATTGCACTTGGTTGCCCCAACACATTAACAGCCCAACCCACACCAAGGGACGGATACTATACTGGCTTGTTGAGATGAACTGCTCAATCTCTATTACCTCTTACAAATCCTGTCTGTGGTCAGACCACCACGTGATAACATTCACCATTCCTACACAGAAAAAGCCCCCCAAATTCCATTGATCGCAGGCCCCCCAGTCTCTCACGCAACTCAAAAAAATCACAGCATCAAAAATCCTCCCAATGCTATCAGAAATTATCACCCTCCCAGCAACCATGCCAGACAACCTGACAGCCACTTTACCATGGCAAAAGCCATTGACACTGTGGCACCGCTCACTCAGAGGAAAGCCAAACCCCTCTCCGTAATTCCTGGTTCACCAAGGGCCCTGCGCATAATATAATGCAAAGCCGAAACCATCTGGAAGAACTCACCATCTGCCCTAAATTAAAGTAACTTCCTGTCGATAGCCAAAACTTACAAAACGCTATCTCTTGGCAAAAGAGTTTGAAATTGTGTACTCTAACTAGAAACACCAGTCACACCCAAAGACAGCTGCAACAAAAACTAAACATGGTACATCAACATTAAAAATGCACTGCTTGACATACTAATCTCCCTCCAGAAAAAGATCCTGCTAAAACAGAAATCGCTTACCCCAACCACCCCTTCTAAGACAATGCCACTCCTCCCTGTACTGCTGGCATTCCACTTCAAGCCAATCTCATCACAATAAACCTTGTATATCATCCAAAGCCTGAAACCCACAAGATGCCAAGTAGACACCTGCCCAGCCACTGTGATCAAAGACTGTGCCCCTGCATTGGCACCCTTTATCCGTGCCCTGATTAATACTTCCTTTGCCACCTGCGAAGTCCCTATGATCCTCAAGGATGCATGTGTCCTCCCCCTGCTAAAATAAACCTCATTATACCCGGATATCCCCATCAACTATCGCCCCATACTGTTGCTACTCAAAATCGTGGACAGATTAGCATGCATCCAAATACATCCTTCCTAGAAGCCAACACCTCCTGGGCCTACGGCAATCAGGAATTTAGACCAGGACACAGCACAGAATCGGCACTCCTAGATCTGAAAAACCAGATGGATGAAGCCAAAGTCTCTGGTAAGATCTCCCTCCTACTCTTCGTAGTCTGTCAGCAGCCTTCAACCTGGTTGACCATTGCATCCTGTGTCAGCAGCTAGCTTCAGCAGCACATTTCTCAGAGCAAGCCATTACCTCGATCTCTTCCTTCCTGTCTAACAAATCTTTCAGTCTTCTCTGACTTAGCCTCTGCCCCACCCACCCTGACTTCCCAAGAGTCCTGCATCTCGCCAACACTGTATAACATATTCACGAAACGCCTATTGGACATCCTCGATAGCATAAGAATTTCATACACAAACTATTTGTTTGTTTGTTTGTTTATTTATTTGTATAGCGCTCTTGACCCAGGGGTATATGTGCGCTTTAACATCATGTTACAAGTAACGGACAATAGTACAGTAGTAATAGGGCATAGGAAAGTTGAACAGGAAGGCAGTTAATGCATAGATAATAATAGGCAAATAACATAGGAAAACAATTGGACATTGGGAATGCATACATATATGGTAGGATGGTTATTTGTTAAGTAACCAGGAGATGATCTTGGTTCTGAAGGGTTGGAAAGTGGGTGTGGATTTGATATCCAGTGGGATAGTGTTCCAAAGTTGTGAGGCCAGAGCTGGGAAGCTGGATCCACCGGCTCTTTTGAGGGAGTATTTGGGTACTGTTAGTTGTAATGTGTTAGACGATCTGGTGGTTCTAGTATTCTGTCTTAATGTAAATTTGTTAGAGAGGTAGGGCGGGGCAAGATGATTAAGGGCTTTGTATGTAAGGCATATAGTTTTTAGGTCTATTTTTTGTTGGATGGACAGCCATTTACAAGCAGTTCTGGTGGCGGAGATGTGTTCTCTTCTGGGGATATTGAGGGCGGCACGGAGTGCGTTGTTTTGTAGGACTTGCAATTTATTGATTACTGTTTTGTTGGCACCTACATAGAGGCTATTACAGTAATCCAGTTTGGATTGAATGAGTGCTCTGGCTAGGATGAGACAGTTGTTAGGGGAGATCAATGGTCTGCAGGCCCTAATTAATTTACCAGTGTAGGCAGTGGCTGAGGCAGTCATGTTGATTTGTTTAGCTAGGTTGGTGTTCGTGTCTAGGTAAAAGCCGAGGGTTTTTACGCTCTTGGCGATGGGTATGGTGTTACCGTCAATAGTAAAGCTAGTGTAGCCGGGACAGAGTTTTCGGATGGTGTTAGGTGAACCGACAAGGAGCAGTTCAGTCTTATCATCATTCAGGCACAGGCCATGTGTGGCCATCCATGCCTGAATGATGGAGAAGACTTCGTTGATCCATTTGGCGTCCTTGTTGTAGTTACCTGATAAGGTGAGGAGTATCTGGGTGTCATCTGCGTAGTTCGTGTAGGTGACACCCAAATTGTCCAGCTTATCGAATAGGGGCTTAGTGAATATATTGTATAGGGTGGGTGAGACACAGGAACCTTGTGGGACACCGCAGGTAATGGGGATAGGGTCAGCCGCTGCTAAGGGAGAGAAGACCCGCATGGTCCTATTGTCCAGGAAAGATTGGATCCATGTGACCGCAGAGTGGGAGAAGTGTGCTGCCAGAGACAAATGGTTGCACAGGATTTTATGGTCGACCAGGTCAAAGGCAGCGGAGAGGTCGAGGAGTAGAAGGATGGCAGCCTTACCTTTGTCTTTGAGTTCGTCTATCTGGCATTTGAGATCAACAAGGGCCGTTTCTGTCCCGTGTTGTGGTCGAAAGCCAGATTGGCGAGTTCCTAGTAAATGATTTGCCTCGAGGTAGTCCTGGATTTGTAAATAGGCCACTCTGTCCAAGATTTTTAGTAAGAATGGGACGGTGGTAATGGGTCTATAATTCGTGGGAATGTCAGGGTTGAGCGTAGTTTTTTTTAGTAGAGGTAAGACCCAGGACTGTTTCAGATTGCTGGGGACCATGTTATTGGCGAAAGACAGGTTTATTAGTTTAGTGATGAATGGGGAGAGATCCCTAGCTGCATCTTTTATGATCTGTGCGGGGCAGCTGTCCCCCTTGCAGTTAGATGGTTTCAAGGATGCTATAATTTTCTGAACCTCCGATATGGATACCTTTTTGAAGGTGAAGCCTGAGCTGGTGGCAGTAAGTGGAGGGGGAATGGGGATGGAGGTAGGATCAAGAGTAAGTTGTTGTCGTTTGTTGTTGATTTTGGTTTGGAGCCCTGAGATTTTGTTAGCTAGGGCATTCTGGATCCCTGTGCACCACGGTTTGTCCTTAGTGCAAGCGTCGGTGGGAGTAATGGGGTTTTCTAATTCCTTTAGTATGTTAAAGAGCTCCTTTGTGCTGGAGCTTGCCTGGGAGATTCTAGTGTTGAGAGATTCTTTCTTGGCACGTGTAATCTCGTTTTTGTAGAGAGTGGAGATGTTGGTGAGATTAGTTCTGTTATTTACAGAAGGCACTGATTTCCATAGTGCTTCGAGTTTATTTTTTTGTTGACGGAGGGTTTTGAGCTCCGGGGTGTACCATGTGTTCATGTGCGCTTTAGGTTTCCCTTTACGCAGTTTCAGTGGGGCAATGATGTCGATGGCTTTGGCCATGGAATCATTGTAGACGTTGACCAATTGGTTCAAGTCCGTTATAGCAGGTAGTGCGTTCAAAGTAGGGATCACCAAAGGTATTAAGGCTTCCGCTGTAATGTTGCTCTTTTTCCTGGTTGGGCAGGCAGGTGCAATGATAGGCCTTTTATGCGCTAAGTTGCTAGTGTGAATGTCAAAAGGGAGGAAGTAGTGGTCAGTCCAAATAAGTTGTGTGGGATCTTTCACAGTAATGTTGCAATTAAGGGCCGTTATCCAGTCGAGGATTCTGCCCTTCGAGTGGGTGGGTTTGGAGCAAAGTTGTTGGAGGCCATGCTCCTCTAATGCCATGGCCAGGGCAGTGGCTGGGGTGTCGAGGGGGTCGTTAAACCCAAGATTAAAGTCTCCAAGTATAATCATTTGTGCTGATGGTTTGGAGCTTTCAGCAACTAGTGAGGTGATGTCTTCCTCAAATGAGCCAGGTGGGCCCGGGGGTCGGTAAATTAAATGCAACGTGATAGTACTTTTAGGAGAAGTTTGAAATTTGACTGTGATGTGCTCACAGGATTTAAGTGGAGGAGAGGAGGCTAGTCTGATGTCAAGCGTGGACTTAAAGATAATGGCTACACCGCCTCCTCGAGCGTTCGGTCTATCTGCTCTAAGGATGGTGTAGTTATCAGGTATGGCTAGAGTGAGAGATGGTCCTGCGGCATCGTGCAGCCATGTTTCGGTTACCGCAAGGAAGTCCAGGTTGTTTGTTAGAATAATATCTGCGACTTCTGTGGAGTGGGCGACTAGTGATCTGACATTTAGGATAATATGCAAGTTCTTATACCCATCTCAGGTAACTATGCTGCCGATTCCACTGTCCTCAACTCCACCTGTCATACAGTCCAGACATGGATGGCCACCAACATGCTATGCTAAATGATGAAAAACTCGAGATCCTCCTGACAGGCTCCCAGACCACCCGCAACAAACTTGACCTTAACTACAAAACCTTCACCATCGACAGAATCATAATACCAGTATCCAACGTCGTGAAAACCCTTGTCCCTAAACAAACAGGTCAGCACAATTGCATCCTCAGCAGCCTTCACCACAAAACGTATTCAGGCCTGCATGCCATTCCTGTGCCCAGTCAGCTTTCTCACGATTGCAAGGGCACTCATAGGGTCCAGGCTGGACTACTGTAATGCACTAGTTGCAGACACTTCAACTCAAAATCTTACCAATCTCCAGGTAATTCAAAATAACGCAATCAGAGCTGCGCTAAACATTCCAAGACAAGGCCACATTTCAGCAGTCAGGTAAAAGGCCCACTGGCTACCTATTAGACAGCGCATCCTATTCAGAACATTAGCCATGACACATAAATGCATAACCAACACTGCACCAAGAGACCTCTCGCAATAAAAAATAAAAGCACAAACCTGCAGGCTCACCCCGATCGATCCATTCCAGACGCTTGACTGTCCCACCATACAGACTGAAATAAGCTGTACACGCGAGCTTCCCTGCCAACGCCACTGGACACTGGATTGCTCTCTCGCACAAACTGAGAACATAACCATGGCATGGGTATTCCTCAAGCAGCTCAAAACCTTATTATTCACCCAGGATGCCCTAGTGGAGGGAAACCACGACATCCCACAGAGACCTGCCCCCTTCACTGTCTAATTCTCCTCTGTTGTTATAATATGACCTTTTTCCCAGCTCCGCTCCTGTATCTCTGTTTTACAGCTATACCCATGTACTTGCATCTCTCTGTGTACTATTCATGTAACCTGCGCCCTGATGCCTCTGGATTTGGCACGTATTACAAATGTTAAATAAAATAAATAGGTTTGCACTCTTGACTGGCTCTCCTGTTCGATATGGGTCTATTCACTGACATATGACCCATACACTAAAGGATGTACAGCAGTGTCATGCAGGCTGCGCGGAGCAGTGTGTTGACATGGCTAGCACCAGTGCCCAGGATTGTCACCTTGCATCTCATTGTTTTTCATGAAAATTGATAAATAGTCCTGCCCCGCTAACCTGGGTGATCAGGTTTATTAATAACAATGAGCCAGCCCAGGATGCAGAGACCCTGCCAGTGCCCAGGGTGCAGAGACCCTGCCAGTGCCCAGGATGTAGAGACCATGCCATTGCCCAGGATGCAGAGTCCCTGGCCAGTGCCCAGGATGCAGAGACCCTGGCCAGTGCCCACGATGCAGAGTCCCTGGCCAGTGTCCCTGGCCAGTGCCCAGCCCAGGGTGCAGAGACCCTGGCAGTGCCCAGGGTGCCGAGACCCTGCCAGTGCCCAGGATGCAGAGACCCTGGCCAGTGCCCACGACGCAGAGTCCCTGGCCAGTGTTCCTGGCCAGTGCCCAGCCCAGGGTGCACAGACCCTGCCAGTGCCCAGGGTGCGGAGACCCTGCCAGTGCCCAGGATGTAGAAACCATGCCATTGCCCAGGATGCAGAGACCCTGGCCAGTGCCCACGATGCAGAGTCCCTGGCCAGTGTCCCTGGCCAGTGCCCACCCCAGGGTGCAGAGACCCTGCCAGTGCCCAGGGTGCCGAGACCCTGCCAGTGCCCAGGATGCAGAGACCCTGGCCAGTGCCCACGACGCAGAGTCCCTGGCTAGTGTCCCTGGCCAGTGCCCAGCCCAGGGTGCAGAGACCCTGCCAGTGCCCAGGGTGCAGAGACCCTGCCAGTGCGCAGGGTGCGGAGACCCTGCCAGTGCCCAGGTTATTGATTGTTATGTCACTATGACTAACTGATAGTTAAAATAATAAAGTTGCCAAAACACCACAACATAATCAAGCTGGGCTCAGAAATAAGTGTCGGGACGAGCTCTGGCATGCCCCGCTATGAATGAAGCACTGCACTTACCTGTCCATGCACTTCAATGGGCTCTCAATGGGCTCTCACCCCCAAAAGCAACATGCTCTACTGTAAATGACCCAGGGTGCTTAAATGGCAGAGAGGGATGCTCGCCCTATTCGCTCTCCAGGGTGGGGGTAAATCAGGTGTGGAGAGTGATTCCATTATACTCACTAGGAACTCATTCATTTTTCACTGTTAGTAAAGGTTTTCTTGGGTCACAAGTCCATTTAAGACTGTGGAAGAAAGCAAGTATGTCTGGAGAGAGGAAATGGTCCTGGTAGGGTGGCCACATTTTCTAAATGGTTTTGTGGGACCCTGTCTGTTGCCATAGGGGCGAACCGTGCAGCGTCATTCACCCCCATTTCCTAAATGCCCATCTAACCCATTTAGGTGGGAGACTTGTCTAAAACATTCCTAACCCCAATGCACGCCTGTGGGAACATTCATTTCTCCCGCTTTCCTTGGCAACATCTCCCTCCCAGGCGCATGGCAACATTGCACGCATAGGCAATTTATCAGCCAGGGTGCTGCCATTGCTCAGCAATCGGCGAACCAATTGCGAGTGGTCTTCTCATTGGCTTAACCTTGGCCTTCTCCTCCCCCATGTATTCACCTACCATTCGCACCTCTGAGGGGAAAGTAGCCCTTCCACAGGCACTGGGTACCGGGGCCATTGACCTGCAAGGCCATAGCTCTCAACCATTTGTGTTTCAAAGGCGGGTGAAAACACCCGATTTTAGTTTTGGCGGGTGAGAGGCCCATTGAAACGAATGGGCGTACTGGAGGCTTGGCGGCTGAGTCAGCTGTTTACAAGGCGGGTGACACCCGCCAAAAGCGTGTGAGTTGAGAGCTATGTGCAAGCTTATTGCAATGTGCTGCTTTCACTGAGCGAGAACCGGGCTTACCCTAAACTCTGACCAACAACAGAAAAACGTGTGACAGCTGATGTGGCAAACACAAAGTCAGGACTTTTAGCTGGCCCGATCCAATGCTGCACTGTTGGCTACCCATGGTGTGATGTGCCCAGGATTACACACATGACCGCATATTCAGATCTAGCCGCCGGGAGTACGTGTTCATGATTTGCTTTCAAGAAGGCTCTCTTTTATAGAGAGTGATGAACAGGGGTGTGTGTAAAACCCGGAACACGCCGGAACGGGCCGGAACGGTACCCTAACCTATAAAATGGCAGCAAAAATCACCTGAAAATGATGCAAACACACATGAAGAACATTTTGAAATGAGAAAGGTGCACCAATATGCTGTCATTAACCCATTACTGCCCAAAATCTACATTTTATCACGAAAAAGTACCCGGAACGGGCCGGAACGCTACCCTAATATATAAAACGGCAGCGAAACTCACCTGAAAATGATGCAAGCACACATGAAGAACATTTTGAAATGAGAAAGGTGCACCAATATGCTGTCATTAACCCATTACTGCCCAAAATCTACATTTTATCACGAAAAAGTACCCAGAACGGGCCGGAACGCTACCCTAATATATAAAACGGCAGCAAAACTCACCTGAAAAGGATGCAAGCACACATGAAGAACATTTTGAAATGAGAAAGGTGCACCAATATGCTGTCATTAACCCAATACTGCCCAAAATCTACATTTTATCACGAAAAAGTACCCGCAACGGGCCGGAACGCTAACCTAATATATAAAACGGCAGCGAAACTCACCTGAAAATGATGCAAGCACACATGAAGAACATTTTGAAATGAGAAAGGTGCACCAATATGCTGTCATTAACCCATTACTGCCCAAAATCTACATTTTATCTTGAAAAAGTACCCGGAACGGGCCGGAACGCTACCCTAATATATAAAACGGCAGCGAAACTCACCTGAAAATAATGCAAGCACACATGAAGAACATTTTGAAATGAGAAAGGTGCACCAATATGCTGTCATTAACCCATTACTGCCCAAAATCTACATTTTATCACGAAAAAGTACCCGGAACGGGCCGGAACGCTACCCTAATATATAAAACGGCAGCGAAACTCACCTGAAAATGATGCAAGCACACATGAAGGACATTTGGAAATGAGAAAGGTGCACCAATATGCTGTCATTAACCCATTACTGCCCAAAATCTACATTTTATCACGAAAAAAAGTAACCGGAACGGCCCGGAACGCTACCCTAAAATATAAAATGGCAGCGAAACTCACCTGAAAATGATGCAAGCACACATGAAGAACATTTTGAAATGAGAAAGGTGCACCAATATGCTGTCATTAACCCATTACTGCCCAAAATCTACATTTTATCACGAAAAAGTACCCGGAACGGGCCGGAACGCTACCCTAATATATAAAACAGCAGCAAACATCACCTGAAAATGATGCAAGCACACATGAAGAACATTTTGAAATGAGAAAGGTGCACCAATATGCTGTCATTAACCCATTACTGCCCAAAATCTACATTTTATCACGAAAAACTACCCGGAACGGGCCGGAACGCTACCCTAATATATAAAACGGCAGCGAAACTCACCTGAAAAGGATGCAAGCACACATGAAGAACATTTTGAAATGAGAAAGGTGCACCAATATGCTGTCATTAACCCAATACCGCCCAAAATCTACATTTTATCACGAAAAAGTACACGCAACGGGCCGGAACGCTACCCTAATATATAAATCGGCAGCGAAACTCACCTGAAAATGATGCAAGCACACATGAAGAACATTTTGAAATGAGAAAGGTGCACCAATATGCTGTCATTAACCCATTACTGCCCAAAATCTACATTTTATCACGAAAAAGTACCCGGAACGGGCCGGAACGCTACCCTAATATATAAAACGGCAGCGAAACTCACCTGAAAATGATGCAAGCACACATGAAGAACATTTTGAAATGAGAAAGGTGCACCAATATGCTGTCATTAACCCATTACTGCCCATAATCTACATTTTATCACGAAAAAGTACCCGGAACGGGCCGGAACGCTACCCTAATATATAAAACGGCAGCGAAACTCACCTGAAAATGATGCAAGCACACATGAAGAACATTTTGAAATGAGAAAGGTGGACCAATATGCTGTCATTAACCTATTACTGCCCAAAATCTACATTTCATCACGAAAAAGTACCCGGAACGGGCCGGAACGCTAACCTAAAATATAAAACAGCAGCAAAACTCACCTGAAAATGATGCAAGCACACATGAAGAACATTTGGAAATGAGAAAGGTGCACCAATATGCTGTCATTAACCCATTACTGCCCAAAATCTACATTTTATCACGAAAAAGTACCCGGAACGGGCCGGAACGCTACCCTAATATATAAAACGGCAGCGAAACTCACCTGAAAATGATGCAAACACACATGGAGAACATTTTGAAATGAGAAAGGTGCACCAATATGCTGTCATTAACCCATTACTCACAAACATGGTCTATAGTGATTTGTCTGCCAGTACCTGGATATATGGAGTAGAACTTGTCAGTTAAAGGTATGAGGGTATGCTGTATGGTAGAAGAGCACAGTCTTATCACAGAAGCATTAGCCGATGGCTGTTCAGGCAAGGCTGCCATGGAGTTCTTCAGGATGAGGGACACGTGATTCGCTCATGGCCCAATCCAGGAGTTGCAGGCGGACCAGGGTGTGCAGGGGTGAAGGTCAGGGAGGGACTGGGAAAGGACCAAACAAGCAAAAAAACACTAAGACAAAATGAAAGTGGAGGGATGGGGGACAGTAAGAGGAAACACAAGAGCAGGGGCACTCACCAGCAGTGTCTGGTAGGGCTGCGCAAGTGGAATCAAGTGGGTGAGGGGAGCACATGCAAAGGAGAAGACTCTCCGCTCTTCGCTACCTGTTGGGACAAGTGACTCGCTCAGTATAACTTGGCTAGTGCTGTGGATATGCTTATGTTTATATACATTCCACTGCACAAGTGGAAGGCACAGGCAGAGGAGTGCAACTTTGTGTGACAAGTTTGTAAGATGGGGCATTGGGTATGACTGCAATGAATAATGCAATGGCACTAAGTACAATTCACCAGTGTCACTTACCACCCTCAGTGTAATAAATCAGCAAAGGCGAGAGACATTAGTACTTGTATGTTAGCATAGATTTTATAACATTTAACCAAATGCGAATACATGAAATAACATTGTAAATGAGATACTATAACATGGTTTCAAGCTACCAATAAGACATGTATGGATGAGCTCTCTTTCACAATATATGCCATCCCTTTCTTCAAACTCTTGACCAAGCCTCCTGAGAGCCTTGGGAGATCATCTCACTTGTAGGATGTCAGTAAAACCTGCCTCCTATTCCTGTTAATCTAGCACACGAGACAAGCAGATTGTATTGCCTGAACCAGCTGCATCTGGCAAATGTTGTGCTAACAAGTCACATAAAACTTAACATAAAATGTCTTTCAAAGGTTGTCCATAAACTTTGATGCAGTGTGAGTGTCATATTTTATTGGTCTTTTGGTAGACATCTGTGTGTATTTGAAGAGATTTATTCTGTTTTTTCAAATACATAGTGCTTCCCTAAATGCACTTCGGACATTTGTACAGACCACTAGGGAAATGAGCTAGGTCAAGGCAAGACAAATGATACCAGTCCTAGCATAGTCCCTGGCAGAGTATCATTTTTGATTTTGTTGTTTTTTTACAGAGTTTACCCATGAAACAGAGGAACCAAGTTGCTGTGTAATAGTCATCTAATGCTGTAGATAAGAATTCAACAGTGGATGTTGCCTCTTTTGGAGGATTCCTTGAAAAAGGTGTATTAAAATCTTTCTTAATATTCTGCTTAATCTCTTTTTTTGCTCTGCAATATTTTTGTTTCTTCAACTGTGATTTTGGGAGAAAGGATTTTCCACTAATTAATTCCATAGCTATCCACTGCCGCACAGCAGTCATGTCTGCAGGGAATGGTACAAGTGACCCACTACACAATGTATGTGCAAATAAGCAGAGAAATAGTCCACAACTGGATGAATCATGCTGAGCTGGTACATCATGAGGAGCATGGATTGTCCACTTAGACCAGTCAATTGTGGATGCCACCTACATGTCCATGAATGTTTGTAGTATGTTTATGTACTTTGTGTAGAGGGTTTTATTGGAGTCTAAATATAGAATAATCTTCCACTTCATGAACACCAGCATAAGTACCCAGTGAGTATTTTGCACATTTGTGGGGATGATCCAGATGTCCTTTGCCATAATATCTGATTTGATGCCAAACTTGTGAACACTTGAAGAGTATCCACGTAAGTCAATGGAATGAATTATGAATGGACTGAAAACACTCAAACGTACATCACATTCAGTGACATGTTTTAGAGAAGCTCTAGTAAGCAAGAAGCCTTCAATGACTTTGTCAACCAGCCAGTTATCACCTAAGAGAGATTTCATGTCTTCAACATTGATGTAAATATTTTGAACTAGGACACTCTGCATGCGTGGATAATCTGGTATTAAGTCCCATGGAAGGGGCACCGCTTTATTTGTTTGTTTAGGTGAGCTTGACCGCTGCGGTACACCCAGATCATACTCGTCTACCAGAAAAGAGGTAAAATGTTCTTTCTTGGAAACATTCTCATATGGGTTCAATTGTTTAGTATGTTTATTTTTTGCTTTAATGTCTTCCTGAGTGTCATCAAATTTAGTTTCACTCATCAGAATAGAATCCATTGCGGCTACAGTCTGCAACTCATCTTTCTGTCTAATTCTTTTCCTTCCAGATTTGCCTTTTCTGACATTCATCCTGAGCTTTTTCAGAGAATACACTATTCTTTTCGTACCTGAACTCTTACCAATTGACTTCTGTGCAGCCAGAATGTGGTAGCATGTTCGTGAACTGTTGCAAGAGCATGTTTCAACTGGGAATAACTTTACCACATACTTTTTGTCTAGTAATCCGGTAACTATGAAACATCCAGACTGTGCCTGAAGAAATACTCGGTTTTGCTTAAATATCAAGTCTGCTAGGCCTTCCATTGCATTTGATTTGCGCTCATCACCTTTTGATATTGTTACAGGTTCTTCATCATAGTGTCCCTTCTTTATAAAGTCCACTATCTTTTCCACAGGTATGTAATCAAATGGGAATTCAATATCACCAGAATTAAGTTTTTTGGCAGCATGCCTGTTTGACAGGTGATAATTCCCCATACCACACTGTCCTCTCAACACTTCCTTTAGATAAAATGTTTGCAAAAAGTAGATTGCCAATACCATTTCATCCATGTGAACCTCTTTGTGCTTAGTCAGTCTTTTCATCACTGCATTCATGCTTTCTGACACATTAGTCGTAACTCCACTGGTTTTCCTATAAATGCCAACTGTTTCCAAGACCCATCTGCCTGTCTTTGTCAAGATGTCTTTGCTCAGTTTTTCCTCAAAATATTTCACAAAAGAAGCACTCCATGTGGCCCTTAGTTTTTCCAACAATGTTAGAAAGTCTTCTTCAGTTTTGCAGTCTAAGAGTCGTAGAATATTATTGGTGTACACTTTTCTGTCTGCTTTTCCTCCTTCATGACCTGAAACCCAGAATTCCACGTCTTTCAGTATGTGGTTCCAACAAACCACATGCTTGCATCTTGGAATAATATTCTCTACAGATTTCACAATAGCAGCTTCTCTGTCTGTTACTATAGTAATGGAACTCTGGTTAATTTGAGGCATACGCTTTGCTACAAAAGAAAAAAATGTTTCATGGACAATCGTTGTGCGTTTATCATGAATCAGTACAAAGGCAGGGATTGCAGGATTTTCCCCAAACAATGAACATTGAAATATCAGTGGAGAGAGGTAAAAATCACCTAATTGAAATGTTGTGTCATATGAAATTAGGGTTCTTGAATTCAACTTCATCACTTCCTCAAAAATATTGATAATGTCTGGAAGAGCCAAAGTTACAATAAGTTCGGGAACCAGAGAGTAATGGCATACAAACCCTTCCAGTGCATAGTGAAGCTCGAAGATGTTATATAAATCACCATGACTGATACTACATTTCTGTTTCCCATACTTAAGTTTATTTTTTATTTGCTCTGTATTTTTCGGCACTGTAACTCTCATGTGGGTAGGGGAAGCATCGCATTCTGCAATTATTTTCTGGTAAATTGAAGTTGGACCTAAATCTTTATTTTCAGCAATTTCTATCAGCACAGATGGCATTGTGCGAACATGGGCTCTTAAGGGGTATTTTCTCATATTTCCATGAGGCATGCATGGCTCAGGTGTTTTGTCTTCACCTAGATAATGGACAATCACTTTTTCAACACTTCCATCAAGAACTTCATAGCCATATCTGTAAAATGTAACTTCCTCTCTACCAATTAATCTTTGGAAGTAGGTCTTCCACACCAGAGGACTGGCCCTCGGCAGAGCATGCCTTCCTTTCTGAATCCATTTATACTGATCACATCTCCAATCATCTTTTCTATGCTTTTGTCCTTCATAACTGTATAGGAACACCTGACCATTTTCTGGATTAGTTGCCGGAAGTGTGGAAATATTGCCTTTTAGGTTATGCCTTAAAATGTTGAATACTTCTTGTGGTGAAAGCGGCGTTTGTTTGTTCATATAAACTATGCTGCACATTCTGGAGGATAAAGTAAAAATATGTTAAAGTAAAAATATGTTTCCCTCACACCCTAAGATCATTACAAATACGCAGGCAGTGGGTTTGTTACTCAAGAAGGGACACAGTGATAAGGGATGATGTCGGGACATAGTGATAAAGGAAGCATGTCTGGACTTAGTGGCCTATTCTGATGGAGGTGTAATTATGCTAGAGGTGTAATTCATGGGTGAATTCCCCATTCGGAATGTACACCTGTTTTTTACACCTGTTTCCTATCTTTATAATGGGCCTATTCTGCTAGAGGTGTAATATCCCCATGGGGTTGTTCCACCTCTAGCAGAATAGGTCCCATTATAAAGATAGAAAACTGGTGTAAAAAGCAAATGTACATTCCGAATCAGGAATTCACTCATGAATTACAACCCAGGCAGAATATGGCCCTAAGGGCCATGGATGTGTTACACCTCTAGCAGAATTGGGCCCTAAATTCCACACTATATCATAAAATGGGTCTCTATGTGCTGATAACCAGTAACCTGTGTGTATCAATGGGGTAAACACCATGGGCCTCATTACGACCTAGGCGGAGGACCATGGTGCTATTAGCACCATGGTCCATGCCGGTGTCCGCCATGGCGGAATGGGGAATTACCACCCCATTCCGAGGTTGGTGGGGCGGTAATTCCCCATGCTGCCATGGCCCTTCCCCATTCCCATTTTTGACCCATAGAGCTCAATGGGAATGGGGAAGGCGCTAATTACAGTACCGCAAATTGCGGTACCGTAATTAGCACCAAGGTCCCTTTGCGGGTGCCTACTTTAACGGCTGGAAAAACCAGCCGTTAAGGTCGGGTCCCGCAAAGGGACCTCGTAATTAGGCGCTAAGTGTTTAACGGCGCCGCAGCCTTTTACGGCGCCGTTAAACACTTAGCGCCAGGGTCGCAATGAGGCCCCATATCTTCATCAGCCTCGCTAGAAGCCCTTCACACTGATTCCTCTAACTTTCCCTACTCTTACTGATTATCCTAAAAGGATGGCAGAATGGGTAGCAGGATGGCAGGATGGGAGGTCTTATGATCAGTAAAGACACGCCATCCACCTCTCTCCCCAATTACTTAATCTCATTTTCTTTTGAGTATGTTTGTATTCAGCTCCTTGCTCCACCTCCTCTTGCATAATTCTCATCTATTGACCTCTTTGAGTCTTCAATCTCTCTTTTCCAATGACTTAGACCTCTTAATCAAATCTCTGACACTGAACACCTGTCAATTCAACCTGCCGTAAACATGACTACAGCCACTGTCTTCACCTTGACTCCTCATACTCTGACCATTTTCTGGTCACCCTCCACAATCAGTCGCCCCAATTTTTCTGAAACTCACTGGACTAAATAACTCCTCATCTGAATAAAGTCAGGCCCTTCCTTTAGGTGCTCTTTCCATCTGTTACCAACTCCAGTGAGAAGGCCTTCCCAGATTTTAACCTAGCACTAGTGCTCTCGTTGAGTACCATTATCCCTCTTGCCTGTGCATTGAATCTTGGATTTCCCCAACCATCCAGCATCTCAGAACCTATTGTGAGGGGTAAGAAATGTGAGGCCGACAACTTTGTAAAGAGTTTTCAACTTTAGCATTTTATTAAATAAAAAGGTAGGATAAACGCCACTCTATCCCTACCCTGACAAGGATTTTCCTGCCTAGAATAAACTAAAGAAAATACTCTTACAAAAGGATATCTGTCCCTCACACTTGTATACTCAATAAATCAATAAGGAAATGTATGGCAGTTTAATCCAACAATTATATATAACAAAAAACCACATCACAATGTGGCCACTGCCTCTTCTCATAACCTGGGTTAATTCCCCTTCCCCAGGTTTGAGCAAGGATTTGCTCCACAGTTCAAAAGAAATCAGGAAATTCTGTTTTGCCACAAAGTTCCAACACAGTTCTTTCGGATTCAAAACTTGATAATAAAATGTTCAGATGTATCAACAATGTACGAAAAGAAGTGATAGGTTCCAACTTCTCCTGGAGTAAGAACAGAATTTAAATTCATCTCCTTCAAGTAAACAAACACTGTCTTTGTCAGGATGATATGCCATTGTGTCGGGAGGATAGCTCTGGGGCAACGTGCTCGCCTTGGTAGCAAGACGACGCGGAGCAACACAGGTTCGATGCCCGGGTCCGCGCTTAGAAATCTCTGGGTATTAAGCATGTTATAAATAAACAATTACAATTGTGGGTGACTTTAATCTTAAGGTCAATGAGGTGGAGAACTTTAAGATTCAAAGCTTTCTGTCCTCTATGAAAGAACTCTCCCTCCCCCAGCAGGTTCATGAACAGACCCATTCCTTAGGTAACACCTTGGACCTGATTTTCTCAGCAGATGCTGAGATCACTCTTTTAGTGGCCTTTCAAATCCTGTGGTCTGATCATTTCTTTGTTCCCTTCCCCTGGGGCATTAAGGGCCCGCCATCTGCTCCACCAGCCAAATTAGTCCAGCGGCGTGGATGGCGCTCAGTATCTAAATCTGATATGACCTCTTTGATACTTGCCCGACTTTCAGGGCTGTCCCCTGTGGACATGAATTCTTTAACTAGTTAGACTTTTTTTGAGACGTCAGAGATGTGTGGAGAAAAGGAAAGCGTGGAGTCGAAGATGACCCAGAGGTTCTTAGCCTCGCAAGTGGGAGCAGGGAGAGGGCCAAGGGAGGCCGGCCAGAGAGTGACAGGAAAGGAAGGTGCAGGTGTGCCGATGAGGAGGATCTCTGTCTTACTGGCATTAAGGAAGAGGTTGTTGGCGGCGCACCACACCTGGATTGCAGACGCACAGTCAGAGATGAGAGAGGGAGAAGAGGTGGCAGAGGAGAGCCTGAAAACAAGTTGGTTGTCATCCACATAGCACTGAAAGTTTCAGCAGAGAGCAGAAATGCAGTGGGCTAGCGGTGCCAGGTATTGGTTGAAAAGCCAAGGAGAGAGGTTAGACCCCTGGGGAACGCCACAGGTAGAGAGTGAGATAGAGGAAAGGAAGGACCCAAGTTGGACCTAGGAGGGTCGGTTGGAGAGAAAGGGTGTCAGCCAGGCCAGGGCCTGATCAGTGATACCAAGCTTATCACGGAGGCGATTGAGCAGGATGACATGGTTGACCATGTGAAAGGCAGAAGAAAGATCGAGTAGGATGAGGACAGATGGGATATTAGAATGAAGGGTGGAGAGCAGGTCTTCACGGATGTTCAGGAGAGCACTTTCCATGCTTCTGGCAGCTCTGAAGCCAGACTGATGGTCATGGAGACAACCAACAGAATCGGAGAGAAGATTAAGCTGGGAGATGGCCAGCTTTTCCAGGAGTTTGCCCAGGAAAGGAGTGATAGAGATCGGGTGATAGTTAGCCGGGTAATAGGGGTCGGCTATGGGTTTCTTGAGAAGAGGGTGCACAAGAGAGTGCTTCAGAGGGGAGGGGAAGGCTACAGAGGCGAAGGAGTGGTTGCAGAAGTCGGCCAGAGCAGGAGCAGGGGTGTCGATGTGGTCCTTGATGGTTTTGGATGAACAGGAAATAACCTGTTTTGACGATACTTTCATAGATTGGACTTTCTGGAAATCTCTTCAAGGGAGAACAGAGGAAAAAATGAGAAAGAAGGAGGAGAGGCGGCTGCAGGGGGGCCAAAGGTAGCAGAGAGAGAAGCGGGAGGAGGAGAGGACGAGAGGGTGGACAGGATGTCCTGGGTTTTGAGATGAAATGAAAGGCAAAGCCACAAAGATGCAGGCTTGGATGTGGGCTCCCTTCTTAGTGCGGACAAGGAGCTGGTATTGCCTTTGTAGCAGGCGCAGGCCAGTTTGTCAGAGGATGCACAAGAAGCCCGCCATTTCCTCTCAGCCACCCTACACTTGCGTTTAAGGGTAACTAGGTCAGAGTCATACCAAGAGTTGCACTTGGTTTTGGGCTTCAAGCGGATGTTCATGACAGGGGCAAGAACATCAAGAGTATCAGAGATAGAAGAGTAGAGCATGGAAAGGGCTGTGTCAGGATGTGAGTCAGCCAGAGGAGGAGGAGGGGGAGAGAAAGTGGAAGTGGAAGCCTCAACTGACACGCTTCATGGGTCGGATGACCGAGAAGGTACATGGCAGTGTTGGAGTTGGCTTGGCCTGATGGGTAGAGAGGGAGAGATGGGAGGAAATGAGAGAGTGATCACTCCAGGAGAGAGGAGTGGTCAGAGGGATAGAGAGGGGGAGGTCTGAAGAGATCAGAGCATCCAGAGTGGGCCCAGCAGAGTGAGTTGGGCCAGAGGGGAGAATAGAAAGAGAGAGAGAGTCACAGAGGTCGCGAAAGCATCCAGATGGATGTTGAAGTCTCCAAGAACGAGGAGTTGAGTAGTTGAGGCTAGGAGGGAGGAAGTGAGGTCCGCCCACTCAGAGAGGAAGGAGGTGATTTGACCAGGTGGCTGATAGATAGTAGCCATGGTAAGTGAGTGGCAAGGAGAGAGAGAAAGCCTCAGACAAGGCATTTGAAAGAGGAGTAGGCCTGCATAGGAATGACAGAGGCAGGAATCCACTCTGGGAAGATCAAGGCTACACCCCCTCCAGAACGGTTGGATCTGGGCACGGAGAGGATCTTACAGTCATCGGGAGGAGAGTGTCAAAGCTTGTGACAATTGTGACAATTGACAATGTGACAATTGTGACAAACCTGTGGTGCTCCATGTCGTCTTGCTTGTAAGGCGAGCACGTTGCCCCTGAGCTATCCTCCTGAAATCTTGAGCAATGGTTGTTATATTGGTATTGCCGGGTTTTTAAATACTCTTTTGCTTGGTATTGTTTGTATGCTTTTGTTTGGACTAAAGCTTCACCACAGGGATTTTGGCCCTTCCACCAACTCACATGCTTGCTTGCACAGTCACTTTGGTTTAATAAGTAAAACATTTGTTGGTTTTGTACGGTTCAGTATTCAGAATTGTAATCACTGCTTCTCTCACTCACACGCGAGTGAAACTGCCTGCCGTGGATAGTGTCAGAGTGATCCGGAGTCACTTGCAAGCTGTGAACTCACAAGGTAAGTCGCTCAATCTAGCTCCGCTTGGTGTTCGCAGGTCTTCTGTCATTGTGGCTCCTCGCGGTCAGGCAAACAGCCTCGTCTGGTCCACCTCCGCTCACGCCACTCGAAATTGGAGCTTCCTCCACTCGGCAGAGGCTCAGGTGCAACCCAGCCACCTAAAGCCTTTAACGAGGGTACACTTCCCTTGCTACTTCCTCTTCCTGCGGCGCAACCTCTGCACAACAAGCCTTCAATGGGCAAGCGTCCCGTTCTTACGCTTCCCACTGCGCAACCTCTGCAACAGGAATAGCTTGAGGCAAAGACCCTCACAGGACTTGACACCGCTCTTGGCTGCACAATGGTCCCGGCGTCTTCTCTCGTGCCAGCTTCACTTTCCTCTGCAGCCTGCACTGCTTTCTCCTCTCCTGCTGCTCCTGCTGTTCATGTTCTCCCTCTTCCTGCACCTGAGGGGGCTTTTTATGCCTCTCAGTCTCCCTCAGGTGTAGGTCGTTTACACTAATTAGCTGATTGCTCCCACAGCAATATTCCTCTGCATCCCTTTTCCTCGTCCCAGTACTGAAGAATTATGGGACTTGAAGTCCCTGCCAACCAAGTTAGTTTTCCTAACTTCTTCTACCTTACAATAAGCCATTCCAAGATTGGGGGTTCAGAGAAAATTAAAAAAGGGAGTTTCTCCTTCCTCCTGGCCTGTTCCCACCCCATGTGATCCTCCCGCAGAACACCACCCCCAGGGTTGGGATCAGGAAGAATCTGCCTTCCCCTGGCCACACGAGAAGGGTCCCAGGTCAAGATTCTGGGGGGAATCACTACTGATTCATCATACTATATGGACATCCATCGCTGCTGTAAAATCCTTTCCCAGGTTCTTTTTGTCGCCTACAAGGAATCACTCCCCATACTCTGTTACATCCTGCACTCTGTCACATCACACTGCTACACCAACCTCATCTCTTCTCTCCATTTTTACCGTCACAAACTATCCAGGACCATCAGTTTTTACCCTTCTTCCCCCGACCTCTCTTCATTCTTTCGTCTCTCACTGCAAAAGGCTTAAAAATCTGTGATCTCACTAGCCTCCTTTCCCTCCCATCCCTCAGTACCTTCTCTCCACTATCCCCCATTCACTCAGATTTTTTCTACACTTCCCATCCTCTGCTCTGACAACCCTTCCTGTGCGCCCACAGACCCCTTCGTACCCCAGACCTGGAGCCCCAATCAATGCCTGCGGGCCTTCGCCACCATATTTAAATAAATAAATAAACTTTAAATACATAAAATCCCCTCAACCGTCCTACCAATGAAATGCTAGAAAAACTTCACATCTGAAAACACGTCACCATCCACACCGTTGACCAAACAGCAGGAATTCACACAAGGGACCTGCCTCAAACCTCACGGAACGACTGCTGACTACCCATCTCAACCAAACAAAACCACTTTATCACCTAACCAAACCAACACTGAGGCTGCTCGACAGACAAGCAACACTACACCACCGCAAATAGATGGCGCATGAAAATGCACCACCAGTGCCGCAACAAGGAGCACCCCAACCACAAGAACAACACATAGGTGGAGACCACCACATTCAAGGTGTGGGAGCGACACCCCCACAAAGGGTACTGGGGTCCCCCCAACACACAATGGCAAAGCACACTTGACCAAATGGCAAAAAAACATGTGAGTGCGGGGTCCACCTCCACAGAAACAAACTAATGAGGTAAACTACACTCAACAACATTTCTCCAGCCACAACCATGAACGCAAATGGCACGGGCACATAATACCTCCCCAAAGTGCTGTGGTGTGCCATGTGCTGGCAGCTAGCAGCCCAGGTGGCTGGCACTACCCTGCCACACAAAACACAAACAAAACTGTCCAACCCCACAAGGTGGTTTGCCAGGCCACCCAGTGAGCACAACACACACCACATACACAAGTAACCTCCAGTAAGTCCATGCCCTATTCTCACGTCCATATTCTGACAGACCTGTGGAGGCAAAAGTTAAATCAATATGCAAGAACAAACCAAATTTCAACTTCCTTCAACTAACAGAGGACATGTCTTTACCAAAATACACCAGACACGTCCTAGTTCTACCACAATCCACAACGTACCAATGGACAACTTACACCCAAACAGGCTTCACTTCATATAACACTGTTGATCAATATTCACGGTTCAGCATGGACAGCTCCCTGAAAAATGACAAAGCCCTGATCTAGCTTGTGGAAAACTGCCATATATTGACTTCTTGAATCACCCAGGTCAGCCCCACAACCAAGGCAAAAACCCCAGAGCTCTTCCCAGCGAACAGTCAATTCCTGCTTCCCAGAGACGCAGTCAGGATACAGCATAGTTCCATCCACACCATACCCGGAGCAGCTGTCAAGCTGGTACCTGTGACCCCGACCCCAACACACGTTGGGCCCAACCTCCATCACTGCCAACTTGACTGTTTCAGGTACCAGCTGTTCACTGAGCTGACTGTGCCCACATGGGTCTCCAAACACAGCACCCAGCTGTTCACTATGCTGACAGCACACACACGGCTCTCCTGAAACAACTCCCAGCTCCGGCTCGGATAGCATTCCATGCTGGGCGCCGCACTAGATGTTACCTGCCGCTTTTTCTTTTCAGCAGCATTACCATCAGGACACATCTCCTCCTCTGAGGCTCAGTTCAAACCCTTAGAGGCGTGCAGCGGCAAACCGTTGTACAGTGTGTGATTCTGTCCATCCCCTTCAATGGCACATCATTCGACATCCTCAGCCATTAGCCACGTCACAACATCCTCTCTGATTGGCCGCTGAAGCCTCAATGCCATCATTCAAGCCACAGCCTCCAAACTGCAAAGAGCTCTCAAACACTCTCTCAACATTCCAGAGGCAGGCATTCTACAAGCATTCCACAGCACCCAGGCTCACAACACAGGAACAGGGGAGAAAGCAAGACATAACACATTACACAGAGAAAACAATGAAACAGCTTTCTTCATGATGCACATCTAGGTTTCTCCTAGGAAGAGATGATGTGTCTGATTTTTAAGGGCCCCTTCTTAGGGATTCAAGCTTCCTTGTTTGCATGAAATGTGTTTATAAGCTGCTGAGCCACCTTGAAGACCTTTTATGATCCTTGCTGTGTCACATACGAGGCTGGGCCCTGTCCACTTGAAGACCTCTTTCCAACCAAGTAGTGAAAAGGCAGGGTGGTCCTACATTTGTCAAAGTTGCTGCAGCAGAGCTTTTCTATAAGAAATGATCTGGTCAGCATGAAGCAATCCATTGTTGCACTCTTATGCTCAAGGCTTGCAGAGAGAAAAAAAACATAAATCTGACCTGTATCTAAACTCAAGGTGATCAGCACAGACAAGATGAAGCTGCAACATTTAAGTGAAGAAGAAACATGTGAAATGTTACCACTTCCTGAAACAAGGATATGGAAGTGATAAAGGAAAACCTGACTATGAACACAACTAAACAGTTACTGCTCCCTCTAGTGTTCAGTAAGGTATAGTCACCCTCCAGTAATATTTTGAAATATATAATTTCCCTTCATGTCAATCAAATCAAAAGTGTTACAATTCTACCTTTATGTGACTAGAGTATATTTAGGTAGATGAGGATTTTCTAGTACAATATAGATGTCATCACAAAGTCCCTCTTTGAGTTTACTTATTAGCTGCCTTTTTACTGAATTTTGGGCAGTAATGGGTTAATGAAAGCACATTGTTCAACCTTCCCCATTTCCAAAATGTTCTTCACGTGTGTTTGCATAAATTTCAGGTGAGTTTTGCTGCCGGTTTATATATTAGGGTACCGTTCCGGCCCGTTCCGGGTACTTTTTCGTGTGAAAATGTAGCTTTTGGGCAGCAATGGGTTAATGACAGCACATTGTTCAACCTTCCCCATTTCCAAAATGTTCTTCACGTGTATTTGCATCATTTTCAGGTGATTTTTGCTGCCATTTTATATATTAGGGTAGCGTTCCGGCCCGTTGCGGGTACTTTTTCGTGATAAAATGTAGATTTTGGGCAGTAATGGGTTAATGACAGCATATTGGTGCACCTTTCTCATTTCAAAATGTTCTTCATGTGTGTTTGCATCATTTTCAGGTGATTTTTGCTGCCATTTTATATGTTAGGGTACCGTTCCGGCCCGTTCCGGGTACTTTTTCGTGATAAAATGTAAATTTTGGGCAATAATGGGTTAATGACAGCATATTGGTGCACCGTTCTCATTTCAACATGTTCGTCATGTGTGTTTGCATCATTTTCAGGTGAGTTTCGCTGCCGTTTTATATATTAGGGTAGCGTTCCGGCCCGTTCCGGGTACTTTTTCGTGTTAAAATGTAGATTTTGGGCAGTAATGGGTTAATGACAGCACATTGTTCATCCTTTGCCATTTCAAAATGTTCTTCATGTGTGTTTGCATCATTTTCAGGTGCTTTTTGCTGCCATTTTATATGTTAGGGTACCGTTCCGGCCCGTTCCGGGTACTTTTTCGTGATAAAATGTAAATTATGGGCAATAATGGGTTAAAGACAGCATATTGGTGCACCTTTCTCATTTCAACATGTTCTTCATGTGTGTTTGCATCATTTTCAGGTGAGTTTTGCTGCCGTTTTATATATTAGGGTAGCGTTCCGGCCCGTTCCGGGTACTTTTTCGTGTTAAAATGTAGATTTTGGGCAGTAATAGGTTAATCACAGCACATTGTTCATCCTTTGCCATTTCAAAATGTTCTTTATGTGTGTTTGCATCATTTTCAGGTGAGTTTTGCTGCCATTTTATATGTTAGGGTAGCGTTCCGGCCCGTTGCGGGTACTTTTTCGTGATAAAATGTAGATTTTGGGCAGTAATGTGTTAATGACAGCATATTGGTGCACCTTTCTCTTTTCAAAATGTTCTTCATGTGTGTTTGCATCATTTTCAGGTGATTTTTGCTGCCATTTTATATGTTAGGGTACCGTTCCGGCCCGTTCTGGGTACTTTTTCGTGTTAAAATGTAGATTTTGGGCAGTAATGGGTTAATGACAGCACATTGTTCATCCTTTGCCATTTCAAAATGTTCTTCATGTGTGTTTGCATCATTTTCAGGTGAGTTTTGCTGCCGTTTTATATATTAGGGTACCGTTCCGGCCCGTTCTGGGTACTTTTTCATGTGAAAATGTAGATTTTGGGCAGTAATGGGTTAATGACAGCATACTGGTGCACCTTTCTCATTTCAAAATGTACTTCATGTGTGTTTGCATAATTTTCAGGTGATTTTTGCTGCCATTTTATATGTTAGGGAAGCGTTCCGGCCCGTTGCGGGTACTTTTTCGTGATAAAATGTAGATTTTGGGCAGTAATGGGTTAATGACAGCATATTGGTGCACCTTTCTCATTTCAAAATGTACTTCATGTGTGTTTGCATAATTTTCAGGTGATTTTTGCTGCCATTTTATATGTTAGGGTAGCGTTCCGGCCCGTTGCGGGTACTTTTTCGTGATAAAATGTAGATTTTGGGCAGTAATGGGTTAATGACAGCATATTGGTGCACCTTTCTCATTTCAAAATGTTCTTCATGTGTGTTTGCATCATTTTCAGGTGATTTTTGCTGCCATTTTATATGTTAGGGTACCGTTCCGGCCAGTTCCGGGTACTTTTTCGTGATAAAATGTAAATTTTGGGCAATAATGGGTTAATGACAGCATATTGGTGCACCTTTCTCATTTCAACATGTTCTTCATGTGTGTTTGCATCATTTTCAGGTGAGTTTTGCTGCCGTTTTAAATATTAGGGTAGCGTTCCGGCCCGTTCCGGTAACTTTTTCGTGTTAAAATGAAGATTTTGGGCAGTAATGGGTTAATGACAGCACATTGTTCATCCTTTGCCATTTAAAAATGTTCTTCATGTGTGTTTGCATCATTTTCAGGTGAGTTTTGCTGCCGTTTTATATATTAGGGTACCGTTCCGGCCCGTTCTGGGTACTTTTTCATGTGAAAATGTAGATTTTGGGCTGTAATGGGTTAATGACAGCATATTGGTGCACCTTTCTCATTTCAAAATGTTCTTCATGTGTGTTTGTATCATTTTGAGGTGATTTTGGCTGCCTTTTTATATGTTAGGGTACCGTTCCGGCCCGTTCCGGGTACTTTTTCGTGTTGAAATGTAGATTTTGGGCAGTAATGGGTTAATGACAGCACATTGTTCATCCTTTGCCATTTCAAAATGTTCTTCATGTGTGTTTGCATCATTTTCAGGTGAGTTTTGCTACCGTTTTATATATTAGGGTACCGTTCCGGCCCGTTCTGGGTACTTTTTCATGTGAAAATGTAGATTTTGGGCTGTAATGGGTTAATGACAGCATACTGGTGCACCTTTCTCATTTCAAAATGTTCTTCATGTGTGTTTGCATCATTTTGAGGTGATTTTGGCTGCCTTTTTATATGTTGGGGTACCGTTCCGGCCCGTTCCGGGTACTTTTTCGTGATAAAATGTAGATTGTGGGCACTAATGGGTTAATGACAGCATATTGGAGCACCTTTCTCATTTCAAAATGTACTTCATGTGTGTTTGCATAATTTTCAGGTGATTTTTGCTGCCATTTTATATGTTAGGGTAGCGTTCCGGCCCGTTGCGGGTACTTTTTCGTGATAAAATGTAGATTTTGGGCAGTAATGGGTTAATAACAGCATATTGGTGCACCTTTCTCATTTCAAAATGTTCTTCATGTGTGTTTGCATCATTTTCGGGTGATTTTTGCTGCCATTTTATATGTTAGGGTACCGTTCCGGCCCGTTCCGGGTACTTTTTCGTGATAAAATGTAAATTTTGGGCAATAATGGGTTAATGACAGCATATTGGAGCACCTTTCTCATTTCAAAATGTACTTCATGTGTGTTTGCATAATTTTCAGGTGATTTTTGCTGCCATTTTATATGTTAGGGTAGCGTTCCGGCCCGTTGCGGGTACTTTTTTGTGATAAAATGTAGATTTTGGGCAGTAATGGGTTAATAACAGCATATTGGTGCACCTTTCTCATTTCAAAATGTTCTTCATGTGTGTTTGCATCATTTTCAGGTGATTTTTGCTGCCATTTTATATGTTAGGGTACCGTTCCGGCCCGTTCCGGGTACTTTTTCGTGATAAAATGTAAATTTTGGGCAATAATGGGTTAATGACAGCATATTGGTGCACCTTTCTCGTTTCAACATGTTCGTCATGTGTGTTTGCATTATTTTCAGGTGAGTTTTGCTGCCGTTTTAAATATTAGGGTAGCGTTCCGGCCCGTTCCGGGTACTTTTTCGTGTTAAAATGTAGATTTTGGGCAGTAATGGGTTAATGACAGCACATTGTTCATCCTTTGCCATTTCAAAATGTTCTTCATGTGTGTTTGCATCATATTCAGGTGAGTTTTGCTGCCGTTTTATATATTAGGGTACCGTTCCGGCCCGTCCCGTTCTGGGTACTTTTTCATGTGAAAATGTAGATTTTGGGCTGTAATGGGTTAATGACAGCATATTGGTGCACCTTTCTCATTTTGAAATGTTCTTCATGTGTGTTTGCATCATTTTGAGGTGATTTTGGCTGCCTTTTTATATGTTAGGGTACCGTTCCGGCCCGTTCCGGGTACTTTTTCGTGATAAAATGTAGATTTTGGGCAGTAATGGGTTAATGACAGCATATTGGAGCACCTTTCTCATTTCAAAATGTACTTCATGTGTGTTTGCATAATTTTCAGGTGATTTTTGCTGCCATTTTATATGTTAGGGTAGCGTTCCGGCCCGTTGCGGGTACTTTTTCGTGATAAAATGTAGATTTTGGGCAGTAATGGGTTAATGACAGCATATTGGTGCACCTTTCTCATTTCAAAATGTTCTTCATGTGTGTTTGCATAATTTTCAGGTGATTTTTGCTGCCATTTTATATGTTAGGGTACCGTTCCGGCCCGTTCCGGGTACTTTTTCGTGATAAAATGTAAATTATGGGCAATAATGGGTTAAAGACAGCATATTGGTGCACCTTTCTCATTTCAACATGTTCTTCATGTGTGTTTGCATCATTTTCAGGTGAGTTTTGCTGCCATTTTATATGTTAGGGTAGCGTTCCGGCCCGTTGCGGGTACTTTTTCGTGATAAAATGTAGATTTTGGGCAGTAATGGGTTAATGACAGCATATTGGTGCACCTTTCTCATTTCAAAATGTTCTTCATGTGTGTTTGCATCATTTTCAGGTGATTTTTGCTGCCATTTTATATGTTAGGGTACCGTTCCGGCCCGTTCCGGGTACTTTTTCGTGATAAAATGTAAATTTTGGGCAATAATGGGTTAATGACAGCACATTGTTCATCCTTTGCCATTTAAAAATGTTCTTCATGTGTGTTTGCATCATTTTCAGGTGAGTTTTGCTGCCGTTTTATATATTAGGGTACCGTTCCGGCCCGTTCTGGGTACTTTTTCATGTGAAAATGTAGATTTTGGGCTGTAATGGGTTAATGACAGCATATTGGTGCACCTTTCTCATTTCAAAATGTTCTTCATGTGTGTTTGTATCATTTTGAGGTGATTTTGGCTGCCTTTTTATATGTTAGGGTACCGTTCCGGCCCGTTCCGGGTACTTTTTCGTGATAAAATGTAAATTTTGGGCAATAATGGGTTAATGACAGCATATTGGTGCACCTTTCTCATTTCAACATGTTCTTCATGTGTGTTTGTATCATTTTCAGGTGAGTTTTGCTGCCGTTTTATATATTAGGGTAGCGTTCCGGCCCGTTCCGGGTACTTTTTCGTGTTAAAATGTAGATTTTGGGCAGTAATGGGTTAATGACAGCACATTGTTCATACTTTGCCATTTCAAAATGTTCTTCATGTGTGTTTGCATCATTTTCAGGTGAGTTTTGCTGCCATTCTATATATTAGGGTACCGTTCCGGCCCGTTCCGGGTACTTTTTCATGTGAAAATGTAGATTTTGGGCTGTACTGGGTTAATGACAGCATATTGGTGCACCTTTCTCATTTCAAAATGTTCTTTATGTGTGTTTGCATCATTTTCAGGTGAGTTTTGCTGCCATTTTATATGTTAGGGTAGCGTTCCGGCCCGTTGCGGGTACTTTTTCGTGATAAAATGTAGATTTTGGGCAGTAATGGGTTAATGACAGCATATTGGTGCACCTTTCTCATTTCAAAATGTTCTTCATGTGTGTTTGCATCATTTTCAGGTGATTTTTGCTGCCATTTTATATGTTAGGGTACCGTTCCGGGTACTTTTTCGTGATAAAATGTAAATGTTGGGCAATAATGGGTTAATGACAGCATATTGGTGCACCTTTCTCATTTCAACATGTTCTTCATGTGTGTTTGCATCATTTTCAGGTGCTTTTTGCTGCCATTTTATATGTTAGGGTACCGTTCCGGCCAGTTCCGGGTTTTTTTTCGTGTGAAAATATAGATTTTGGGCAGTAATGGGTTAATGACAGCACATTGTTCATCCTTTGCCTTTTCAAAATGTTCCTCATGTGTGTTTGCATCATTTTCATGTGAGTTTTGCTGCCGTTTTATATATTAGGGTACCGTTCCGGCCCGTTCCGGGTACTTTTTCGTGATAAAATGTAGATTTTGGGGGGCAGTAATGGGTTAATGACAGCATATTGGTGCACCTTTCTCATTTCAAAATGTTCTTCATGTGTGTTTGCATCATTTTCAGGTGATTTTTGCTGCCATTTTATATGTTAGGGTACCGTTCCGGCCCGTTCCGGGTACTTTTTCGTGATAAAATGTAGATTTTGGGCAATAATGGGTTAATGACAGCATATTGGTGCACCTTTCTCATTTCAACATGTTCTTCATGTGTGTTTGCATCATTTTCAGGTGAGTTTTGCTGCCGTTTTATATATTAGGGTACCGTTCCGGCCCGTTCCGGGTACTTTTTCATGTGAAAATGTAGATTTTGGGCTGTAATGGGTTAATGACAGCATATTGGTGCACCTTTCTCATTTCAAAATGTTCTTCATGTGTGTTTGCATCATTTTGAGGTGATTTTGGCTCCCTTTTTATATGTCAGGGTACCGTTCCGGCCCGTTCCGGGTACTTTTTCGTGATAAAATGTAGATTTTGGGCAGTAATGGGTTAATGAGAGCATATTGGTGCACCTTTCTCATTTCAAAATGTTCTTCATGTGTGTTTGCATCATTTTCAGGGGATTTTTGCTGCCATTTTATATGTTAGGGTACCGTTCCGGCTCGTTCCGGGTACTTTTTCGTGATAAAATGTAAATTTTGGGCAATGATGGGTTAATGACAGCATATTGGTGCACCTTTCTCATTTCAACATGTTCTTCATGTGTGTTTGCATCATTTTCATGTGAGTTTTGCTGCCGTTTTATATATTAGGGTAGCGTTCCGGCCCGTTCCGGGTACTTTTTCGTGTTAAAATGTAGATTTTGGGCAGTAATGGGTTAATGACAGCACATTGTTCAACCTATCCCATTTCCAAAATGTTCTTCATGTGTGTTTGCATCATTTTCAGGTGAGTTTTGCTGCCATTCTATATATTAGGGTACCGTTTCGGCCCGTTCCGGCCTGTTCCAGGTTTTACACCGTTCCGATGAACAGTGCACAAATCATCAACCAACAGCTTGATTAATAAATACATCCTCATAAAAAGGTGTTAATAAAACACAGTACAATTGTAGCTTTATCCCCCGACCTCCTCCTTGAATGCTAAGTAAACATGCAAACTTGCCTTAGGTTTTGTAAATGTACTCTGTATACTTAATAAAAGATACTGGCCCTCATTAGGACCCTGGCGGAGAGGGTATTACGCCGGCGTAGTGCATGGCATACCTCTCCGCCAGACTACGAGTTCCCGTAGCGCCATGGAAGGATTTTTACGCCTGCTTTTTGCAGGCGGAAAAATCCATGGCGCTACGGGACTCGTTGTTAATTACGCCACCGTAATTTACGGTGGCGTAATTAACGCCTTCCCCACTCCCATTATACCCTATGGGGCAAGAATGGGAATGGGGAAGGGTAAAATGGGGATTGGGGACTTACCGCCCCGCCAAGGTCGGCATGGGGCGGTAAGTCTGCCAACCACCTTGGCGGAGTTGGCAGCTTTGCGCCATGGACCATGGTGCAAATTGCACCATGGTCCTCCGCCAAGGTCCTAATGAGGGCCACTGTGATAAGATTGCCAGCTTTTTGGCTGCCCAGGCATCCTGCACGGTGTTTATAGATAGTGTAAAGAACATTGTAAAGCACACACAAAGGTAAACCCTTCTTTGTGTGTCAAAGAATCGCATTGTATAAGCGAGAGACCGTGTCCAATCTTTGGCGTGTGTGACTTGCAGTTCACGTCTTGTGGAATAAGGCACAGATTTGGACATCGAGCTGGAGGCCGATTTGGGTTTTCTTAAGCCAAACTTCCAATGTCCCCTCAGTCTTTGCCACTGAATCCTAAAAGAGAGCTGTTAGCTCTGCATACTCCCCTTTGGAGTACTGAAGCATTTGCTACCAGATAGGAGTCTTCCAGTTACAGAAGCCCCCCTCTGATCATTGCTGCTCTGGGGGTGGAGAGATGCAGCAGTGTAGACCAGGTCTGTGGGATTTATTGCAGGCCCCTGTCCCCCAGCCTCAGAATCCAGGGACTTAGAGTGCAAAAGGGCTGTAAACTGAGGAACAGTTGACAGGCCCTCGCTCCCCCTGGTGAAAAGTCCCTATGGCTGCCCATGTTGTGTGGTTGTGTATATGTAAATCGTGTACCAGGTGGCAGGAGCCAGACCATGTGAGTCAGTGTATAGATTCTAACCAACCAGGACTGGACTCTAGTCTCCAAAATCCATGCTTGGCTCCCCTACCGCAATGGGCATATCTTTCTGAAAGGCCAAAATGACTGCCAGGCTCTCTTTGTTGCAGTACCCAGATTCTGATGAGGAGGTTATGCCTCCACCTGCATATATATACCACAGGGTTATACTCTCAGTGGAGAAGAGCAAAACAAGTGTAAGTTTCATTATTTATTTATTTATTATCGATTAAAAATCATTTAACATTCATCACAATAAAGTTCATAAAACATACAAAAAATACATTATAATATCAAGAACAATAAAAACAAAAAACATATTTGCCTGAAAAGGAAACCCATTTTGAAAGTGAATATGATTAGGTTATTTATAACGCGCTTAATACCCAGTGGTTTCGAAGCCCGGACCCGCGTGGCGAGCACGTTGCCGCTGAACTGTCCTCTGAAGACTAGAACATTCATTCTGAGGAGTCTCCTAGTAAATTCAATGACTTACTAAAACCTGCTATCATATCCCAAGGGCTTCTCCCACTTAAACAATGAGGCCAAAAAGCCTTTATATCAATGGCACTAAAACGATGATAAACATTTTCTGAAGTAAACAGTACGATTTCCAATGTGTGCTAAAAGGCGCTCCATCGAGTCAGCTTCATTTGGCACTATACAAAAATGACAAAAGGCTTCATTTATATATCGTCATTAATTGTCTAGTAGGATGCACATTTAATCTAAATCCAATTAAATCATTTGTCGTTTGCGTTTTGGGATATCATTGTAGCAATTGGGCTAGAAAATATTGTTTTTTCATGGTTAAACTAAAGATGTTGGAACGAGGGGTCGTTTGGGATTTCATCAATAGTCTTACACCAATCCCAAACATACAGACAGTGTTTAGCATCGGAAACTACAAAAGAAACTATCATATGCTGAAGGCCAACAGGAGTTAGGCCAACTAACAGGATGCCATCTGCATATGATTAGCATATTTACTTCAGCAAGTCCAACTAAGGAGAACCAAACGCATACTTCTCAATATAGTCGCCAATGTCGGAAGCATACAAATTAAGGAGGCAAGGAGCCAAAACACACCCCTGCCTTGCACCCAAATCGGTGGTTATTTTCCTAGACAGAACACCTTCATGATTTAAATACATTTGAATATTTGAATATAAATGTGATTATAAGGGGAAGAAGGCCAGTTGGAATATGCCACTTGGCTAGTTTCTCCCAATCACACGCAGCAGTTGACGCCACATGTAACTGACCAGAATTCTTACCCTTAGCATGTTGCTGCAATCATTTGAAAAATAAAAACGATAAGATTGTTTCCATGGGACCTTCTGAAACCCGTTTGCCATTTCTGTACCAAAGGAAAAATCTTGCTATAAGCATCGAGAATCGAAATGCCAATAGTTTTTCGGCTCCTCCCTAGAATTGGTATAACATAAGCAGTTTGCCATGAAAGAGGCATGGCTTTGGTAACTATAACATATTTTTCAAAACGTGTTGAAATAGTAGACCACCATACATGCCAACATTCCGAAGCAGCTGAGAGGGAGATTTCTACAGCGAAATCGGGAGACAACAATTTCGCCACAGAAATGCATTGGGGAAATAATTATTTTAGGCGGGAGAACGTGAAAAATAGCAGTATTTTTCACTAGAAAATCAGGAGTCTCCCGCCTAAATCGGGAGGGTTGGCATGTATGGACCACACCTTAGGCATATCCTTGAATAGCATGTTACACCGTTCGTTCGGTCCTGGGGCCCACAAAATACTTGAATGAATAATGAAATCATAAATACATTATTAATCAAAAGACAGATTCCATTCAATATTCATTTCATGTAGGTCCACATTAAATTCACGGGGTCGTGCTACTACAAACACTTAATGGTAAACCAACATGGCTTCATCAATGTAAAGACTGGAGGGGGGGTCTGTACTTCTGCTCTCTATATGGTAGAGGAGAGGCACAGAGGACCCCAGCCAAGTTTCTCTATTACGGTAGCAATGGACGAGCAATCAAGGCCTAGCTTCTCAGAAGGTGATGCAGGCTGGTTCTTAAGTACAGTGTAGTCCCCAAGCACCCACAAAAGAATGTCCACACACTGTATTAGTTAAAACACAGTCTCTATATAATTAATATTCAAGGTTATGTACACTATCACAATATCTCGCTTTGTGCTCAGTAAATCTACCATGGCAAATATATTCAGTTCTAAGTGGTACCACAATTATTATCAGATTTCATTAAAGTGCATCAACTGTACTCTAGTTAAATGTCACACAAATCACTTACTAAAGGTAACCAACAATAGACATAGGAGGAAAGCAGTTGGTTAGAACAATTGGCAGAATACTGGCCTCTACAGTTAAACACAGTTCTGTGTGGAGATCCCCCCACCTGGGCAACCTGTAAATAAAGATATATCGCAAGCCCAGTCCATATATTGTTCTATGAGTCTTATTTCCTTCTAAAATAGTTCAACAACCCCAATGTACCTGGAATAGCAGAGCTCGACGTCGGGTCGTCGATGGATCCTTCTTGAGTGGCTCCCTTTAAAGGAGGATCCACGGATCGTCGAGATCCCACGAGGAAAAGGGTTTGAACGACGACGGGGAGGTGGCAGCTTCATTCCTAGTGGTACTTGGCGATGACGGAGCGTTGACGTCCTGCCAGGAAGAGGCGTGCGGGGCGCCTCAGTGATGATAGTCCAGGACCGCAAAGAGTTTGAAGAACTGTGGTCCAGCAAGGGCGTCGAGTCGTCAGCATCTCTGTGGTCTTTAGGTGGCGGGAAACCCACCGGCGGATGCTCCTTGGCGCGTCAGCGGCCTCAACTTTCTCCAGCGGGACAAAGCAGTCGACGGTGCAGGCGAGAGTGTCCTTGGATTAAATGTTACTTAGGCAAAGGCAGCATGGCAGCTCCGGTCAGCGACAGCGGTCATTGATGGTGGCGGACAACAGTCCGTGCTGTTCTCTTTGGGATTCCGCGGCAGGCCCCGTCTCCGGTCGGCAGCCTGTCATAGGTCTGTCTACCAGGGAGCTTTGACAAAGATCAGCTGGTGCACGATGGTCCCTCGTAGCTCGGGGAGAGGGCGCCTTACCAAGTCCTCTCTGGGTCAGTCCTTGGAGACACAGCAGCATTCAGATTGAAGAAGGGCAACAGCAATTCTTCTCTTCCAGCAGGGCTTCAAGGTTAAGCTTCAGTTTCACTCCAGTTACTCTTCGTAGTTTGGACTTCAGCTTCTGACCACGAATTCTAGCAGTGAGAGGCCCCCAGATATATTAGTTGATCTCCCATTCATTCTGCTGGGTCACACTCAGGCAACCAATCGGTCAGAAGGGCATTCATCATGCAGGCAGGCAGCCAATCAGGTGCATAGTGCATTCAGGCCATTCACTTCTCTCCAGACACTCACAACAAGTTATGTGTATTGGGACAAGTACCCAGCCATTCAACACTCCACACTGCATTCATACCAGTTTCGGGCAGGGCTCTCTCAGTCATTGTCTCAAACATCAGATCCTAGACACCCACAACACAGAATGCGTATTCGTCACACACGCCATTCACTCAGGTCCCACCCGCAGGGTTTACCCACAACATACAGTCACTGGGAAGGCTCCAGCCAGTCTGGCCTGGTCTTCACAACAACACCATATATGGAACTTCCACCCAACAGCCAGTCAGGGGGAAGGGACAGAGTCAGGGCTTCCCAGGACTTTGGGAAAACAAGGTAACAGGCAATAGAAAGCAAGAGGCCACTGGGGATATCTTGTTTCCTATCAGGAATCAATGGATTCCAATGCCAGGGCCGGGGTACTCCAAAATGGAGGATACTCGGCGCACCTGTCAAATTCAGCATGGAGCTGCCACCAGCCCATACCCTGCTCTGTGGGCCAAGCACAGGTGCCCAAAAACATACACGAGGGGCACAGGGTTGTACCCCCACCCGTGGCTGCCATAAGGGTATCCCACAGGTCTGCACATCAAACCAAAAGAGAGAGCTGCACCGCCAGGAGTCCCACATGAAAAGCGTGGAAAACACGACAGAAAACATGATAAAAACAATAAAGGACAAGGATACGGAGGTCCTGTCCCTCCGATGCATTTCCAGCATCACAATCAAGCTCAGAATAATGGCTTCTACAAATGTGGCGGGTGCTCAATGTGTGCTCACGCTCTCGAAATGAAAAAAGTTGACTTTGGACGATTAGGCAAATACAATGTTAAATCTTTTATTAACTGTAACGCTATATTTTGTGTGTATTGCATTGTCAGTTCTGTACTGTTGTACAAGGTTTAAACACAGACCATGAACTATCTGTCTTCTTGTGAAGCAGTGCAAAATAATTTTGTTGCTTTTGCTGTTGCATTTATTTATGAATATGTGGGGATGCATCTTGCGGCCTTTTTTGGCTGTGCGCAAGCCAATTTCCATGTAACTATGTTATTAATCACTCTGGGACGCATTCAGTAAGTACGGTCAGTCTCACGGTTTCTTTAATTGTCCTTAAGTTTCAAACCTTGTGGGAGCGTCTCCCACCTGTATAATCTTATATTCTCCTACCACTTTCGGTTTCACCACACTTTGTTCCATTAGCTAATCTGACTCATGTCCTATGTGACTAAATTGCAGCCATTATGGTCCATCATCATTTTTTAAATCTAGGGGACTCTTTTACCCAATAGAACATTGGTCTTTCCATATAGTCTCGCATTTTACTATTGTTCTTGTTCACACTTATGCCTTATATGTCCAGATTGCAGTCATCACGCACGGTTAGCTTTTAAACTCACGGGCCGCGCCAGGTAATTCCGCACTGCACCCTTCATTCATGCTCATACTCACATAAGATGGCCCCCCGCCGCCGCCAATTGTTTGGATGCAATAGTTACATAACTAGCTCTGTTGCATGCCGCGGCCGGCTCCCTAAGTGACATACGCGTGCTCACGCAAGGTAAGGAGGGTCTTTCGCACACGTCCCTCAGTTGCTTACAGGGGCTTAGCCTGCGCATGTGACCTTAATCTCCTTCTTTAATTGTAGTTAGGCTAATGACCGTACTTTCACTTCTCTCCCCCTTCTCTTCTTATGTTTCTCATGTACGTACTTGCGGAATGCAGATCTCAATGTAAAGACTCCTCCTGCCCAATCGCAGGCCAATAATTTCAGCTCCTCAACATATATAGGTACGTACCCACCCAATTCTGTTTTGAATACAGATTGATTAAGTAAATTACCAAGTCATACGGCTGGCGTACATAAATAAGTTTCACATTTGGTTTTGATTTTCAGTGGAGCCCACAGAAAACAGCATCATAAAAATTCGACATATTAAATTTTAACTCCATGGTAAGTGGCCATATCCTTGTTTAGCCACTGGCATTTTGATTTTTGTTTTTTGACCATGCAATGGCACTATGCATAATTGACATTTATACCTTGTTTTTTCCTTTCAGCAATGCTATAGCTGAACAAGTTTCAAAAGGTACATTATTTTTGTAGCCAAGTGCATGGCTAACTATTCCTTTTCTCCTCTATTTGGCTTGCGCGCAACCAGTTTGGTTGTACATGCTGAAACCGCACAACTTGGTCCTCATGCTAATTTGGTTATTTTTTGTCTCTTCCTTTCTTGTTGTTTGCTGTCATGTATTTGACAAAACCATGACAACTGGTGGTATGGTATTGATGACCAACATCTGTCTGCTCATGATTCTTACTATATGCAATAATCATATGTTCTGCATCTATTTGGGCTAACGTCCATGTAATATTGGGTTGTTTGTTTGATGACCAATCGACCCTATTGTGTCCCTTGTTTGTTTTGAATGGTTTCATATTGGACAATATCTGCACCTTAATACCAACAATTCTGTACATGATGTGTGCAGCCTCAGAGGAAGAGCCTTACGGTTTGAAACGCGTTTCAGGCTGTCTTGTCACTAATTAAATTCATGTACAAACTGTATCCCTTCTTTTGATGATAGTGCGCAGTGTGGAAGTAAAACCCTTTTTGTTTACACTTTATGGTAATACTCAATCCAGACTTGCTCTGCCACAGCATTGAGTTGTTTACTAGATTGTAATTAATGACTTGCCAAAATAAAGACAATTCTTTGGCCTGCAAAATCTGCAGCATTTTTTTCTGCATCCCTTTGATAGAGACGAGCCCGATTACCTTTTTTAACCAGGAAGATTCCCTCCGTGTGGGCAACTCAAAATTGTCTCCTAATATTTCGAACTTGTTCCCCTAGTACCCTCTTTAGTCTACCACCTTCTGATCAAAAGCATGTGGAAGTCGCACCGCAGCGGCAGATTTCAGCTTAGAATGTTTAAGGAGCAATCCATCAAATGCATATTTTAGAAACCCTTGAAATTAGTTGAGTTAAATACATTCAACTTCCAGTCCAACATAGTACTGCTCAAAACAAATGTCAATTTCTTATTAAAACACGCTGCTTTTACCCCATTCCCAACAATACGATGGTTAGCTAAATTAACCTTCATGTTTGGGAATCTATAGGTTACTCCCACAACAATGGAGACTTCAAATTCACACACGACCATGCAATGATCACTCAGGGTAGTCAAAAAAAAATTCAAATTCAAAAATTTGAAAAACATGTAATCATCCATAAATAATCTGATTTTGCTTGGCCCCATGGGCAAGTATGCTGGCCACAGATATCGCCAGTTACTGCACCATTCAGCATACATGAACACAATCCCTTCAAACAATTCAGCCTCTTACAATCCCACCTTCTCTTGCCCCTTTGTTTGGTACCAGATGGCACCAATATATCTGTTTCTTTAGGGCTCTCTTGCAAGCAGTCAGAATTCAAATCCCTGTCCAGCAATACTAGACCGCGATCATTTCTAGCCAACCAGTCACTAACAAAATATCAGTCACAGCTCGAACGGATGCCAGTACACATTAACAATAAGCAGGTTCCAAGGTTACCCCGAAACCTGTAACTCAATCTCTGCCACTAACACCCTTCGAGTAATCTCACAAGAGTTAAGCCTAATGCAGGATTTAACAAGAATCAGAAGTCCACCAACTGGCCGCCCTCTAGTACCCTTGCTCGCAGACTGAAATGCTACCTGAAAACTGTCAATTCCCTGCCGGGAATTGGGTCAGCCAGGTCTCTTGTAGTAGGATGATTGTGAATTTTCTCGAAGACTCACCCAATGATTTATTTGAAAATAATTGTCCAATCCTGCAGGAGTTCCAAGGCAATCAGCTCAGCTCAGCTAGATTGCTGAAGATGAGAAACGATCCTGTAACCCAGCTCCTTATTACCGTCATTCAGCGACCCAGACACCCACGACCAGTCACAAGTATTTGAAGTGGGTACCAAATGATTATTGGGCATTTGTACCTCTCTTATATTTTGAGCACAATCATGAAAAAAGGTAACAATATCCTTTAGTGACGGAATTGGATTTCGACGTTTCTTTGCAACACTATAATAGGTTGAGATAGCATAACCCATCCGTCCCTATTCTAATGAGAAGATCCCTACCTAGCAAACTAAAACTAAAGAAAGATGACCTCGTGCCCAAATGTATCTGGCCCTCTCACTAACACATATAACCAAAGTCTACAACGTAAATCTATCCAATTTAATTTCAACAAAATAGTGTAAAAGTTCAAACTTATAATTCTCCTAAAGTACTCATTGTGACTAGGGTTTGGTGGATCCATTCAGGAAGTCTTTTCCATTCAATAGTCCTTCCACTTGGCACAGTAAATGTCTCTTTCCCAAAACGTGTGCTCAAAACTCCTATACAATTGGAATTTTCTGTTAGTGGCAATGTTTGTTCCAGGCATCTCCACACCTGTCATAGCTCAGGTGAAGGTCTTACCTCTGTCTATGTCCTGGAGAGCAGTGTCTCCATACTCTGGGCGTGTGCAGTTCTCAGGTGATGGTTTTACCTCTGTCCTGGAGAGCAGTGTCTCCATACTCTAGGCTTGTGCAGTTCTCAGGTGATGGTCTTGCCTCTGTCCTGGAGAGCAGTGTCTCCATACTCTGGGCTTGTGCAGTGCATCAGGTGAAGGTCTGCCTCTGTCTCTGTCCTGGAGAGCAGTGTCTCCATACTCTGGGCTTGTGCAGTGCATCAGGTGAAGTTCTTGCCTCTGTCTCTGTCCTGGAGAGCAGTGTCTCCATACTCTGGGCTTGTGCAGTTTTCAGGTGATGGTCTTACCTCTGTCCTGGAGAGCAGTGTCTCCATACTCTGGGCTTGTTCAGTGCATCAGGTGATGGTCTTATCTCTGTCCTGGAGAGCAGTGTCTCCATACTCTGGGCATGTGCAGTGCATCAGGTGATGGTCTTGCCTCTGTCTCTGTCCTAGAGAGCAGTGTCTCCATACTCTAGGCTTGTGCAGTTCTCAGCTGATGGTCTTGCCTCTGTCCTGGAGAGCAGTGTCTCCATACTCTGGGCTTGTGCAGTGCATCAGGTGATTGATGGTCTTACCTCTGTCCTGGAGAGCAGTTTACTCCATACCCTAGGCATGTGCTGTGCATCAGGTGAAGGTCTTGCCCCTGTCTATGTCCTGGAGAGTCGTGTCTCCATACTCTAGGCTTGTGCAGTTCTCAGGTGATGGTCTTACCTCTGTTCTGGAGAGCAGTGTCTCCATACTCTGGGCTTGTGCAGTGCATCAGGTGATAGTATTGACTCTGTCTCTGTCCTAGAGAGCAGTGTCTCCATACTCTGGGCTTGTGCAGTGCATCAGGTGATTGATGGTCTTACCTCTGTCCTGGAGAGCAGTGTCTCCATACCCTAGGCATGTGCTGTGCATCAGGTGAAGGTCTTGCCCCTGTCTATGTCCTGGAGAGCAGTGTCTCCATACTCTAGGCTTGTGCAGTTCTCAGGTGATGGTCTTACCTCTGTTCTGGAGAGCAGTGTCTCCATACTCTGGGCTTGTGCATTGCATCAGGTGAAGGTCTTGCCTCTGTCTATGTCCTGGAGAGCAGTGTCTCCATACTCTGGGATTGTGCAATGCATCAGGTGATGGTCTTACCTCTGTCCTGCAGAGCAGTGTCTCCATACTCTGGGCTTGTGCAGTGCATCAGGTGATGGTCTTACCTCTGTCCTGGAAAGCAGTGTCTCCATGTTCTGGGCATGTGCAGTGCAGCACTGGTGCTCCTGCACTGTTTCTGTGCATGTATTGGAGAGCTGCAGGGCAGAGGCCCGGGGTCTGGGTGTGTGCTGTCGCTCTACCCCGCTTTTGCTTCTGTTGTTTCCTGGGTGTGGGAGTCTGATGACTGACGCCCGCCTTCCTATAAGCAGCCAGAAACAGCTGTTCCGCCGGCAGAAATATCACAGCCCAGAGTAGGAAGTGCCAGCAGCTTCTGATCAGGTTAGTGATGGGTGTGCAGGTGTGTGATTAGAGGATGGGGCTGGTGTGGCGCTGCCCGATGATGGGAAGCGCACGCGGCAGCGTGACTTTGTCCGCCGCCGCATGCAGTATAAATAAACGGGGCGTTCCTGGCCACGTCAGTGCGACCGGGAAGCCCGAGCCAGAAGGACGTGTGCGTGTGAGTCCTTCATGTGCTGGGGGGCTTACGGGAATCGCCGGGGGTCTGGACACACCCCCAACAGTGGCGACGAGTGTGGATGTGATGCCTGGGCCCGGCGGTGACGAATCTGCAATTTTTTCTCTCTGAAACAGAGTATTGCTGAAACTTCGTTTCGTGCCATAGGCCGTGCATCACCCACGTGGCTGGAGGCCGTGGAAATTCACAGAGCTCCGGTTTGGGCGGTGAGGGGCATCCAGGCCTAATTTTTGGACACACTGCTAGCAGGCAGTTATATCTGCATGCCTATGCCCGATTTTTGACTTTTCTTCAAATTTTGGGTCTCCTACGTCGAGTGCAAGCAAGAAGGAGGGCTACAATGGCTGGGCTTGCATAGCCCACAATTCTTTCTTGACTCAATTTTTGGGCCAGCTGAAGGCTGGGGCCTTCTTCATCCTCTTCATCATCAGACTGGTGGCCCTGGTCTTCTTCATCTTCTTCATCATCACAGAGGTGTTGCAGTTGTGTTTTTTTCACAGTTCAGACTGGTGGCTCTGCTGTTTTTGGTCCTCTTTATCGTCACGAGGTGTGTTGCAGCTGTTTTCTCCACTGGTGAACTTTCCTGTGCCTGGATGGAGTCAGAGTTTGAGTTGCGGCCCCCATTTCACATGCTGGGGGTGCCTGTGCGCTCGAACTCATGAGTGACACTGAGGATTTGGATGGCGGTCAAGCAGCAGCGGTGCAGCAGCCTCCGATTCAGCAGCCTCCACGTGCTCAAGCAGGCCCTCCGCCTCCAGCGCAGCCAGTGGTTGCACCTGCCATGGCCCAGGTACGTGCTCATGGGGCCTTGCAGCCCATCCCAGAGTTTGATGTCTCGGGCCCGCCTTCGAGCTTGGGACCCAGATGGAAGAGGTGGGTGGACCACCTGGACATGTACTTTCGAGCTGCTCAGGTGGCAGACGACGACAGCATGCTGGCGGCAGAGGTACCAGAAGGCCTGGCGGTGGACCCCGTGACAGAGCTGGAAGGGCAGGGGAGCCCTGCCAAAAGTGTGGGTATGACCTGCCCCACCCGACGGAGTGCCCCGTGGCAGGAAGAACATGCGGAAGGTGTGGGCTGCCGGACCACTTCGAGGGTATGCAGCGCGGCCATGCGTGTGATGGTGCCACGAGGCCCGCCCCGGTCCGGGCTTCTTCGTCAGGGTAGACCGCTGAATGTTGCCCAGGTGGACCAGGGTGAAGAGGAGGCCCCGGCAGAAGAAGCAGACAAAGAGGAGGAAGAGAACGTTTTCTTCATCTCCAGTGTGGCGATCCTGAAGGGAAAGAACAGGAGACAGCCGAGGTGCGTGGTGGAGGTTAACCAGTCTCCAGTCCCAGTCTTGGTGGACACAGGGCGTCAGTCAACGTAATGGCCTGGGGACACTTCGACGCCATGGTCCTGCCCCCCCAAGCTGGTTGCACCGAAGGCGCGTATATTCGCCTTCGGTGGTCTGGACCCCATCCCTCTGGACGGTGCTTTTGTGGCGAAAGTGGAACACGACGGCTCGCAGATCACAGCACGCTTCTACGTGACGCGGTGAGCACCAACACCCTGCTAAGCTGTGCAGCAGCAGAGGCCCTCGGCATCGTAAGTTTTGCATACTCCGTCTATCTGGAGGACATTAATGACCTGCTGGAGAAGTATGCTGCATTGTTCAGTGGGATTGGACAGATGGCTGGTGATCCAGTAAGACTGCATATTGATGATTCCGTGCAGCCCATCGCCCTGAAACATCGCAAGGTGCCCTTTCACCTTTGTGAACTTGTGGACAAGGAGCTGGACAACTTGGTCGATTTGGACATAATTGAGAAGGTGGAGGGTCCGACTCCCTGGGTGTCCCCGATTGTGGTGGCACGGAAGCCCAAACAGCCAGATGCCGTCAGAATTTGTGTCGACATGAGGCTGCCGAATAAAGCGATCAACAGAGAGGCACCTCACCCCGACAATCGACGACATCATTGCAGAGGTGCAGGGCGCTCGTGTCTTTTCGAAGCTGGACCTCCGTGCAGGCTATCACCAGGTGGTTCTTCACCCGAGTCGAGGTATATCACCACCTTTACCAAACACCGAGGACTTTACCGCTACAAAAGACTGAGCTTTGGTGTGTCCTCGGCGGCGGAAGTTTTCCAAAACATCATCCTGGGCACCCTGGCAGATCTGGAGGGCGTTTTGAACATCAGTGATGACATCCTGGTGTTTGCAAAGACTGAGGTGGACCACCTACGGCGGCTGGCGAAAACGTTTGAGAGGTTGCAGTCACTGGGCCTCACCCTCCATAAAGAAAAATGCAAATTTCTGCGACCATAATAGAATTCTTTGGCTTTGTGTTCAAAGATCGCGGAGTGTCACCTGATCCAAAGAAGGTCCAAGACATTAAAAAGGCGCAGCCTCCGGAATCCGTGTCCGATGTGCAGAGCTTCCTGGGTATGGTTACATACTGTGGACGATTCATCCAGAATCTCGCCTCCAGGTCGGAACCGCTCAGAGCCCTGACAAGGAAAGAGTCCACCTGGAACTGGGGCCCGCTTGAGCAGGTGGCCTTTAACGACATCAGCAGTGCGCTAACTGCAGAGGACACCATGTCATTCTTTGACCCCGCGTTACCATCGGAGATCATTGTAGACGCCAGCCCGTTTGGCCTGGGGGCCGTGCTGACGCAGATTGATCGCGATGGGGGTGTCCGCCCGGTGGCCTACGCCAGCAAGGCACTGACGGATACCGAGCAGCGTTATTCACAGATCGAGCGTGAGGCGCTGGCGGTGCTCTGGGGCTGCAGACACTTCCGGCTCTATGTTCTTGGACGCCCGGTGACGGTGGTGACGGACCACAAGCCGCTGATTCCCATCGTGGCGGGGTCATCATCCAAGCTGCCGGCAAGGATTGAGCGGTGGATGCTCGCTCTCCTGGAATACGGAGTCACACTGGTGTATCGGCCCGGGGCGAACAATTCGGCAGACTATCTTTCGCGACACCCGGGTGCGCCTGGGGAGGGAGTCCAGGGAGACCATGACACATGTGTAGAAGAGGCAGATGAACATGTCTGTGTGGTAGTGGAGGCGGCCACACCTAATGCAATGCCCCTCGAGGAGCTGGAGGCAGCCTCAGCAGAGGACAAGTGTTTCGGAATCCTGAGGCACTCCATGCAGCAGGGATCCTGGAAGTCAGTGCTGGAGGCTCTGGCGGGTCGCACACAGGAGGCCAGTCTGGAACAGCTGTGGAAGGCCCGGGAGGAGCTCTCCTTTTCAGCCTCCGGCCTTCTGCTCAGAGGAGACCGCATTGTTGTGCCTCAGGCCAAGGTGAAGGATGTGATTACTCTTGCCTACCGTGATCATCAGGGTGCCGCCAAGAACAAGGCATGCCTCAGGCTGAAAGTATGGTTCCCGGAACTGGAACGGAAAGTGGACGACTTTGTGGCGGCCTGCGTCTGGTGTCAGGCGGCGTTTCCTCTGCAGCGTGAGACAGTCATCGAAGCCATGCCTCGAGGGACATGACCATGGGAAGTCGTTCATGCAGACTTTGGCTCCACCACGATGGGCACCCACTTCCTGGTGCTGGTCGACGAATACTCTCGATACCCGGAGGTGGAGTTTGTGGAGTCGGTGGCGTTTGAACACGTCGTGGTGGGTGTGGAAAAGGTGTTTGCAGCCCACGGATTCCCCCACACACTGTGCTCGGACAACGGGTCACCGTTCCAAAGCGAGCGGTTCTCAGAGCTGATGGAGAGCTGCGGGGTAATCCACCGGAAGATCACGCCCCTCTGGCCGAGGGCCAATAGAGAAGCCAAGCGGCTAATGAGAACTCTAAACAAGACCTTCAGAATCGCCCAAGGCCAGGGACAGTCCCTCCAAAGCACTCTCTATCAGTTCCTGAGGGTATACCGCACCACTCCAGATGCCTCCACCGGGGTGGCACCGGCTGAGGCGTTATTCAAGCGGTGCCCTCGTGGACTGTTACCAGAGGTGGGTGAGAAGGAGCAGGGGGTGATCGACAACCAGCAGGTCGAGGCAGACCAGCAAGCGAGGATGAGCAGGAAAACATCCGGTGAGGGCTTCGACCGCAGCGGCATAGACCCGGGAGTTGAGGCCCTCATCCGAAATAGACACCCCCATGGAAAGCTGTCCCTTCCATATGAGCCGAAGCCGCTGGACGTTATTGCAGTCAAGGGATCTATGGTAACTGCTTCCGACAGAAGGTCCGCAGTAACACTCAATGTGAGCTTCTTCAAGAAGCTAGGGGACCCGAGGACTGACCCACCCCCCCCATCCGGACTTACTGATGGTCCCGGAGGACGGAGGAAATGCACCCTGTCTGCCTGGATCCCCAGCCCGGGGAACGGCCATGGACAGATCACCCATGCCGGAGGTGAGCGTGAGGTACCCCCAGAGGACTGGGCGAGGGAAACCCGCTCTCCTCAGCGACTACGTATTGGGACACTTATTTGGTCGGCCCGAGGCTGAGGATAATTAAGTAAGGGGACCCGGGCGGTTGTGAATAAAGGGTTGTTCTTGGAGGTGGGTGTTAAAGTTGTATTGTTGTGTTGGTTTGCAGTGTGTAGTTCTTAAATGCTTTGTTGTTTGTCCTCCCGAAAAAGGAGGAGTGTGGCGCTGCCCGATGACGGGACGCACACGCGGCGGCGTGACGTTGCACGCCGCTGCATGCAATATAAATAAACGGGGCGTTCCCGGCTGCATCAGTGCGACTGGGAAGCCCGAGCCAGAAGGACGTGTGCGTGTGAGTCCTTCATGTGCTGGGGGGCTTACGGGAATCGCCGCGGGTCTGGACACACCCCCAACAGCTGGTATCGCGGAAGATAATGAGTGTGCAGAAGACTTGATCGCATGAGGAAATCTCCACTGTGCTCTGCGTGACCTCGCCAATATGTAGCACACAAGTGTGTGCTTTACCCTAGGAAGGAGAGCGCTGTGCAGTGTGCTTGCTGTTGTCATGACTATCTTTGGGAAAGGGACCTCCTGCACACATTCAGTGCAGCAGAGTTTGCAGTGTACGGGAAACAGCATCATTTTCCAAAATGCACTCTGAATTGATCGCGACAAGGACACCCGACACCCCCATCCTTCCGCGTGCCATGACGCGCGCGCCGCACCGTCATACCTCGTCTCTTTCTTACACAGGGGCTTATATTTCCATTGTCCATGTCTCTGTGGCTGTACCCCACATGTATCCGGTGGAGTCACTAACCTCGTGGGTCTAGTCTGGAAACCCACAGAAACCAGGAGCCCCTCAGATTCTGGAAACCGCCCACCAACAGGCAACCCACCGCAGGGGGCAGAGCCACGAGGGCTGCCTGCATCCAAGGCACGGTGATGCCAGCCCGCCTCCACATCCCTCGGGACATCGCAGCCTCAAGCACCTCTCTCCAGCTCCTGCGAGAAGGAAAGCTTTGCACCCGAGGCTTCTCTGCCTTCAGCTAGCCCATGCCAGCCAGGGCACAGTCTACCTCTCCCTGCCTCATGCGCGAGGCCCGCCCTGTGCCAAATAAACCCCACGCACGCTTCTGGGTCTCACTAAACACTCCATTTTCTGGGGTCACACTTCACACACGCAAACTAAGCTGCTTGCACAGGGATTTCAACACTCCTCCCATAACATGGCACACAACATACTACTCTTCTTACACAGCAGAGCCCCTTCCAATGCATCCTTTCATTGTGGGCACATGACCCCTCCTTCTTGGAGCCAAATGCCTCATAGAAACACACAGCGCCTAGAAACGCGCACACATGCAGAACTCAAGGTGCTTACGGGCTGTACACGTCAACACAAGCGCACAGCAATCCTCTACACCAGACGCGTCGTGTATCATTGACCATTACCTCCAAGAATTAGTAGGTTACATATGCCTGGCGCTGTGCTCTGTGTGTACCTCATTTGAACATCCATGACCTACTTAATGTTTGGGGTTAATGGGAGTTCATGGCTGTTACATATGCCTGGCGCTGTGCTCTGTGTGTACCTCATGGGAACATCCATGACCTACTTAATGTTTGGGGTTAATGGGAGTTCATGGCTGTTACATATGCCTGGCGCTGTGCTCTGCGTGTACCTCATGGGAACATCGATGACCTACTTAATGTTTGGGGGTAATGGGAGTTCATGGCTGTTACATATGCCTGGCGCTGTGCTCTGCGTGTACCTCATGGGAACATCCATGACCTACTTAGTGTTTGGGGGTAATGGGAGTTCATGGCTGTTACATATGCCTGGCGCTGTGCTCTGCGTGTACCTCATGGGAACATCGATGACCTACTGTACCTCATGGGAACATCGATGACCTACTTAATGTTTGGGAGTAATGGGAGTTCATGGCTGTGACACATAACGTGTGCTGTGTGCTGAATTTGCATTTTTGTATTTTGCATTTGTATAGCGCACATGACGGACTTAACCGTATAGCGGCGCAGATGTAACAATAATTTCACATGAGGCAGAACTGAGCCCAAGAAAAAAGCACCTTAAAAAAACAGGGATAGCCTTATCTTAACAAACATGTCTTCAAGGCCTTAGGAAACGGATACAGTGATTCAAGGGTCCTGATTTCTAAGGGAATTTAATTCCAAAGTTTTGGACCAAAAACTGCTAATCTTCTGTCATCCCCTGCCATGTAAGCTGAATGGGGGATGGACAGAAGGAGACAGTGTCTAGATCGTAAGCATCTTGAGGGTTAGTAATATTGAATTTTCTCCTTCAGATATGTTGGCGCAAGCCCATTCAGGCATTTGAAGAGAAGAAGATAAGGCTTTGCCCTCACTCTCTGGCCGTCCTCCCTTGGCCCTCCTCCCACCCCCTTCACCATCCTTCCGCCTCACTCTTTGGCCGGCCTCCCTTGGCCCTCCTCCCACCCCCTTCACCATCCTTCCCCCTCACTCTCTGGCCGGCCTCCCTTGGCCCTCCCTCTACCCCTTTCACCATCCTTCCCCCTCACTCTCTGGCCGGCCTCCCTTGCCCCTCCTCCTACCCCTTCACCATCCTTCCCCCTCACTCTCTGGCCGGCCTCCCTTGGCCCTCCTCCTACCCCCCTCACCATCCTTCCCCCTCACCCTCTGGCCGGCCTCCCTTGGCCCTCCTCCTACCCCCTTCACCATCCTTTCCCCTCACCCTCTGGCCGGCCTCCCTTGGCCCTCCTCCTACCCCCTTCACCATCCTTCCCCCTCACTCTCTGGCCGGCCTCCCTTGGCCCTCCTCCTCCTACCCCCTTCACCATCCTTCCCCCTCACTCTCTGGCCGGCCTCCGTTGGCCCTCCTCCTACCCCCTTCACCATCCTTCCCCCTCACTCTCTGGCCGGCCTCCCTTGGCCCTCCTCCTACCCCCTTCACCATCCTTCACCCTCACTCTCTGGCCGGCCTCCCTTGGCCCTCCTCCTACCCCACCTGCGAGGCTAAGAACCTCAGGGTCATCTTTGACTCCACCCTTTCCTTCTACGCCCACATCTCTGAGGTCTCTAAAAAGTCACATTTCTTATTGCACCTCCTCAGAGGTATTCTGCCTTTCCTCTCCTTCCCCAGAAGCTCACTGTCTCCCAAGCTCTGGTTCTCTCTAGCTTGGACTATTGTAACAGCCTCTTTCTAAATCTACCTGCCTCTACTCTCCACCCTCTGCAACTAATCCAGAACAGGACTGCGAGACTTGTCCTTGGCCTCAAGCCCTGGGATCGTATCTCCCCAGCTCTGAAATCTCTCCATTGGCTCCCAGTGGATGCAAGGATTAAAATCAAAACCCTCTGCATTGTCCACAAGGCTTTCTGGGGCCTGGGTCCAAAATACCTTCAACTATCCCTCGCAAATACCTCCCCTCGCGAGCCCTTCGCTCCTCTACCTCCAACTCCCCCAGGGTCAGTCGTTTTTCAAAGCAACAAACTGGGGGTAGATCGCTGTCTCTGGCTGGGGCCCCCCTCTGGAACAGCCTCCCTGCTACTCTGAAACATGAGGAGAACCATCTCCGGTTCCGGAAGCACCTCAAGACCTTCCTCTTTTCTTCTGCCTTCGCTCCATCTCCCCTGCTGATCTGTTCTCTCTTGGCACTGTGCACCTGGCCACCCTCTGTCCTCCGGGCCCAGCTACCTTTTGGTTAAAGTTGATACATATTAGATTGCACGTTCATAGAAAGATAAAATGCTGAAACCACATAATGAAATATAAATACGATGCAGACATAATGTGCTATGGAGTGCCCAGAAGCAGGCAATGAGGAGTTTTCGTAATGCGCATGCGAGAAATGGGGTCTGTCCTGAAGAACCCACTATAAAGGAAAGGTAGTATTTATTAAATATGCATGCACACTGAGAAAACATATAAAGGGTGTTTATGAATTTACATGTAGTGGGCTTTCTTATGGACAGATTAAAACACAGCAATCTCGGTTTGACTTTGACTAGTTCTGTAGAGTTTCAGAGGCCAAAGGATGGGTAAATTAGTAACTACAACATTAGCGATGATCAACTCAGCTGAAGGAGCCGGATATGGTTTTTATGGCCTGATAAGTATCACAGAAAGCAGATGCAATCTCTTGAATGAATGGGAGCTTGACAGAGGGCTTTCAATATTTGAACAGCAATGCATGTGGGGTGAAACAATGCTCGAGGCTGAAGTAATCGAAACCCAGGAGTTTCAATTGTATTCTCAAGATGTGCCATGTGTGATAAAATGGCAGTTATTTAGATTGGAATTTTCCAATGGAGTCAGTGAGCCGGGGCAGATGAGATATCTATCATTAGTTCAAAGAGAACCTGTTTATTCAGCTTTCCTCATATTGCCTAACATATCTATGTGAACCATGTCCAATCACAATTAAGGTTAAAGGGCTCAGGCCAGTTGTTAACAGCAATGAATTATGTTTTCACACAAATGTTTTAATGTTGATGATGTCATGACATACCACGCACGAATCCCAAGAAGAGGTATGTTATGAATACAATCTGAAGATGGTAGTTAAGACAACGTCTACCAATGAGAATGTAGGAATTGGATAAAAATGGGATTTCTTTGAAGAGGTTTTGTCCAATCACATGTGGGGGGTGGATTGTGATACAATGGGCCTCATTACGAGTCCGGTGGTAACCATGCCTGAAATTCCGTCAGGTTACCACCGGACTTGTATTACCATTCTGCCTCCGTGATTCCCGGAATTACCGGGGCATTACGAACCCGGTGACTCGGGAATTCCGAAGGTGGAATTCGGTAAACCCCCTTTCCCATTGAGTCCAACAGGACTCAATGGGAATGGGGAAGTGGAAACAGGTGTTTCCACGTCCGCCGGCAGGCGGGTGGTGTTAAACCAGCCAGGTCAGACCTGGCGGGAATGACACCTCCGCCTGCAGGACTCAAGATCACCCGGTATGGAAACAACGGGGGCGGCGGGTTTACCGCCACCGTTATTTCCATACCGGGTGACTCGTAATGAGGCCCAATATCTGGTAGTGTTTTCTAACACTTTGAAAATTGTATATAATGTGTCAATGTATGTGGTACAGTGAGACTTGGGTTAATTTGACTCCACAGCATCATCTAGGTCCTCCATGGATGATTATACAATAAACTTGCTTTGCGTTCCTCAGGTGTTGGGCATGCTTGGGTTATGGTGATTAATGGGCCCGACCCCACACTCCTGTAGCCATTCTGCAGACCTCCGTTGGAGCCAATAATCCTTTGAAGAAGAGCAGACTGTTGATGACCTGATGATAACTTCTGGAGTGGACCAGCAACCCCTCCATTGACCGGCCCGGTGAAGCCCTGCTAATCTGCAAGATCTGTGAACACCCTCGTCGGTACTTCATGCCTTAGACTAGTGGGTCAACTAGCCCTGACACCTTCTCGAGGCTGCATTCCCTAAGTGCCTTCGTCAGAACTGTCCTTGGACTGACCAGCTCCCTTGTGGGCTACCACGCCAGAATTTCTGCTGTTTCATGCTCAAACCCAGATCTTTGGTGGTTGCCAGCTTGTGCCACAAGTCACCTTCTCCTGAATTTTCTGCATCCTATTATCATTTGAACCTGTCCTTCTGTGATCATGATTGAAAGGACGCTGGTTGCCGCCTTCAAACCGTGATCTTCGCTGGAACTCATCTTCTTCCATCCCATGAAGTGTTCTGAAGAAGTCTGCAACGCAAAAGTCTGCATTTCTTCATCAACTGCGCTTGCATCTTGCAGTTACACCTCCTGAACAAAGGGCGGAAGACTGTGCTTAACAGCAACACCCAGCCGATCCATAGTGACCCCTGGGAAAAGCAGAGTCATTGGGGGTAAGTAAGCATACCTGTGCCTTTACTCCCTGTCCTCCATAAAATAACATTGGGTGCAAAGCCCTTTGTCTCCTAACTCCCTCTTACTTACCTTTGGTCATCGAACATAGGTCAAGTATCCTACCCCTGGGTTAGCTTTGGGTCTGGAAGAGAGAGAACGTATGTGTCTTCTAATAAATTGTTGTTGAACTTTGAAATAGTTTTGAATTGTTTGGAATCACCACCACAAGCCCACTGAATCCTTTGAGAGAATACATACCTGAGAGAAACCTTGTATTGGAACCTGTGACTTTTGGCACTAGACCCCATACATCCTAAGCTGGACTAAAGAAACCGAATTGTGCTTGTGATCATGTCTCATCAGTTTACCTACATCTTCATTACTTACCTATGCCACTTGGTTAGTTATTTAGTGATATTTTGTTTGTGAACCTACTGGTGAATTTATTTGTTTCATAAGGTGTTGTGTGGTACTACTACCTGCTAGTTTCATTTTTCAGTGTGTCCTGAAGGCTGAAATAAATAATAGTATTTAGGTGAATTATTGTGTGATTTATTCTGTGTGGACTCATTGAGCGCCCCTGACCTCACCCACGCTGCCCTGACACTAAGCCTTGGCTGCTCTCTTTGTTACCTTGATTTCATTTAACCTAAACTCTGAGTCTCCCTGTTCACCATAACTGGGTTGCCCTCCTAAAACCTTCCACATCAGGGTGGATTTTAGAAATCCATCGTAACACTGACCTACTTAATGTTTGGGTTTATTGAGTGTTCATGGCTGTTACATATTGTCAAGTATCCTGGCCTTGCGCGGAGGCAGCACGTACGCCTGCCTCCCTTTGGGTCTTGGTGCCTGGATTTCTACCACCACAGGCCTCCGTGACCCACTGGGGAAAGAGGGTTAGGGTCCGCTGGATTGGATAGCTAGGGGGAGTTAGGGTAACCGGGCTGAATTTAGGGTAAGGAATTGGATGGGGTAGGGTAAGGAGCTGGATGGGGGTAGGGTAGGTATGAGTTGTTCCAAGGCGAGCCCTCCTGGGTGCCTACGATGTAGATCTCCGCCCACTCACTCTTGCATACATCAGATTATATCTCCTTAGTTGGGCAGACTCACTCTAGCTTTGGTATATGATAACCAGTAACACGTTCTTAGTAACAAGATTTCGGATGCATGAACACTTTTAAGCTTTACATCACTCTAACATAGCCCCCACAATGAATCGTAGCACTATTCACAATGATTGTTAAAAGTCACAACCACACATGCAGTGTTTAACGTTTTAGCTGCACTTAGCTCAGAATGATGCTGCAGAAGTGGTGAGTTCTGCACAGGCTTTGGTTCTACGATTCTTGGTTCAAAATGAAACGGATCGGCGCTACAAGAGAATTAAAGCACGTATGAGTTTTACGTTTGTACACTTGCTTGGTGACACTACCAGTTCCCGCTGCTTGCGGGCAAATCAGTGCCGGAGTCGTGACACACACACACACACTCTTCACTCTGATGAGTCTTAAGCCCCAAGCCCCTTTGACCAGGACCACCCGAAAACGAGCTTCACAGTGCTCGCAATGCTCCTTTGAAGTTTGGCGAGTCAAACGAGAAAGCGTTCGCTCTCCGGAGCCCACGAAACATATAATCTCCCTCCAAAAGATCTGCCGTCTAGTACAGTGGTTCGTAATAGTATTTATCACTTATCTCTAGTGTAGTGTGGGGCCTGCAGAATAAGCAGGCGGGGTGTGGCCCCGCAATTCACAGCCTGCAGGAGCCTCCGGGAGGTGCGTCCGACTTCTCCGGTGTCCATGAGCGCAAGCGGGGCTCTTCGGGTCTGTTGTGCGCATGCGCATAAGCTGGGGTGGTGTCTGGAGCGCAATGCGCATGCGCGAAGGTCGATTTGTTGTCCTAATGAGTTCTGGAGGTTGGTGGCCACAAGAGCCTCCTGGGTAATGTAGTTCCCTAGCATCCTTGTGCCTCCAGAAGGCCTTATACCCTAGTTTGAAATTTCTCCTGCACATAACACAAAGCAGTGTTCTAAAATATAGGCATTTCTTATGCTTTAATACATGAACAATATTTTTGGGCATAGAACATTGTTTAACTTGAGCACCACTGGTCCCTTTTACATGAGAAATCCTGACACATATGCCCGGTGTTGTGCTGTACTTGTATCATTATTTATTTGTATTTTATTTCTTTACATACAGGTAGGAACAATGCACTTTTGATCTTGCTAAGCAGTATTAGGGCCTGGCTGATGCTTTGTGAGTTTTTGGTTTTCTGAGGGATTTATTTGGTGTTTTCCTTTGACTCCCAACCCACTTTTTGAGCTGGTCTACCTCTGGAGTGCTCTGCCTTTGTGCTGCAGTCCTTTGTTTCTGGCTATTTTCCTACCCCCACCCAACCCCTTAGCAATTGTTCAGGCAGTCAGGTGTCTCTTTGCCTCTGTCCGGGCAGCCATCTCACCCTGCTTCCCTCTTTCTTCTCCCATTTACCTACATCCATCCTCTGACCCTCCCTCCCTACTCCTTTCCTACCCATCCATTTGGCTCTCATTGTCTGTGTCCCCCACGTGACTGGAAAAGCTGCATTTCAGAGGCCCTTCCAGAGCAACCATACACAGGCAGCTAGTTGGCTAAGGGCTACAAAGCAAAGGGCAGCTCCCGTCTAAGCAGCTCCACTCCGTGTTTGCCTGTGTTCGCCTGAGACGTCTGACACAGACAACCTACAGCGACTGATAAGGTCAGTGTGGTGTGGGCAGGCGAGTACAGCCATTACTATACTCCATTAAAACTCCACCACTCTTATTACCTATTATCATATAACCTAATTGCGCAAGGTATCTGTCTTTGGCACTCAGTCTAAGTGTGTAAGATACCTAATTATACTTTGGAATTAGCCTAATTACATAATGTAGGCAATCTTCATATCAGAATTGTTGGTATTGGCTAGTTATATTCCCTTGCTGCGCTCTGAGATAGAACTGTGCTCCATCGTAAGGTGATACCAGCGAGGAACAGAGACATCACCGTGCTCCCGAAAACGTGGCCACTCTCACACTACTACCATTGTCAACTGGGCTGCGCTCCATAGTCATCCATTGTACGGAATTGTGGAAGAAAATATGTTGCTTCTAAATGTATGTTAGGGGGCAGGCATCATGTTGGATTTAGTGGTATTTTGTGGGAAAGGAAATGTGTTGCACCCAGATGTACTTTGGGGGCAAGACATGTGTTGTACTTAAATATTTAGTGTGGCAGGCAACGCGTTAGAATAGATATATGGAGAAGAATAGCCATATGTCACGTTTAGATAGATTTGTGCACGTTAACCAGGTGTCACACTTAAATACATCTGTGAAGATTAGCCATGTGTCACATTTAGATAGATTTGTGCACATTAGCCAGGCGTCACACTAAAAGAACTTCCCAACTACTATGCATGCCCTATGGGCTTGCCAAACTACACACACATAACGTAAGTAACACTCGAACAGAACAAACAACTCAAGCGCTGAACCTTACCGCTATGGAAACAACAAGCCAGTGCATACAACAACAACCTTAAATACCAGCCAATCTAACCACAAAACACAGAAAAACACACACCAAACATAACCAGACATTTGAAAACAAGGGGGAGTGACCTCTGACTGGCCCATTGAATCAGAGCTCGCCCTCAAGTACTTTAAGTCGAGACAGCTGCACCTTGAGGTGGATGGGGTGCGGGATTCCCTTACTCCAACACAAATCAATAAGGACCACTCAATAGTTTGGCAAAGGGGAGTCTGTTTAATGACAAGTACAAGAAACAGGGAAAAATGGATACCAGCAGTGATGCGATGGTCCGTCTCGCTTCAACTCCCAACAATCTTCATTCAAACAGCAATAATTATAGTCAAAATTCGTCATCATTGGCGTGTAACACTCAAAGTTTGTCATGCAATTCTTTTGGTTGGAAAAGGTAACTTATGTACAGGTGCTAAATCTATATGTGGTAATGGAGTGTGAGGATTGGATAACTCTTATCGGGTGGGCGTCTACCCCCTCCCTCTACATTACTCATGCAACCATCACTAAAAGTATGATGTCTCATTGGTTCTAATATCTATAGGACCTTAGATTATTTGGCCCACTGTGATTGGGTTGGCTACAACCCTAAGCATAAATCTCCACTTTAGCAGCATGTAGAATGGTCACCCAGGTGCAGTATGCCCCACGATTCACCCTACCTCCCTTCCATCAATCAGTACTTTAGGGCTATGTGTCAATTAGTTGGCTGAGGTTGGCCTCGAAACTGTAGCTTCTTGTCAGGAAAAGTTATGGTATCTCCTGTTTTGGGTGACATCAGTCGTTGATACCTCTTTGCGCTTGGCTGGTCACGTGTTAGCACACTGTGAATCGGCTTTGTTTTCCTTCTATTTGTGCATTTAATTTTTACTTTCGGCCACCACCTGCCCGGGCCTCCTTATCTCGACTTTCACGGGGCAGGCTGCTCTGCTCTTAAGTTTTGATTCTCTGAAGTTACTGTCCGCCTCCCTCTCTTGGGTTGACCTCGATTTCCCAGGCACGCCCTGCTGCTTGCTGATTTTCGATTCCGCCATCTCTCTTCTTGTTTTAGCTGGAATCAGAATCCTGGCCTGTTTGACCCTTAGTAACATGGGTTAATTCTGCTTTTGTATAAAGTGTACTGCACTTATATAATGTACTTCGTTGGGGTAGATATATAGTTGGCGCTTGCCGCTCTATTCTTCTACTAAGCATAACAAGCCGAACTGTTTTCTTAGCGTCTTGCATTACAAGCCTATGTACAGGCGTCAGCTGGTTGAATACTTTCATCCTGCTTTACAGTTACGTTTATTTATATTTCAACATCGTCTCTCCTTCTAAGTTCATGCTGTCCTTATTCATGACATTTTGTCTCTGTGTGCCTTCATTGATTGTCGGTGCTTCCAATTGTGAGTCTGTCCGGGCCCTCGTGACATCACCATTCATCTTCAATTAAGAACTCTTTGAGTTTCTTCTGGGACAGTGTTTAATCAATCTTCATTTCGTGTTATTTGCTGGTATGGTTGCCTTAATGGATACCTTACTGTCCATGGCTGTCGGGTTATTGGTGTTGCTCTTCTGACGGGCACTAGACAGAGTCCTACCGTGACTCTGTGCTGGTTTATTTGTTCATCATACATCACATACGTCGGTTCGAATGTTCCTGGTACTTCAAAATGGGTGACTGGAGTGCAGGCAACACCTGGGACCTCCTCTACACTCCCCCCTCTGGTCGTTTCATCGACCACTTCCGCTTCCTCCTTGGGATTCATCTTACTTGGTTCTTCTGTATTCATTACTTCCTCGTCTTCTGTACATGATCGTTTGAAGGAATGTCTCTTCGGCGTCCATACTTTTATCACTCCTTTCAGGCTTCCTGCTGTCTTTACATGTTTGTCTTTATTCCATGTCATTAGGTGACATTGTCCATTCGGGCTGCAATAGATCCATTTTCCTTCATAGTTTCTGCATTTCCTGGGATACAGAAACGCTGTTCCTTCTGGTGCATACTTGCTGGCCTTTACAAAGTCTTTTATTTCATCATCAGTTAGGTCTCGGGGCTTCCATCCTGGTTCAACATCAATCATGATTTTCATCCCTATGGCTTTGTTCGCAGTTTTCTGGCATTGTGAGATTATTATCTTAATGACACAAACTCCTAGTAATATCATTACTAGTAGGGCTCCTAGGAACTTGAATGCATTCACCATCCATTGTGGTACCCATGAGAACAGGGATGCAAACCAGCTGTCATCGTAAACCTCTTCAGTTTCATTGATCATGTGGTTCTGTAGGTTTGTCAGCATACCTATGGCTTCTGTTTAAGTTCCATTTTCTTCGTCGTGAGAAGGTATGAATGTGCAACACGATGCTCCAATTTTTGCACAAACTCCTCCATCCATAGCTGTGATCATGTCAAGTACATATCTGTTCTGGAGAATCATCAATCAGATTGCTCTTAACACCTCCTTGATTGCATTGAATCCCTTTATTGTTGAGTTAATGGTTTGCAGTAACTCCCATCTGGTTATCTGCAACCATTGAGTGTTTGCTCCAACCTAGAATCTAGGCATGAGGATTGTTGTGAACACTGATGAGGTAAGGCTGAACAGCCTGTGTTCATATGGGTTTGCATGAAATGATTCTTCTGATTTGGCAGAGAAGCAATTTTCTCTCTTTATTCGGGATGTCAGCTCCACAGATCTCCTTTTTCTCAGGTGAGCATCTGCTTTCGGGAAACTGTCAATATTCAGGTCACTTTTCGGTATCACGAGTGCTGGAACGTGGATGTTCACTATTGTGCATATGCCTCCCCAGTTCTTTGGCAGTCTGATGTATGCTTTGGATCCACACGCCCAATAATGATCCATGATTACTGCAGTTCCGTGGGTCATTCCTGGAGCTTCAAAAATGCATCCACAGTTCTGAATCTCTCCCATTATTCTTGTGCCATTGTTCCTGAAGCACAATTTCGGCTTTTCAAGTGGCACTATCTGCATAGGTCCTCCTCTGTCTTCGACCCATGTCAGTAATCTTGTGAGTCTCGGCCATAGAGGTTTGCACAAACTCTGTGAGTTTTCTATTGCTTTCTTGCAGGCTCCAAGGACCACCCATGCTCGGCAGATCACCACTCCTTCTTCCCATCCGTTGGGGGAAAGCACTGTTCCCCAAATCTGCATTTGGGCCCTGTTCTTCCAAATTTGAGCCTCTTCCGGGGTTTCCCTTGGATGTACAGTCTTGGGTTTATTTCCCATCTTATTCCTGCTCCTTTAGCTTCAGGTTTCTCGTACCTGATCATGTGATTCCTAGTGTGGGCTCTATTTCATGTCTTGATGTCCTGGACATAATCATCTTCATCGGGATAAGCTGCTTCAGTTGCCCATATCAATGAGGCATCACTTGCCATGAACTGTCCTCTGGTGTTGCACATTGCTACGTGTGAGAGACAGTGTGCTGTCGGGACATCAATTTCTACAGCTACGAAGAGCTTGAACTTCCCCATGCTGTACGGTAGGAGTGCACAGACGAAGCATTCGCCTTCGGAATTTCGTCTTCCAACTTTCTTCATGTGTTGGTACCAAATGTTGTTTCCCAGAAGTGCTGTGCTATCCAGGTAGTCATTTAGTTCATTATTATCTTCATGTAGGCTTCTTTTGATTCTTAGTAACTTCCTGTAGTTTGCTATAACTACATCCCTAAATGCATCTGTATGGCGTTTCTTGCTGGAGGACTCTTAGGTATTTTGGTCCATGGTATAGGTCTCTTCACCTGCGCCAATTGAGTGGACAAGCGTCTGCCAGCTTCTTCCTGGTCCTCATGCATTTCTTCTCTGCTGCGTGCATGTGCCCATGCCACCCAGCCTAACACTGGTCCGGTATATGGCTGTATTGTAGACCTGTTGCTTGTCCCTTGTGTTGGACCATGTGTACTTGTAGATTCAATCTCAGTCGGTTTGTTCTTCAGTTCCTCTTGTAGTTTACTTACTCTGGTTATGTGCGGTAGTAGAAGATCTACTAACATTTGCGTCTTTGCGGTGAGATATTCTGAGGCCAATTCAGTCCTCTTGAGGGCTTCTGATATGACTGCTTTTGTTTGCCTTTCTCTTGATTCTTCTTGATTCCTCTCATTATTTCCTGGGACTGTTTTTTCAGCAGGCAATCTCATCTTCTCTGCTGCTTTTTGTTTGTGGTTCTGCGATAATTGATACTAGGCCCATCTCGTGTGCATTCTGTATGTGTGTGCGTGTATGTGTCAGTGCTTTGTCTTCATTCTTTTCGTGCCGACCCTGTCTTCGGCTTTCCTGTTGATTTGTTACCTCAAGTGTGTATGTATCACTGCTAATTACATTAATTTTCATTTCATTTACCTTACCATCAGATTTTCTCGGCACTGGAATGACTATATAAGGTCTGGGTGGTTTTGTGGGTCTCATGTATACATCCTCAGGTGGGTGCACTGAAATTGGAACGCTTCATGCACCAATAAAAAATGCAGTTCTGATCGTAAATGACAGCAAAATAATGATAAACACAATGCATAAGTACATTATAGTTCGATAAGTAGGGCGGTAGCATTTTCTTCCAGAGAAGCGAGGGTGCCCCTCTGCTTGTGGGAGGACCAGGTTACTGTTCTGGGTCCCATCTCGATCATTCGCCAAGTGTCAATGTTACTGTTTTCCCCCACTTAATATCGGTCCTTGAACAGTTCGTGTCATAAAGTATCAAGTGCTTCACAAGTGTCCCCCCTCTTGCGGAAGGTAATTGTCTCTTGATGCGGGATGCAGTTTCCTTGCTAGACTATGGAAAAAATAGACTAGACTAATACTTCGGTGAGTCACTTATACTGTGCAGGTTCAAAGTGTGTGAGCTCTCAGTTCACTCCTTTAATATGTTTCAATCCTGCGGCTGTGTTGGGCTCAAGTCAATATGAAGAAATAGAGGAAATGACAACAAATATAACAATTAGGGCTCTTGACTTTGCTCCCTCAAACTGTCCCTCGGCGGAAAGTTTTTTTCAGAATCTCCCCAGATAGTCTCTTCGATGATTGGAAAGTTCCACTTGGAGGATTATTCCATGCAGGAGCATTCCCAATTGTGCGATATTAGCTGGATTTCGGGTGAATGTGAGGACGTCAACTTCGATAGGTCTCCCCACTAATTCAGGAAAGTCAGCAACTATGCGAAAAAAGACAATGTTCACTTCTAGTGATATGGACATTTGTCCAGTCTTTGTTGAGATTCAGGATTATGTGTTCTTTCCTTAACGTGAACAATGTTAGCACTGTCCGGTTACGTGGAGTGCGAGTAAATAAATAATTTTGTTCAACGGCTGGCTCAAATGTTCAGCGTTTTCACCCTGCAACTAGGATGCACAGAGTGTCCGTTTTTTTATGTCTTTATCCCGTTTTGTCTAGAGGAAGTGTCCAAGTGAAGCCACAACTTGCAAAAGGTCTTTGTCTTTTTTTCGCTGCTCATGCGTCCTTCTTCCTCGTCATGGATCTCGTCTGCACATGCTGTGGTTCTTCCCTGTCTTCTGTAGTCTCTTCACCGTGGGGTGTAGCTAGGGGACTTTCTCCGATATAGGGCTTAATGTCATTGAGAAAAATCCATGCTCTCCTGCCCTGACACTGCACAGCTGACGGAGTGCAGTCCTCCACAATGAAGGGACCATTGAATCTTGGCTCGTACCACCTTTTCCTCGTGTGGTTCCTCACCAGTACACTATCACCAGGGAACACGAGTGGAACACATAGATCTTGAACTGGGTCTGTTACAGTGTTCCCTTCGGTGTTCTGCGCTGCGCTGCACCCTTTTTGTCGTCGTTACAGCTGGTCTGAAATTACAGTAAGGCTGGATGTCATACAGTTGAAGTACTTTTGCATTACGGATCCTAGGACCCCTCGAGTTGACTGGGCATCACATCTAGCTCTGTCTCCAGAGGTTAAAGGGGTCCTCATTCTCCTTCCTGTGACTATCTCGTGTGGCATAAGATGATGGTCGGAGCCTGGTTGGTTCCGAAGAGCACAGTGCCAGTGGAAGGCAGTGCAACCATCCCCTCTTTAGAGTAAGCTTCAACTTGACTATCCTTTCCTTTAACAAGCCGTTGAGCCCCTCACAAACCCCATTACCTTCTGGATGATACCCCGATGAGAACTTGTGCTTTATACCAAGCAACAAGCTGATCTGTTCAAAGACTGCATTTACAAAATGAGCCCCATTATCTGATCTTATTACTTCACACATGCCCCACCTAGCGAACACTTCCCTCACTAGGAATTTGGCCGCACAGGTAGAGTTTGGGTGTGTACATGGACCTGCTTCTATCCATCTGGAGAATGGACACACCACGACAATTAAGTATCTGTACCCTTTGCACACTTCAATCATGTTGGCGTAGTCGACATGCAGATGCTGAAAAATCCCATTTGGCAGGAGGATGACTCCTCTCATAACTTTTAACATGTGCCCAGCGGTGAATTGCTGGCAGATTATGCAGTTCACCATAAAGAATGCAACATCCTCAGCTAAATTCGGTATAAACCAGTCTTCCGCGAGCGTTGCTGCTAGATTCTCTTTTGTCAGGTGCATTGGGTAATGCAATTGCTCCAATGCTATTTTTAATAGGGCTACAGGCATCACTGGTTTACCAGTGCTGTCTTGCCGCCACAAGCTGTCAGAGGGGTTCAAAGAGCACCCTCAACGATTCCACAGGTTTTTCTCCTCCTGTGGTGCCTCCCCTTGGAGCTCCATTAGTTGTGTCTGCCCAAGATTGCTATAGGTTTCTGGTGTGGTTCGTGCTACCATCATCCTTTCATGGGTGCACGCCACTTCTACTTCCATAACCATCTCACTTTTAGATGTCATACGCTTGGCTTCCGTGTCTGCTGTGTGATTTCCGCGCGACACAAAATCTGTCCCCTTTGTGTGTGTGGCGCATTTCATGATCGCTATGCCCACTGGGAGCTGTAGTTCCTTAATCAGCCTGTCCAATAAGGCTGTGTGCTGCACTAGTGTGCCGTCCGCTCGGAGATAGCCCCTCCTTTTCCAGAGCGCTAGGCCTGCATGCACTGTGGATGTCACATAGGCGGAGTCACTGTACACCGTTACTTCCTGGTCTGCGTGATTCTCAATAGCGAGTATCAATGCCAATAACTCTGCAGCCTGTGCTGAATGATGAGATGGTATTCGTGCACTGACGAGTACTCGAAATTCTCCATTCGCTATGTGTTTCATTACAGCGACGCCTGTGTATCTTTGTCCGTCCTCTTGATCGATTCTTGAAGACCCGACAATAGAGACGATTTCCCCTCCTGCCAAGGCATTTTCCTTTACCCTGAGAATTTCATCATAGAATTCTACATAATTTGCACAGTCATGTATCAGCTCTCCTTCAGTGACCGGCTCTGCTATGAACCTAGCTGGGTTCACTATTTTACAACAGATTATTTTGATCGATGGATTTGATATGATCACTTCATAAGCAGAAGCTCTCTGAGTATGCTAGGGGCTTATACCCCAACGAGGTTCTTTGAGAGAGCACTGCCGTCATGATGCCATTTGTGTGTGAAAACAGGTAGAATTCCTCTGCATAGTTAGGATTTCCGAGAACTGGAGCCATACAAATCACTATCTTGAGTTCAGCAAACCCTTTCTCCATCGCCTCATACCATTCAATGTTTTCCTTTGTCACTTGGGCCTTCTTTAGGGCCTGGAGCAAAGACTTGGTAAACGAGCTGTAATCGAAAACCCATGCCCTAACATAGTTGCACAGGCCTAGAAAGCTCTGCATTTGCTTTATCGTGTGTGGCTTGGCCGTGTTCAATATGGCTTCAGCCCTTTCTGGGGTTACCTTCTTCCCTTCATGAGAGATTAACTGGCCTATGTACAGCACTTCCTGTTGACAGTATTGTAGCTTTTCCTTGTCAACCTTATAACCTTTTTCAGCTAGTATGGTCAGTAGCTGAACAGAATTGTGCCTGCATTGTTCTTCTGTGGTACTGCAGATTAGGATGTAATCCACATACTGCAAGACGACACTCTCTAATGCAATATTGCTTAAGCCCATCTGCAGGACTCTGTTTAAAATGGACGGGGACTCACAGTACCCATGTGGCAGCCTCGTGCTTTTCAGACACATTTGTCTGAACGTGAATGACTTCAGATCTTGTGAGTCGCGGTGTAACGGGATTGAGAAAAAGCCATTTTTCAAGTCAATCACGTGAAATATTTTGCCTTGACGGGTATAGGATTGTAGATGTATTAGGGACTAAAGGGAACTCGGCTTCAACAATATCGTTTAATGCTCATAAATCCTGGATCAAACGCCAAGAGCCTCCCTTTGATTTTTTGACAGGATAAACCGCCTTATTACATGACGATTCTGACGTCATTAAGATGCCCTGATCCATCATCACAGAGATTGTCTCCGCAATCCCTTCGTCTGCCTCTCTGGACATGGGATATTGTCGGACTCTCAGCAAAATTGCTCCTGGCTTTAGTTTAATTTTCACTTATCCCTCCCCCTTCAAGAGGCTTCGTCATAGGGTCCTGTAATCCATACTGAGACATGTACTTTAGCTATATCCTCATCAAAATATTCCGGAAGCTTCAGCGCCAACATCATTCTCTGAGGCACTTTTCTTCTGATAATTTTTACCAAAAAGATGAGACTTACTTCCACCCTTGTCTCTTCTGACGTCAGTCACTCGATATCCTTCTTCAATGGCGATGATCGCGCACTATTGCCTGCCTTCATCATCGTATCCGTTGACCAATGCTACTTTCCCTCGCACTGCTGCAGCATGTATCATCAAGGGAAATACTTGTCCCTCCTCTTCATTCATAGGTATTCATGGTCTGAATAAAAACTCATCGGGGGTTCTCATAGTTCTGTCTGCGAGGCCTGGCACTCCTGCCATATGAGAAAACGCCTGGTTCCAGCGGTATAGCTCTCATGGCTATGCGTCCTGAGTATGCTCTAATTATTTCATATACATTCGAATAATGCATTCCCGGAGTAGAGCATACTATGCCCTCCTCCGTGAACGAAATCGTCATGTTCAATTTTGTCATTAAGTCTCGACCCAAAATGTTTACAGGGGCCTGGCGTGAATATAATAAAGGTACATTCATGTCGCACTCTGCTATGGAGACTGAGCTCCTGTGAAACTCTGAGTATCTATGGCCTCGCCGGACAAGGCAAATTTGCCTTCATGTATGCACGAGTGTGTTGCACCCGTGTCCACTAGGAAGGAATATTCTTTACCCCCTATAATGACATTCACCCTTGGTTTCCTATGAGGGTCTGGTGTCACTGATAGGATAGAGTACATCAGGGTTCCCAGCGAGCTGTCCTAGTGTATATATAGGTTTGCCCCACTGTGCACTTGCATATTTTCCCCATTCCCAGTGTGGCTTCCCCTTCCAGGGTTCTGGGTCTGTGGCAGTTGTGGGGGTGCCTGTTGGGTTTGCCCTTGTGGAAAATTCCCTATATTCTGTGGTTGCACCCCTTGCTGTACTCCTGGCGCTTGCTGCTGCACCGTATTATTCTGTGCAATGTGCTGTTGTGGGAAAGCAGGTGGATTTGCCGTGCCTGCCCCCGTTCCTTGGCCATTCTGCAACTTGCCTATACTTCTGCACGTGTGCGCCAAATGCCCTGTCATTCCACACAACCAACATACTGGTGGTGGTCAGGTATTTGACATATCTGGACTACCATTATGCACATTTTAAAAACCTCCTTGATTATTTTGGAAACCTCCCTGATTGCTCTGCCATCCTCTTTTGCACCAGCTTTGCTTCCTCACCCTTTCGAGTCACCTCCTTTTTTCGATTCTTTTCTTGTAACAATCTACAGTAATGTGCGATAGCTGTATTTGAGGCCAAGGTTTAGCCTCAACTCCTACCAATTTCTTGAGCTGTTTCTGCACTGGTTCTGGCAACCCTTGGCACAATATGTGGTAAAACACAGGTATTAATTTCGTCCAAGATTCATGGTTTCGAGCACCCACACGTCTTGAAATTTCTGGATATAAAGTAACGGATCTTCCGACTCCTTCTTTTTTCGAGTCATTATAGCTCCCATATCAGAAGTGTCTGGGTAAAGCACTTGTAGCGCATTCCATACTGCTGCTCTGCAATTGTTAAATGGTGCTCTGTCATGCACAGTATGAATTGTGATCACACCAGGGTAGCCTGCCTGTGTCCACACATTGTCTGCTCTCTCACCAAGTATGACGATCAGGAGACCCTTAATGTCCCCTATAGTTAGTGTGTTTCCTCCTGTCATTTTTTCTAACTCATGTATCCATTTTCCAGCTTTCAACATCAGAAGCTTGTTCTTCAGGTTTTCTCGATCCATGTGTGGCCATGGAATATATTGTGATCTTGCTCCCCCTTTTCTAGTAGCGGAAATTGGAATGGGCAGTGTGGAGTTCTTTGTTTTAGCAAATGACTCTCACATCAAGGTGTGGATAAGTAACTTCTTTAATCAGTTTCCAAGCATAACAACCAATTTCTAGAGTCATTATTCATCAGATGGTAAAGTCCAGATCTCAGGCTACATCTCTCAACTCCCTCCAGAGAACACCAGTCACACATAAACATTCTAACCAGTAACATTCCATTGTCAATCATGACACTCACTCCAGATTCCATTAGGATGCAGGACAAGACCAGATCCTTACATATCTCCCCTCCTTAGAGATATCAATAAGACAACCAGTTAACTCAAGCATAACAGCTATATACAGCACACACACACAAACACCCACAAGTTCGATGTACCTGCATCATCTCTCCAAACTAAGAACATTCTGCTAACCACTTCCTATATTCCATAAACATCCACACCGCCGTGTGACACAATTACAACCAATGTCCCTTCCTCTTTCTACTAAGTGAAGAAGACCCATCCAACTACTGAAAACCATTACTACACTTTACAAACAGAGAGGCACCCATACTGCTAATCCAAATCTTAACTCCAATGTCCCCAAATAGAACACACACAGAACTCCCTCACACCCTTCAATCGCAAAGCGGTATGTGCCTCAACACATACCACCTCCAACTAGGCTGAGTATCCCTGATACTCGGGTATCTACTTCACTACTCAGTGACTCCATTACCCCAATTGTGCCCATGTTGAAAGTATTCCTCAGTACATCAAGCTCCTTTTTGGGAGAACCCCATTTCATACACCCAAGCAACACACAAACATCAATAACTCTGCTAAAATCCTCATATTATCATGACAACTACTGTAAAGTTTCTAAGCACAACAACCATTAATTTTGCTTAACCATCAGCACATATACACTTCAACAAAACCAAACTCTCATTAATTCTGCATTATACAAGTCCCACCAGTGGAGAAAAACATTAGTGCAGAGAAACTCTGCTTTAGTTTCCACATACCAACCTCTAGCAATACTGACTACGTTACTAACTTCTAGCAATACTGACTACGCAACCAAAATCTAGCAATACTGACTACGCAACCTATACTTCACTAAAAAGTCCATCTGTGGAAGGAAATGTGTGTTAGTTATTTCACTACTAAGCATGCGTTAACAGATGGCACGACTTTTACACTCCATCCGTGCACACTAATCAATAGCATGCACCACCACTTGCAACAGCCCCCCCCACCACAAGTGTTCTTAAAACACAAATACTGAGCAACATTTCAAAATATCACTAGAACTACGCATGTTTCAATCACTTCCTTCAAAAACCCTTCACTTCAGGATTTAAATCTGGTCTGTCCCGTTAGTGCTTAGGGATGCCTCTTTACTGAGAAATTACCCAGGTTTTCAGCATGAACTGGAAAAACTATTTGCCCAGCGGACTCGAGGTCAGGCCCTGGATGATGAGCTACTCTCTCTGCGACAGGGTGGTCAGGATCTAATCTCATATGTCGCCACATTCAATCGCTTAATAGCTGCATCAGGTTGGCCAGAGGAGAAACGAATAACGTTATATATGGTCGAAACCCCAGAACGTTGGTCTACGATCCGCCAGAAAAAATTGAAATGCCTGCAGTAAAGAATCTACATGCCAGCATCATGAAAGCAGTCAGAGAAGCCAGCAGGAACCTACAGCAAGCCAAAGAAACACAGAAAAGAAACGCTGATCGCCATCGACAAAAAGCCCCAGATTATCAAGTGGGATACTCGGTCTGGCTGGCAACTAGACACATTGATTTAAAGGGACCCAAGAAATTTCAGCCTAGATACATCGGACCGTATACAATAGAAAAAGTAATAAATCCAGCAACCATTAGACTAGCGTTATCTCAACATATGCGTATACATCCCGTATTTCACGTGTCACTATTAAAACCAGCACACCCAGGAACCCGACTTCCACACCTCCCGCACCAACACAAGTGGGAGCAGAAGCACCAGAATATGAAGTAAAGAACATATTAGATTTAAAACAAGTACGAAACACCATGTATTATTTGATTGACTGGAAGTGGTTCGGATCCCAGGAAAGATCATAGAAAGCCAGCACGCACGTGCATGCCCCCCAATTGGTGCAGAAATTCCATCGGGACATCCCGTGAAACCAAAGCCCTCATACACACCATTGGTAGGGGTCTTGAAGGGGAAGACTGTCATGAGTATCAGGCAGGTAGGTGGGGCAAGCTGGGTGGAGGCTTGGCAGGCCTGGCATAGGCACACAAAGAACCCATAACAAATCCCTCCTTTCATTCCTTCCTAGTGTTTGTAGTAACTTCCTGGTTACCACTTCCTGTTGCCAAACAGGAAGTGCATGATAACTCATGAGCTCTCTAGTGTTTGGTTGTGGCTGGCTATATAAGCCCCACCCAATGTTCTTCCAGTGCTTCGTGTTGCTTACTGTGAGCTGTATCAGCAACACACTTGCCGTGCTCTGGATCAGCTAGCATCTGCTTACCTGCTCCGGATCATCCTGTTTCTGCTTACCGGCTCCGGATCATCCTGCTTCTGCTTACCCACTCTGGATCATTTAGCTTCAGTTTACCTGGTTCTTACTCCACGCCGCAGCTATCTCAGTCAAGAGGGGACTTCTACACCGGCACCTGTAAGAACAAAGAAGAACAGTGTTAACATGCGCACATCAGTAACGCTGCGCATACGCAGCAAATCTTCCCGCGACGCTGGAATCCAGCTTAGTTGCACGAGCGCACAAACCCCTGTAAGAAAAAAGAGACATTATTCATTGCGCTCGCTCCAATAACGCGGACACTTATTTCACTGCACTCTCGCTCTCTACGCGGTGCATACTTACCAAAAGCCTCCGTGCAAATTTACCAACCACCAAGTCTCCAGTAGCGCTTTACCCGGACTCGAGGCACTAATACCACATCATTTCTCCTGCAAGGGAAAGGGAGAGACATTACCAGGCACGCTCAAATTGAAGGCACTGCGCAAACCTACCAGCAGCTAGCTTCTACACGTAGCGCTACTCACCCCCAAAAATACCAGCAAAGACAATATGGACAATTTTGGACTCTCAACATTCTCCGCGCAACGTTCACTTGTGGGAAGGACTTTCTAGCCAGTGAAGAAACTGGCGCTTTGAACTCTCGGCCTCGCTGTGAAGGCATAAAACAGCATTTGGCATCTGAAATCAGCCTACAGACATTGGCACCAATCACATGAGTGAAACGCGCCCCTTCAAATGCAGGATGGAGTGCACACCCTACTAAAGATCAAGGTATTCCTCCGGGTAAAACAGGGGAAGTGAAGACTCGGGGTCAAGGGAGGCTCGTCCATCGCTCCTGCAGGGACACAGGTGAGTGTGGCAGTCTCCCCTTGTCCCTCGGGTCTATGGAGGTGAGATTCGAGTCCTTATCCTTCCCTTGATTATTGTCACTACTGTAAGTAGGTGACTCATATGCAGGGTTGCTGTACCCTGTGGTTGCTTTAAGCTCCCTTAATGGGTAGAGTCCCTCAGGCTTACTCTCTTCGGGTTCTGTTTCAGGCGGAGCAGGTGGCGTGGTAGGCGTCTCACCAACCTCTGTGCATACATTTAATATCCAGTCTGCAGGTGGCTCTTCCTCCTTTGGCTGTTCGAACATTTTCCAGAGTTCTAGAATAGCAAGGCATTTCTGTAGCTTTTTGCCTGTATATGTGGCATGCAAGTACGTTGTCATATGTTGTAAGATGGCTTTAGATAAAGACCCATTTTGTGGCCACGGCATAAGCATCTTGTGGGCTGTAACCTTAACCCATTCGGTACTATATTTCTGAAGCTTGGGTGCGTGTTTCGGCAGTTGCTTACATAAGTGTGCTAATGGAGTAATGTCTTCCATGCTTAAATATGTTTCTATTCCTCTTATACGGTGCTTTTCAATGCTTTCATGCAACTTTAACACTTCCAACAATATGAGCGAGCACCAAACACTGCAAGCTCCAATTCAATTTTCCCCTCCAAAATCTTTTATATCACCAATTTACTCAAAAACATTAATTTGTGTATGATTCCGTCTGAACTATCGAATAGCGCAAATCTTAATCAGGTCTCACTCAAAACACAAAAGAATTCCTTCACACGTGATGGCACAACAGAACATGTAAAAGAGACACTTAATAGACTAGACAGACACCAGCTGGACACAAATATCTCTGCCTCTAATTATTACCCCTACATGGAGTTTAAACGAACCGCTTTCACAACGTCTTTAAACGATAGTTGCACTCCACCGTCCTTAGTCAAGCACAACGCCATCCTGAGTCGCTAGGACCTGAGGAAATCGCTTGCCGATGTCTCAACAAGAGAAAATCAAAACATGCAAAATAGCCGCAAGTCGGCATGTGAAAATCACAAACCTAATACCCACAATTCGAGAAAATAGCCATGATCTGTAGGGCGTGAATCCTGGTGCGAGTTCCTATCCTGGAACTCGAGAGGGTTCACGCACCTTTTCAACAACTTTGATATTAACTTACAAAGGGTCATTGTAATTTGCTTACAAGAAACGTGGCTTGGTGATGCTCCGACAAGAGACGGCTTTGAAATCCACTTGAATCCGGCAGTGAAGAAACTCCAAGGTCGTCCCTACTCGGGCCTCCTAACAATGATAAAAATCAGCATTTGGTGAAAAACACTGGAAACGTTCAATCCTAATCCCTTTATTCAGGGAATTGTCATGCAATCATCCCACACCAAACCAGAAGAGCGTCAGCAACTATTGATTATTAATGGATACTGGAATCCTCACAAAATCAGCACAGTGTCCTTTCTAAAGGCCACCACTCATCTTATAGTCAATGCAGTAATATCCTACAGAAACCTGTCTATAATTTGTTGTGGAGACTTAAATTGTTCCTGGATTGGGTTAGACGTTGACCAACAAAAAAAAAATCTACCGTTGAAAGAAAATGAGATCTCTAGTCGTAGTCGGGCCTGGAAGACGGCTCTAAAAAACCGTAATTGCCATATGGTAAACGGAAATGCTAAAGGGGATGATCCCACGCTCTCAACCTGGCACCGTGAGGACTCACATAGCATTTTGGACTACTTCTGGGTATCACAAAATATGGTGGAAAAGATAATTCAGTTGAGTGTCGATAAAATGATTAACAGTGATCACAACCTTTTGAGACTCTCATGTATGATGGAGTGGGCACATTCGGATGGTCACTATGAAATACCGATCACAGTCAACGCAGGGGGAAACCGCCTACGAATCAATGGACCGCAACTTCGAATATTGAGTGACCAGCTATTTAAACTTCATGAAGATAATCAAGTCAATTATGCCCCATTGGTCAGCCAATTTAAGTTCTCAATGGTCGCGGCTCGGTCAATGGGCATGTCTCATAAACATATGTCATGTACAATCATTGCTGAACAAATGAAAACCAGGCGGTCCGATATAAGATGGCTGAAAAGGAACTTTAGTCTTCTCAAAAAGCCAGACGAGCTAAGAAAGGAAATCAAACAAAGGCGACAGATGTACCGAAATTGGTTAAAATCTCATAAAATGATTATTCAACAAAATAGTGCCGAAGAGATGATGAAAATTTTGGTGACCAAAAATGTGAGAGAAATATGGCCATCCTAAATACGGGAAGCTCTCGTTGCCCTGCTATCATTTCTAATGAAAGGAATAGTGCGACTTGGGAGGATCACTTCTCTGAAGTTTATCAGAAGCCACAAAATGAACCGTATACAGTTACAAGGTCCGCCAAAGTCATTTGGGAGGTGGTGATGTCTGCCACTGACATAGAGAAAATGATCAAGACCTTAAATAACTCTCATGCCGCTTGTCCAGACATGATTACCAACGTGATGTTGAAAAAACAAGCCCAACAATGGCCAGTTTTGATTGAAGTCCTGCTCAAAAGGATATCCATTATAAAGCATATTCCCGAATCGTGGCTGCAGGAAATTGTAGTACCAATATTTAAGAAGGGCAATCAGGCCGTTCCGACGAACTATCGCCCGATTGCCCTCCTCGATACAATCAGAAAAACTTTGGGCTCGTGTCTCCGCCAAAAATTAGCTGCATGGGCATGTAAGGCAATGATTCTGGATATTCCGCTAACTGGCTTCACCCCAGGAGTAGGTGTTGAAGTAAACCTGCTCATTTTAAACATCTTGAAGCAGGAAACTCTGAAGATGAAGAAAAAATTGTTTCTAGCCTTTATTGACATGCGTCAAGCCTTCGATGAAATTAATCGTGGCTTGCTTTGGAAGAAACTGCAGACCTGGAATTGTCCGAAATCCATATTGGAGCCAATACAAGCTCTCTATACCGGTACATCAATGCAGGTTCGGTTAAACAATCAAGGCGACCTGTCAAACAACATTTTTACACACAGGGGCATGAAACAAGGATGCCCCATGGCAGCTGGGCTCTTCAAGCTCTTCATCGCAGACGTACCAGATCATTTGGACCAGATTCATTGCTTTCCCCCTAAACTCAAATAAAGTGCATAACATATGCGGACGATCTCGTACTTATCGATCGTACTCAAATTGGGCTACAACGGTTGTTGGGAAACCTCAATTAATATCTAAAATCCAATGACTTGGAACTGAATGTTGAAAAAACAAAAATAATGTCTATCGGTTCCTCAAGATCTCGGAAAGACAAAGCATTTAAATGGAACATTGAGAACGACATCCTGACGCCAGTCAACTCTATTCGCTATCTTGGAGTCATGTTCAACAACTCTTTAAACGAGCATCACTGGAGGCAAGATTTAGTTGCTCGGATGACTCCGTTTACCATTCAGGGAGCCAAGATAAACGGAGATTATGGGAAATTCAGTTTATCGCCCATCATAACATTCTACTTACAAAAAGTAATCCCTGCGATCACTTTCGGCGCCAAGGCCGGCTGGAATATGGCTCCACAGATATGGCACAAACTCGAAGCGATATTTTGGAGGCGTGTGCTAAAATTACCACGTTATGCATCTATCACTGCGATTCGTTACGAACTTTCCCTGAATTCTTTATATTCAGTGGTAATTTCTAAATCAATAAGTGCCTGGCGGAAAATGTGTGTAGTTCCAACAATACCTGCCTATAAAATCTTTGTCACAAATCCTGATATCTCCAATAATAATCTGCTGGTCGAGTGGAAATCAACTCTGGCTAATCATCTAACAAATGCTGACATAAAAATTGACAACTTAATTAATCTCCCGCAGTTGGCTAAAAAGAAATCCGAAGCCTGGTCTTGGATCTATAACTCAGAACAACGAGCCAAACTGAAATCTACGTTGAAAGCCGAAGCCTATTTTCATAGACTGAATAAACCTTGCAGAAACCTATTAAAGTGTCCAGCACGCCACTATCTAGAATAATTTCTGATATTTTGATTAAATGCCATGTAAAATAAAGAAATGCTGTGGCAACGAAAGAGCAAAGACACATCAGACAATGTTTGTCGATATTGTTTGAATGACATAGAATCGTTACATCACTTGGTGATAGTACGCCCAGGGTTGATTGCTCAGCGCTCTTGCCATCTTGGGTTATATGCACCCAAGGATGATGACATGGCAAACTGGTGTGGTCGGGTGATTGCAGGGCATGATATAAATCTAACATGCGCTGTGGTAAATTATCTTGATTACCTTCTTTTTTTACGAAAGGGGGTACAAGTAATTTCTGATAGTGAAGCCAAATTGAATGACACTTGTTCAAGTTCTGTTTAGCGGTCTAAATAACGTTTTGTGTGGCCTTGGCTTCACTGTAACCCCCTACTTTTTACTTTTTATTATCATCAAGTATAATGCGGATGTCATCCGTTATGCTGTATTTGACGTATTTATCTTGTTAAGATGTTTAGAAGTTTAGATGGGAATTTTCTTTTGTAACAAAAGTTGTGCTAGATCGACTGTTCAGTTGTGATTGCTTGACTGAAGTTTCAATAAAAAAAAATAAAAAAAACATATTGTAGCCTAGTCGTCCCCTATTATGTGGGGCTCTGATTTCACATTTCTTCTGACCGCTATATTAAAGCACAGGAATAAGGCGAATCCTCTCTCTCCTCAGGTGTCCGCCATGGTATCCTCTCACTTCTCAGGTGTCCACACTGGTATCCTCTTACTTCTCAGGTGTCCACCCTGGTATCCTCTAATTATTCAATTATTCTCGAGTCATTATCCCCTTATATATATATACACAGTCTTCTCTACTCCTGACTATTTTGTTTTTCCACCTCCCTCCATTACCTTTTCCCTTTACTTGTTCTAAGGCGTAAGAAATTTGCCAAAGCACGCAATTTTTTATTTCACTCACTGTGTGCACCGTTCCTCTCTGGACCCTCGGGATCACCGCCGCCGATACCGCCTTCTTCAGACTTTCACCTGATCCGCTGCTCGTAGGAATGGGAAGGGTTATGGTTTTTTAAACCGGGTCCCTTCAGGCCCCGCTGCAGTTTTGGATCAATTACACTACCATTGTCCACGGGAAGCTTCACAGTCTACTCAGCCGAATGGCAAAGGACTCGTGATATTGCCAAAGACCCAGAGTTACTTCGTGTCGACTGTCAATAGGTGTCTTATTTTAATAAATAATCAATAATCAATGGTTTCTAACCATCCTCTGCTACTAAAAGTATGACGTCTCATTGGTTCTACTAGCTATAGGACTGTAGATTATTCGGTCCACTGTGATTGGTTTAGCTATAACCCCAAGCATAAATCTCCACTTTAATTAGCAGCATGCAGCACGGTCACACAGATGCAGGATGCCCCAAGATTCACCCTGCCTCCCTTCCATCAATCAGTACTTTAGGGCTATATGTCAATTAGTTGGCTGAGGTTGGCCTCGAAACTATCTTCTTGTCAGGAAAAGTTATGGTATCTCCTGTTTTGGGTGACATCAGATGTTGGTACCTCTTTGCGCTTGGCTGGTCACATGTTAGCACACCGTGAATCGGCTTTGTTTTCCTTCTATTTGTGCATTTAATTTTTACTTTCGGCCACCAACTGCCCGGGCCTCCTTATCTCGACCTTCACGGGGCAGGCTGCTCTGCTCTTAAGTTTTGATTCTCTGAAGTTACTGTCCGCCTCCCTCTCTTGGGTTGACCTCGATTTCCCAGGCGCGGCCTGCTCCTTGCTGAGTTTCGATTCTGCTGTCTCTCTTCTTGTTTTAGCTGGAATAAGAATCCTGGCCTGTTTGACCCTTAGTAACCTGGGTTAATTCTGCTTTTGTATAAAGTGGACTGCACTTATATAATGTGCTTCGTTGAGGTAGATATATAGTTGGCGCTTGCCACTCTATTCTTCTACTAAGCATAGCAAGTCGCACTGTTTTCTTAGCTTCTTGCGTTACAAGCCTATGTACAGGTGTCAGCTGGTTAAATACTTTCATCCTGCTTTACAGTTACATTTCTTTATATTTCAACATCTAAGTTCATGCTGTCCTTATTCATGACATTTCGTCTCTGTGTGCCATCATTGATTGTCGGTTCTTCGAATTGTGAGTCTGTCCGGGCTCTCGTGACATCACCATTCGTCTTCAATTTAGGCCTCTTTGAGTTTCTTCTGGAACAGTGTTTAAGCAATCTTCATTTCGTGTCATTTGCTGGTATGGTTGCCTTAATGGATACCTTACTGTCCATGGCTGTCGGGTTATTGGCATTTCAATGGGTATTGCGCTTCTGATGGGCACTGGACAGAGTCCTACCGCAACTCTCTGCTGGTTTATTTGTTCGTCATACGTCACATATCTCGGTTCGAACGTTCCTGGTACTTCAAAATGGGCGATTGCAGTGCAAGCCACACCTGGGACCTCCTCTACACATTCACATGCAATAAACAACAAAGACATTGGGCCTCAGCCCTACAGGTATAACAAGCCAATGCCCCAATCAACCCGTCTGCAATATACATAAGTGGGCATACATAGATGAAGGACAACCAACATTGGAAGTTTTTAAGTGCAGGCAGGCAATCCTGTTACACTGATTCCACCACCTGATATTCCGGTGCCACCGGGATAGCACAAGTGGCGGCAGAACGGTAAATCCCCATTCCCATGGAGTCCCATAGGACTCCATTGGAATAGGGACATTGAAGTACTGGCACCGTTGCTAACAATGCCGGTGCTTCAGTGAGAGACATGCCAGTATGGGCATGATTTCCCGCAGCGCAGAACTGCTGGTGGATCCGTGCCCTACTGGCATTCTTGTAGTATGGTGGTCCGGTAAGGGTGCCAGTATGTTGCTACCAGCACCCTTGTTTTTCGGACCGCCATGCTTGTAATGAGGCCTGTTTGTTCTGTTGTTGTGAAGTACGTGTGGTTTTTGGTGCTGTAGGGGTGTGTTGAGGTCAGAGTTTGAGAAGTGTATGTAGAAGGGTGGCCAAGCATTGCCCTTGATATGTTCCCTCTGAGACTATTGACATATATAATAGTCACATGGAGGATTATTGCCTTTTAAAGGCTGAAAGGTATTCCTGGCACTATGCTTAGCATGAATCTAGTTGGAGCATTGATATGTGCATTTAATATGTCAGGTATTGTGGGGGTTTGTAGTCGACCCGGGGGCCTATAAAACAGTGCTAAGGGGCGACATCATCTCTTGGACAACTGCACACAAGAAAAAGCATCTTGTCACGGTGCACAAAGCCAAACAGCAGGTCCAAAGCACAGAAGAGGCTCACCTGGCACAGGCCACGCCTGAAACACACCGGGCACTAACACTAGCGCAGAAACGCCTCCAAAACACAGCCCTGGACAACGCCAGGCAGGCGCACAGAGCCCTACACGCTAGGGTGTATGAGACTGGGGATAAAGCCAGCAAAATGCTGGCATGGTTAGAACGCAGGGATGAAGGCCACAACCATGTTACATGACTCAGCAATGGTGACTCTGACCCACTAACGGTGGACAGAGACATAGTGGAGGGCTTCGCCACATACTACGCTAACCTATATAGGACACCCTCTTCCCCCATAGACAAATCGATATTGGATAAAATCACCCTCCCCAATCTTACCACAGAGCAGCAGTCCCTCCTTGACAAGGAGATCACCGAAGAAGAAGTAAGTGCAGCCATGGCAGGACTCCAACCCGGGAACTCCCCAGGCCTGAATGGCTCTCCAGCAGAACTATGGCAGAGGATAGGGGCAAATGAGACTGCCCCACACCTACTGCGTATGTACCAGAACGTGCGAGACCAGGGCTCCCCATCACCGGACCTCAGAGAAGCCACAATAATAGTGCTACCCAAGGCGGACAAACCCCCCCAAGAACTGCGGGTTGTACAGACCCATCTCCCTTATAAATGGCGAAACAAAAATCCTCGCGAAGTTCTTAGCCGAACGACTACAGTCGGTCATCACATCCCTGATCCACCCGGACTAATGCAGCTTTATGCCAAAGAGGTCAACCCAAATGAACCTATATAGATTACACTCTGCTTTAGAAAGAGCTGACAGACTCCAGGGCCCGTTGGCGCTGCTGGCCATCGACTTTGAGAAAGCCTTCAACTCGGTACACTGGGAGGCCATATGGGAAATAATGCACCACATGCGATTCGGCCACCAATTCATGACCTCTACAACTGTCCAAGGGCGAGAACTAGAGTCAACAGCTGGCGGTCAGAACCCTTGACCCTAGGGAGGGGCATGAGGCCAGGATATCCCCTAGCAGCTATGATTTTTGCACTAGCAATAGAACCCCTCGCAACAGTGCTGAGGGAGTCAGAGCTATGGGAGGGCTTCCGATGGTCGGACACATGGGAAGGCAGGGTCTCATTGTACGCAGATGACCTTTTAATCTATCTGAAGGATCCAGTAAACTCAAGCCCCGCAATCACACACTTGTTGGAGGGGTATGGAGCATTCAGTGGACTACGCGTCAACTGGTCCAAATCATATTATTCCTGATAGGGAGGGCAAAAGACACAACTCCGGTAAACTGGCCATACCAAGTTGAAACAACGCGATTCAAGTACCTAGGCATACAGATCACAAATAGTCTCACAAACTACATACCCCAGAACTTACATCCCATTACAACAAGATTCGTAGAGGACTCATGTCACTGGGTATCCTCCCACTAACTCTACTGGGCAGAGCGGCCCTCTTCAAAATGATTGCCCGGCCCCGCTTCCTGTACATCCTACAGAATGCCCCATTATATATTCCAACGCTTGAGTTCCAGAAAATTGACCGCGCCCTCCGGAAACTGTCGTGGTGCGGTGGTCACATGCAAATAGCACTTGACACACTCCAAAGGTCCATATGGGAGGGAGGAATCGGACTGCCGAGACTACAAACATACTATTGGGCCAGCCAGATGGTAGTCGTGAATGACATGCTACATGGGGACTCAACACTGCCACATGTCAGAGCAATAAACTTTGGCAGGGGACTTCCCTCCCTCAAACTCCTATACCGCAACTGAACAGAGCAGCTCCCCCGTCCATGTTAACGCACCTGTCACGAATCTGGGAAGACACATAAATACATGGATTGGGATATGAAATTGACACCTGAGCAACCACTGTGGAACAACAGATATCTCCCAGAAATTAATAAACTTCCTAGATGGCCCGCCTGGGTAACACATGGGATCACGAGGATCAAAGACATCATACAGGAGGGCAAGATAGTCACATTTGAAACTTTACAATCCGGCTTCTCTCTCCCACCAACAGAACAATACCCCTACATTCAAATAAAACACACAATACAATTCCATCTCCCAGACATGACCAATATGCCGGAATACACACCGATGGAACGCAACATAATCCGGGAGCAAATCAGACACAAAGTCACCTCAACCATGTACAATGCAATTACCTCCTTTGCCACAAAGGAACTAGTCCGCCTCAAGGCCAAATGGGAACAAGATGTAGGAGCACTACAACCATAAGACTGGATAACCGCACTGATGTACCCCAGGGAGGCCGCAATTTCATCCAGACTCCGGCTCGTACAGCTAAAGATTCTATATCGAACCTACTACCCAAGAGTGGCCCTCTTCCGATGGGGTAAAATCTCAGACCCACTCTGCTTACACTCCAAACGGGAAGAAGGCACCTTCTTTCACATTCTATGGGAATGTGACCACATACAACAATATTGGCAAGCATGCTGCGACAAGCTATCTAGGGTCATGGGCAAAACAATATTGAGAGAACCAAAGCAGCTATTGTTGGGGGTGGAAGACAAGAGTGATATGACAAGATACGAAAAGTTATTCCTGTCAACTGCCACGGCAATACACAGAAGGAACGTTGCACAGTTATGGGGCTCGGAAGTCACCCCCAGTTTCGACCAATGGGTTACGGATGTGGACATGTGTTGCAATGGAACACAGGGTGTACACCGCAAGAGGTTGCCCTGACAAAGCAAATAAAATATGGCAAAAATGGGAAGACACACTGACTAGGAAACTGCCTAGAGGCAAGGGGAGTTGGGTGGTTTATAGAGAGACTATCTGTAAATGTGCGTTGTATAATGTATTTAGAAAATCAATAAAAGTGTTTGATAAAAAAAAAACATGCTGAACCCCAGAAACTTCATTGGAACGATAACGACGAGATATGCTATAACATCTTAAAGCAGATGTTATGCCAAAACCCAATCCTAAAGGTCGTCGACTTCTCAAAAGAGTTTGTGTTACAGATGGATGCCTCTCTTACAGGGTTAGGAGCTGTCCTGTCCCAAATTGGCAACGGCCTAGAACACCCCATACTATACACCAGTTGCAACTTGTTCCCGCGTGAAAAAAACACTCAGTGGTGGAACTGGAGGCCCTAGCCTACCTATTGGGATGAAAGTTTACACTAGTTATAAACCACTCTCCCTTAGTTTGGATTAGCCAATGTAAAGAGTCCAACTCTCAGGTCATGCAATGGTTTCTAGACCTACAACCCTATTGTTTCACAGTGGAACACTGAGGGAAATGTGGATTTTCTTTCCCGGTTCCCCTTTGAAGCAAATGTGGCTACATCGCATGGAGGAAGGGCATGTGAGTAACCTGAAGGTGTATGTCTCCCTAGCTAGTCCCTGTGGATCCCTCATCCAGGTGGCCAGGACATGGCTGTCGCTATTGGATCCAGTTTGTGAGGGAGGATCACCTGGATAGGGGGTCCTCATGAATGGGAGTGGGACACCGACGGTTGAGACGCGGTATTCCACTTCTTTAAACACATTTTCCCTATCCACATAGGACGTTCAAAACCACTGCCATTCCCCCTTTTCCGACACAAACACTTTTGCTCGACACATAAGAGAACGGACTAACACCAGAGCCGTTTACCAGATATGTCCCAATACAAGGGTCAGGCAACGTCAGGCAATTGATCAGAATCAGACACACCTGAAGGCTCTTTCCCTTCTCCACAGGGATAAATGGTGGAGCAAGAGAGCACAGTACGGGCAAGGCAGACTGCACAACGAGACAGCTATACAGACCCGGCAGTTGAAGAGGAGGATAAAGGCGGCAAACATTGAGAGGCTAAGAAGGAGAGACGCGACCTTGCCCTTTTGGACGCAGACCAGCGAAACCACAGAAGGAAATGTAAGACTGGGGACAATAGCCCAAGTGTGGTGCAGCAGATGTCAACAGTACACAGCATGTCGACACTGATAAGCCGGAGCGAGGGAGACTCATGCTCCCATGGTATTGGCCTTGTCTCCAGTAAAGAGGAAAGCCAAGCGATTCATCACAGCTGGTGAGTCGAAGGGGGAACCAATAAGGACGGGGCTGTGATGAATGAAAGTCGCAAAGTGGCAGAGCAAAAGAAATTCGAAGTTCTGTAAAATTATAAAGGGGAGACCAGCTGCAGAAGGGGGCCGGCCCCACGTGGGTGCTGCTCCGAGAAACTCTGGTCGATACCAGTCAGAGTGAAACTACAGATACCAGAAGGCCATAGGAGAGCCGCCAAGATAGGTCAAAGTGGTCATAAAGTAGGTCAAGCAAAATCCCTGTACAGTCGAAAGCCTTTGACCAAAGAACTGTGAGAAAGCAAGGGAGGTGAATTCAACATTCATTGAAAGTAAAAGCAAATCAGAATGTGAAGTTGGCGAGAGTGTACCCGGAAGAGGGATGCTGACGAGAAGGGAGCAAAGTCTAAAGTCCCAAGAAACAATGGCCCTCATTCCGAGATTGACAGGACCGCCACCAATTGACGGGTCCGGCACCGGTATGGTTCAATGGTCCCGTTATTTGCGCCCTGGTCCCTTAACGGGTCCTGTCCACAACGGCTGATCAAACCAGCCGTTACTGGAGGGACCTAGTAGTTGGGCGGTAAGGGATTACCGGCACCGGTCTCCTTACTGGTGCCCGGTATCCCTTACTGCCCCACTCGTAATGACCCCCCAATGTGTTGACAAAGGTGAACCCGGCCGAGGGATGTACAATGGTACTGTTTAAAAAGACATTAAGATTGGTGAATAAAGGACAGGCCATGGTGAACCCGGAGGAGGGAGGTTGAAAGTAAACGGGGGTCAGCACCTGGAATAGGGGGACCAAGGTGTGAAGAATCCTCACCCGAAGTAAAACCAGGAAACAAATTTCCATTTTTGTTGAAGGAACTTTTGTTTTTTTTTATTGAATACATCAGGCCCTCAAAGGCAAGAGACTTTCAGGAGAAGCGAGACTTGGCCATCGATGGTTCTGCTAGCTGCAAGTGGAACTGTTGTCTCGTGCTAGGGTAACTCGACAGTGTACTGTGCTCCAAGATCCCACTTTACCCTGTGCTCAAACGGAGAGTCAAGCTACGGCATCCTGACATATTATTTGTGAACACTTCTTTCTTTTCTTGAAAACCATCCCACAACCTTTTTGTATTATTAGTATGGTTTGGCAATACGTTTCTTAGTATAGGCCCTTTTTATTTGACACAACGATACTAGGACTGCCTTATTTTCATTTGATAGTCGACACTCGCTCCCATCTTAGATTTAGGTTTAGATTAGGCATTTTTCCAACCTGCATACAGTTTAATATACACCCTTGAACTGTGATCACTTGTGTCTATCTTTACTGTTGCCACCATGAGTTCCTTACAGTATGGAGAGCATGACTGCCCCTCGACCAGTTTCTGTATGATTGTTTGACCTTTCTGTTAGGCAGAATTACATGCAGTACCCTTTGGGAACACTACACACAATTAAGACTACAGGTATAAGCACACTCTCACCTTTGGTATAAGTCTGTACTACACAGTTTTGTGGCTGAGCAGCTAGGCTTATCTCAAGAGGGATGTGAGAGTACAAGATGTTACACAAAGGACTTGCAATCACAGTGGTTCAAACCAACACTCAAGGTTTCTTGGTAAAACAACATTAATTTATTTACACATTTAGTTAGAAAACATTCCACTAGTAATAAGCAGCTCAATATCACACTATAATACACTACAGTACTAAACCAATATGTTTCTGAAGTTAGGCTCCGCCGAAGTGGGAGCAAAATGGCACTTCAGTAACTTTCAAAAGGGGTAGAAAGACAAAGGTTATAAGAATCAAACACAATTACTTTCTTAGGCAGGGCAAATGGTTTCAGTTCACTACAAGAGGCAGTTCAATTCAATAGGTCTGGTGCCAAAATCAATGGTTCAGAGTCTTTGTATAGGATAGCACAGTTCTGGTAGTAAACGGTTAAGTCTGTGCCAATGTTCTTAGAAGTAGTTTGCACGAAAAAGAGTTATAGGTCAATTTAGGAGCGAACAAGACTCCAAAGTTGGGAAAGTTTCACAAACTTTCACTGCAGAAGAGAGGATTTCTCAACCGCGTTTGCACAGTACCTTGGTATAAAGAAAAGCTGTAACTGAGGCAGTTTCTGGGCCCCAGTCGTGGGGACAAGAGGGAGGACATCGGGAGGTTCCTGCACTGCACAGGGAAGGAGCCACAAGCTTGGCAAAATGTCGGTTTAAGGTGTGAGTGCCTTGAAGTCCACAAACTGGTATCCCTCTCACTGGCTATCCGGTTTTCAACAGTACTCTGAAGAAAATTCGACCAGTATGGAGATGGTTTCCAGGTGGCTTGTGAGTTGGTTGTTCCCACCAGCTCAAGGGAAGAAGTCGTCCTTGAAGGGGCTTCTCTGTCGAGGGAGTATCAAGCAATTCAGACCTGCAGCAGGGCTTCACCGGGCAAACCAACGCTCCAGGAGTTGCAGCAGTCGTCTTCCTTCAGCTCGTCTTCGGTTCTTTCGTTCCAGTGGTGGACTCTTCTTCCAAGTCCCAGAGACCTGCTTTTGAAACAGTTTTCTCCCATTTATTCCAGCCTAGCTGTCACTCACCCAGCAGGGTGGCTGTCCTTGCCGGACAGTCAGACAGCCAATCACGCCAGAGTGCATTCAGGTCTCCTAGGAGACTAAGCACAGGGAGTTTCGGGCAACTTTCTCACATACTGTCCACCCCAGACACTCAGGCGCCAGAGGGGGGCTTCAGCACTGAAGCCCGCCAAAGGCAAATGAACAAAGGGACCAAACCTGGTTTGGCGCGCAGAGACAAACACAAGAAGGACCTTACCAAAAAGAAATGGCGAAAAAAGTCGATCAGAACCTGTTTTTACAGAGGGGGCTCAGAGGCCATCTTGAAAAACATGGCTCCTGTGGATTTCAGCTACCGGAGCGTTTAAATGGGTCACAGTAGGGGAAATCATGGCAATACCACTGCCACCAGCCATTCTGAGAGGAAAGGGTAGCTTTTGAAGGCTACATGAGTTTTCTAGGCATAGGGAACACTATTTATTCCCTCCAGCACTCTGCTGTAAGGCAGTGGGTGCTGGGTCTAGCAATTTAAAAAGGCTAGCAAAGTCAATTTAACTTTACATGCTGTGGGAGACAGTAGTCAGTCCCAGAGAAGGTATTTAAACCTTGGAAAGTCTAAAAGACATCCTTGTGCCACTGCACTGAGGGTGCTGTGTGACACACAAGAAAAAGATGATGCCTATGGAGTTGTCCAAAACTCCATATCCAAAGAACACAAAAGTAAAACACACATCAAAGCACATGAAAGAGTGGGGAAAAAAGACTCACACTCTTTCCAGGTAAAAATTAAAGTCCTAGAAATCCAGCAACGTTGTTGGGGGTCTCAAAAGGTAAGGGAAATTAGCCCATTTATGAGAATTCTCCCTAATACTCCCTACTTAAAAAAGGTTTACCATAAAAGCAAAGACTCACTGAGGATTTCAGAGCTTTGATTGCTGCACGCATGAGCTGTTGCCTGTTGGCTACATTGTAGTCAAAACAGTGCCAATGTGTTTTACTAGGTTTCTTGCATCGATAAACTACAGCTCAAAAGATCCTTCAAAAACCCCTCAAATTTCTTTACCCGAAAGTAACAATACTGCCAGTCGTCAATGAGGCAATTAGATATGCTGAAGCTGTCTCAGTGGCTTTTTGGAAAGAGACTGGATTCCAACTGATAAGATTTCCAGCCGGATGTACTCTAAAGGGCAGAGAAACAGAGGGGGATGTAGAATGCTTGACTGAGTCTAAAAGAAACACAGTGGACAAATAGCAGTAATCACTAGATTCATAAGCAACGATGGACACATAAGTACACATATCAAACAGCCCACTGCTCACAAAATATAATCTATTGTTGAATATGAGGTTCCATTATTACATGTGGATTTACATGGAACGTCTCCACTCACACACCCATTCCACATCGTAAGGCCAGGACCTTTTGGATTTCTTGCCCAGGCTTTCCCATATTGTTTTTCACTGTGGGAGGTTTGGGGAAGGTCATTCACTGACTGGATAAACATGTGTTTAAATCACCTAATTTAATTATCTGCCCCCCTCTGTTCTTATCAAGCCAATCGTTAGCATAGACCAGAATTGGTTCTGTGTAGGTCTCAAGATTACCAAGCGCATCATGCCAATAGATGACGAATAGCAATATGCCTAGAGAACGATGAAACTTCATCCTGATATGAGTTGCTAAAATCCCAAACATGAATGTCGTAGAGTTAACAATGAACGCAAACCTAGATGTTCAAATCATAGTAAATAGCCACCAATTGGTCGCCCAAAGGCTCCTTTTTATAGCAAACTGAAAACTAACGGTGTAACCATAAAATGCTTGACACTGCAACAACCATGTTTCTTGAAAAGAAAAGTTAACAAATAGTGGTGATTTATCAGTTTTCCAACTTGTCAGCAGAACAGTATAACCCCTAGTATTCCATAAAAAAGGGTCAAGGCAACACTTAAGCTGTATATTAGTGGAAATTAGCGGAATGTGAGTTCTTATTGGCTGTCAAGTCCCCCGAGAGCCAGGACCAATCCCTATACTGCTGTTTGGCCAACAGTACACTTTTAAACTGCTGACTCTCTCATAGTTGGGCATTTTACCTGCGAAGGGAGACTACAATATCTTAAAGAGAATTTTCTCCCACATGCAGTCCATCTCTACATGCCATTGGATCCTTTCATGGAGAGAGATCAAAGCCTAATGATCTAATTAATGGAGTTCCTTCATTAGTAAGTCAAACAAAATCTTGGATTTAAGGTATAAAATAGCACAATCTGTTCTAAAATGATCCATAAAATAAACACTGTCAATATCAGCTTATGCTATGGTTTGAAGCGACTGTATTGAGCATAACAGCCTTAGAATGTTAGTGTGATTAAGGACAACATTCCTATTTTCAAGAAGAACACTTTCCAGAAGCACTTGTAAGCCCTGGAAATGTCCATCCTGCTGAGAAATTAAAGAATTCCAAACAGCCTCTGGCCTTTTCCAGGAAGATGTAACGTTAGCTAGAGCAGGAACTAGAGGACCCCCCAAATGGTCACTTCCCCTGGACCTTCTAAGGTCTCTGTAAACTCTATCAGAGCAATTATGCACAGCCCTATCATCTACATGGGGGGTCATTCACCTGAACTAATGCAGAATTGACAATGGGATACTGCAGGACTAAAGGAAAAGGGTTTAAAAGCAAGTAAACGTGCTTTCTGGCCATCTGCTTGATTAAAAACCAAAGCATGCTAGGAAGCACCAATGACCAGCAGTTGGTTAAATACTGGAGCAGTCTGAGCAACAAAGTTAGACAACCTCGATTGTGAATTAAATCTTAAGGTCCATGATTGAGCAGGCTGCTGCACCTGGGAAACAAGACAATCCAACTGCCCTCCATGGCACACAAGTAGAGACTGGAGCCCTGACCGAGTCATTTGATATCCGAGGGGTAATTACTCCAGTTGACGTTACTTCCAAGACTTCAACAGTGTCCAAGTGCACGTCTTTTGGTTTAAGTTTAGCTGTCGCCTCACAGTCAGAAGGATATTTTTGGACACTTGCCTGTTCATTTTGTGCCATGGATTATTTGGCTTCCTGAACTGTTTATGGGGGAAATTACCCTGATTTGGGACAGGCAGAAACAGATTGTCAAATTACTTGACATTAATATGGAATGCACATTAGAAATATTTGAAACGACGCCATCTGTCAAATTCATACTGTCCCCAAGACTTAAATCAACCACCACACGGTAGAAAGTGCAAGAGTACAACGACAATCAGACTTATCGGTTAATTCAGTTCTGGTTATATTACTAACCTCATTCAAAGTCCTGGATGCGGAAGGTGAAGCCACTTGCAAATGTTCCTTAGTCAGTCCTCCAATGGTAGCTTCCTCTGTAACTGAGACCAAAACCCCCTGATGAGCCGAATTGACCCTGATCACCTGGCCAACAGGCTCAAAGGCCTGCCCATAATTAGAAATAACGTTTTTAGCTGTAGTATGTCGCTTAACACTTTCAAATTTAAAAAGAAGAGAGTCGAGCAATACTGGATATGACTTGGTTTCAGTTTTTATCTCCTCATCAAGCGAGACCAACACACAAAGGACTTGATTAATCTCAGTCAAGGCTTCTGAAATTGAGGAGTCATTGCATCCATTAGAGTGTTCAAAAGCTGCAGGAGTTGAAATGAAGAATCTGAGTTTGGAAAATACACCCATGAGTATCTGGGCACGCATTCGACATATTTATTGAATAATCATCTACAGACGGTGCGTTAGCTACAATTTCTATGTCGGATATACCAGCAGCCGTTCGTGCAAATTCCGTAGGTTGTAGATGTTAAAAGTACAAAACAAAATAGTAATTTGGCCTTCAGTTGCTTGAATCGGATGGTGATTCAGTAGCAAGCCTTCCAATGGAACAGATATTATATCCGAGGAAGGCGACAGCATGGAATTACCTTCTTTTACAATTCCAACCCCTAAAGTGCCTTCCATCGGAGGCAACGGCAATGGTAGAGTTACCGCCAGCAACATTTCTTGGTCCGAAATTGGGGGCAGATTGATGGCAGACTCCTGCTCTTGAGCAGCTCCTCCCCATAAATCACGCATGTTTATGGTACTTATAATGCTTAAAATCTCTCAAAACAGATTAAAAATTGAAACCTGCGTTCAAGGCGTAGATTGAGATCAGTGCAAATGCAAAAATGTTCTTAAATAGAGCTGTGCAGGCTTGCAGAGAAAGGTCTAGGAAGCTATACAATGATCCGCATTCCCGCAAGACTACAAATCTACACACAGTTCACACACAAGTCCAATTGTACAGCAGAGTTCGAATTAAATATTTTGAACTGTGGATGAATATTGCAATGTCGAAAATGTCAAACTATAGACTTGTTTACCAAGTCAGATGAAATCCACAGTGTCATTTTACACCTGCTTAGTTAGTTAGACTAAGGTTAGTCTTTACGGATCCAGCCAATGCAAATGACTCATTCGGAAGTCTATGGGAACAAACCCAAGAACATTTTTTGAGATGAATAGCTTAACTCCCGAAGAGGGAATGCACTAAGCCCTGTTTTGAAAAAACACTAAGGGCGATTTTGCTAATAAATAAATATATTTTTTGCACTCTATTGGACACTGTGTCCTGGATTTTTCTCTTTTCTTTTGCAGGTAAGAAAGTAACTTGTTCAACTTGACGTGTAGTGTACCCAAAATCCCTCACGCGTGGCGGGCCCTCAGATTGGGCTTTTTCCACCCAGATAGCTGGTCGCCTTATGCAGAGCTCCTACCTATTGCAAAATTGGTATATTTGCCAAACTCCGGTCGTTTATTTATTATTCGTCCCCTCTTCAACGACTACTTCCTAACCGCCATCAAAGACGGCAAAGAACAGACTTCGAAAATTGGTGCTCCTGTTGGCGATGCCGACACGTGGTCCGGCCTTCTGGCCGGCCTATACAGTAGGGAGAGTGGGGTCTGCTCCAGGTCCCAGTCCTCGAAGCCGTCTGGGGGTTTCTATTCTTTTTAAGAATGTAATTCCTTCTCCTCTCTCTTTGCCCTTTCGGTCTTGCTGCTGCTTTCAAACATCTGAGCTATGGACAGGACACCACTTAACTTTTGAACTTCCTGTAAGGGAAAATACCCCTGGAAAGACAAGCACCGGCTGTGCAATAAGTGTCGTCCCCTCAACCACGACGAGGCATCCTGTAAATACTGGTAACTCCGGCGTCCTAAGACGATCAAGAAGCTTCGAGTGAATCGGTGGACAGCCTACGCCATGTCGCAGGTTTAGGATAGCTCCCCCGCTGCAACAGCCGTCGAAAGTGATGAGGAGCTAAGCGATGGCCATGGCTCTGATACGACTGCCATTGACATCACATCGGAGCGCTCGCACTCCACAACGTCCGTCCCTGGCCCCACCAGGCATGACGATAGTCCTGCTATGGGAAGGTACACCTAGGCGACAGGGACGCACAAGATACCATAGGACCAAACACACAACCCGCGCTACCGCCTCGGCAGATCAATTGAAGCAGACCAAGGCACCAACGGTACATCGAGTTCCTTGACGACACCTGCCAATTCGCGTGATCGGCAGCCCTGCCCGCAACCGCATCAGCGGCATGCGTCCGGGCAGTCTATGAGTAAGGACGCCAGTACCCAAACACACAAGGCCGTTGAGATGCCTCCTAAGTGCGCACCTATGCTTAAAGCTCCAGTTGCGTCTGTTTATTAGGCAACCGTCTAAACAACCTAAACACCTCCTGGTAAACAAAGGGACAGGTATAAAGACAAGTCGAAAGACACATCTAAATGCCCGGAAGAGCGGGAGGGTGATTCTGAAAGTCCCCAAACCTTATCTAGGACCCCCCTTGACAAATCTTGGCGTCCTAGGCTGGAAAATCGACAGTAGGAGCCTTTTCCCCCTCTGGTTCATCTCCATGAACCAGAGAAAAATTTGAAGGGTGCATGGACAGGTTGGATAAATTTGTGGACTTCTCTGAGAGGTTCACCCCTTGGAGGCCTAGTGAAGACGACCTTTATCCTACAGTGGCCACATTTCAGAAGACATCCTGCAATCTTCATGAGGAGGTCTTTGACCTCACGGATCAAGAAGAGACCCTTGACACTTATTTGCAGGAGGATGATCCCTTTGTGGATGCCACTGATCAGACCCAGGATTTGGGGGGTGGCCAGCAGGGGGATGACCCATCTTGGCTGTCCCCTACCCATACCCCGGACCCTGATACCATATGTATGGACCCATCCTCCTCCCCTCCTCTGCGTCAGGCTTCACCTGTAGATGAACAGATGGCGTTCAATGCCATTCTGAAAAAGGCAGTCGAACAGTTCCAAACCATAGCCACGCAAGAGGCAGTGTTAGATTCAGATTTAGTGGAAGACATATTAAAGATGAAGGGTCCTGCCAGCCAGGCTGTCCCTATACTAAATTCCATCAAGAGGCGCATCACCCCTTCCTTGTTAACACCCTCTCAGACCAGGGCTGTGAACCCTCAGGTGGAAAAATTGTTTTGCCCCTCACCTTCTGACCCACTATATATTAGGGGTCATGCCACCCCGGATTCTCTTGTGGTTACGACTACAAGAAAAAGGGCCAGGGTCCCCCTGTCCACAGGCGAGGCAGAATGTAAAAAGTTGTATGCTCTTGGGAAAAGAATCACTACTGCAGCAGCATATTCCACCCGCATCGCCAACAACACCACGCTGTTGGCCAGTTATTCTGACGTCCAATGGAACCTGCTGCAGTAGGGTCTACAAGAGGTCCCTGAACCAGTGCATTCTCGTCTGTTTTCGGTTGTTTTGGAGGGTAAGCAGGTGAACCACAACATCCTCAAGAACACTTTGGATGCTGCTGAGATGGTAGGGAGAACCTTGGCCCAGTGTACACTTTTAAAACGTCATGCCTGGTTGAAAAACTCGGATGTCAAACCAGAGACACAGGCGTCGTTAATCAACAAACCGGTGGAAGACTTTAACCTATTTGGCAAGGCCGTTGATGAGGCACTGGAAACAGCCAAGAAAGAACACAAGACTTTAAAGACTTTGAATCAGATCACTCAAAGACCCTTTCAACAGAGAGGGGGAAGTTCTTGCTGCTCCTTTAGTGTGCAAACCTACTCTCGTTCCCCACACAACTAATACGGCGCAGGCAACAATTGGTTCTCAGGACAGAGGACTGCCCCCTCAAACCCATATATACCCAGAGGACAACGCTGTAGGAAAGGAAGGGGTCGCAAAGCCACCCCCAGAGGCTCCACGGCCTCCAGTCAGAAATTACTCTCAAATCCGGGTCCCCTCCCATGCCTCCCTGGTCGGGGGATGTATAACATCATTGCTGCACACTTCAGAGGGGATTACCACAGACCAGTGACGGCCACCTCGATACAGACCTGCAAGATCCAGGCACCTAACACCGGAACACCTGAAGATCCTGCTGCAAGAGGTCAAGTTCCTGCAGGAAAAGGGTGCAATCGAAGTCGTCCCCGTTCTACAGGTAAACAAGGGTATTTATTCAGTGTTCTTCCCTTTTCCCAAAAAGGATCTCACCATGCTCCCTGTGCTAGAGTTGTGGCCAGCGAACAAATTTTATAAACCACAAAGGTTTTGAATGGTAACATTGCAAGACGTAATTCCTCTACTAGCGCAGGGGGATTACATGGCAACATTGGACATGAAAGATGCATACTTTCATATTTCAATGTTGCCAGCACACAGGAAATACCTAAGGTTCATGATAAAGGACAAACACTATCAGTTCAAGGTCCTTTTACAAAGGCTATATACAAACATACTGGCAGTTGCAGTAGCATACCTGCACAAGCAATCCATCACAGTTTATCCTTACCTCTATGACTGGCTCATAACAGGGGACTCCTACGGAACATGCCTGTCGAACACTCATAAGACGATAAACCTCTTATTCAATCTGGGATTCTCCATAAACGAGAAGAAATCCAGCCTAGACCCCAGCCAAGTCAAGCAGTTTCTGGTGGTCCTAATTCGGACAGAAGACGGCCTAGTCTTCCCCTCCAACGAGAGGTTTCAAAACATGCTGTTTCAGATCCCTCAGTATTTAGCCAGTCGAGAGGTGGCGGTACGCAAGGCAATGCGACTGTTAGGGATGATGGCATCCTGCATTTACTTGGTTCCTCACGCATGTTTGCGCATGCGCCCCAAGCAAGAGTGGCTCAAGAGCCAGTGGTGTCAGGCGTGTGGACAATGGGATGATCTAGTGGTTGTCTCGGCAGCCCTCATTCTCTGTCTGCAGTGGTGGTTGAGGGAAAACCTCTTGAAGGGGAACACCCTCACCACCCCCGCAGTAGAAGCCACTCTCATGACGGATGCATCTCTCACAGGGTGGGAGGGCTCACCTCCTTCAACAGACGCTGCACAGCATTTGGTCCCCAGCAGTGGAATCCAACCATATAAACCTGTTGGAGCTGTTAGCGGTATTCAAAACTCTGAAGACCTTTCATACACAGTTGCAGGGAAAGACAGTACTGATCCTCACAGACATTACCACAGCCATGTACTACCTGAACAAGCAAGGGGCACTCACTCTCCAGGGCTGTCCAAACTGTCACAGAACATTTGGAAATGGGCTCTCAAACACAAGATATTTCTATTGTCTCAACACGTTCCACGGCAACTCAATCTTCTGGCAGACGTGCTCAACAGAGACTTTCCGTTGCCCTTAGAGTACGGATGGCGACTACATGAAGACAGGTACACAAGAGGGGCAGCCCATAAAGGCGGAACCTGAGGCTGAAGTAAGCAATTTGTCACAAGGAGGGGTAGCCGCCTAACACAGTTGAGACATACTGTAATTTCTGAATGTAATTAGTCATATTAAATGTGGTGGTATATGCACCATTTCACCAGTGATTCATCCTAGTGATGTAATCTAGTACCCCCTGAGAAGGTGTAAACAAAACAATATAAATTATATTGTATGGGTATGCTCTTTGTTATTTAAGAGAGACCACTCTATTGAGGTGCAGTATTTTTAATTATCCTTGCACTCTGTTTTTTTTATCCAAACAGTAAAAACCACAAACAAATTGGGAGAGCAAACAGGTACAGGCAAACATAGAGTGTAAGTCACAGGCCTGTTCTGTAAGCAAAAAACAAAAAGCAAAAATTAAAGTAACCAAAAAGCAGATTCACTAGATAGTGGTAATAAGTTTTGGTCCACATCTCTGCATACTAACAATGCTTGAGTGGTGGCATTTTTTTAACCAAAAACAGCAGAGGTACACTTGCATTAATTACAAAAAAAGAAAAAACAACTATTTTTCCCATTCTGGGAATTCTGCAACAAGAACAAAGCAGGGCAAACTAGTGTGTGTTAGTAACTGGTGTACATATGCATATAGGAAAGGAACAATTTCCCTTACAATATCAATTTCTAAGTCCTATATAGTTGTACACTAATTATTCTATCTATGAGTGACCAATCCTCAGTCGGTCTACGTCAGGAAACAAAAAATTCCCAGAGATGTGTGTTGGGTCAACAGTAGTGGTGCTGGATCCTAGGACGTTTCGGCTTCCAGAGTGGGTGCCTTCATCTGGGCCAAGAGACGATTGTATCTCCCTATAGGTGGTAAACACAAAAAGGGGGGGGGGTGTTAGAAACTCACAGAATAACCTGTACCTGCAAGTGGTGACAGTGTGCTAAATACAGATGGTGAACCTGTATAGCTAAAAGAGAGAAAGCCTCTCAATTAAAAACAACAACAAAAACCAGCCAACCTGAAGCTTGGGTCCGGGGGGAGAGGAGGAGGAGATAGGCAGAAGGGACCAGGCAATAATTCTGTATTATGGCGCTGTGTAGCGTCAATAGCTGAAAGGCGGCGGGAGGCGTAGCCCCTCGGTGGGCATCAGAGACAGAGCCCCACTTTACATCTGGAAAACACCAGTATGTGTGTCAGAGCTGGTGCAACCCCTCATGATAAACAAGCATGAATAAAAAGCGAGGAGGTGATTAGCGTTCCTACCTGGTGTCAAAAATGAAGCTTTCTCAAAACTCCAGTGGTTTCCAATATTGGTGACCAGAATGAGTTAAGGTCCATCCAAGGCCCTCGGCAGCTAGAGGGCTGTGAGGGTGAAGACCCGGCACAGATAAATTGTGGGGACGCAGTTCCAAGGTACACTGATAGCTTGTGGGGCTGTGGTTCCAAGGAAAAACCCCTTTAGCAAAGGAAAGGAGGTTGTTAAGTTCAGTCCACAGTGCACTTTCACAGCATCACGATGACTCGACTCAGTTTTAGTATTTATGCAAGTTTATTTCTAACGGAGAGTTCCCCTCCAGCATCACGGCTCTGATGTCGTTATCTCTCCCCAGCTCTTGAACAGAGCTCGGCAGACGCACGTCACCTGGAACCCGAGCCAGTGAAGGTTCTCACATAGTGACATAGCCACTAAGTTACACATCATAACAGAGGTAGATTCTGTATGGAAAAACAGAAAAAGGGGCAACAAATGAGGTGTCGAAAGTGTGCCCCTGTGCTAGGCATGTGCAGTTGTGGGGTAGTAGGGAGATACTGCCAGCCTGGTCAGAAACCAAGTAACTACATCCCTCTATTGGAGAGAGGAGCTGTCCGAAGTCACAGCTGCAGAGCTCAGAGTGGAAGAGAAGCTGAGTTTTATGAGTAAAAAATTAGCGCGGGCAAGACCGCGCACCTAGACACTGCTCCCGTGCGCATGCGCAGCAGGGTCGTGTAACGAGACACTGCTCCCGCACGCATGCACAGCAGGGTCGTGTAGCGAGACACTGCTCCCGCGCGCCTGCGCAGCAGGGTCGTGTGTCGAGACACTGCTCCCGCGCGCATGCGCAGTGGGGCTATGCGCCGAGGTACTAAACCCATGCGCGTGCGCATCGTAGCCCCACCTCCAGACACTATACCAGCGCATAGGCGCTGGTAACGTATGTATGTGATCTAATTGCCGGCCGCCTCGGAGGATTGTAAAGTGGCCTGTGCTCTGGAGGGGCCCTGGAGCCCGACTGGGTTAGGGACCCAGGGGCACACCCTGCAGTATGAGATGCAGCGCCAGCCCACCCGTATAAAGGATCGGCCTGTAAGCTAAGTGAGACAGGCACCAAGAGTGTACAAGTGCCTGCATACTGATGTGTGGAAGAGTCTAGTGCTGTCCAGTAGGCATGTAGCTGATACAGGGGGCATGATCGAGGCAGAGAATAAAGCTGCTGATGAAAAAAGGACCAGGGTCCATAAGTGTCCTGGTACACTGATATATCGGGGGCTGCCTGGAGGGGCGGGCAAGGGAAGGGAAAAGATAATGGGACAGATAAAAAGCTGGGGGTGTGAAATGAAGAGATACACCCGCTGTCTGGGGCTCATAACTGGCAAAGCGCAGGAGTAGTATGTAGTGAATGGATAGATGGGCAAAGACTGTAAAGCCAGCCCTGCTCCTGGGGCCCTGGAATGGAAGGAGAAAAGGGATGTGATTGAAAGCAAATATGCAACCAGGGAGGGCTACAAGGGTAGGCAGGGGATGGAAAAATCGGCAAACTGGTAACTTCCGTAGTAACACCGGTTGTCCAGTGGCGCTGCCTCATTGAGGCCTGTTTCAATGGAACGTAACTTAAACACCCACCATGCTTCTTTGTAATTCAGGGCAGTGGTGACGTTACCTGAGTTCTGTATTTTTTCAAGCACCCGCCATTTGAGTTGGTCCCGATTATGCTGTAATCCCAGGAAATGTGGGACCAGTGGTGCCTTGAGAGTCCGACATCTAATCCTGGATCGATGTTCTACAATACGTGTATGTAATGGTCTACTGGCCTGGCCTACGTACCGGAGGCCACAAGGGCATTCGATTACGTAGACGACATTGGGTGTTTAGCAATTGGTGTGCTGGCGTAACGTCCAGTCCTTGCCTTGGATTTTAAAGGTATTTATTTTGTCCGTGAAACGGCAGACCGTGCAAGTCCCGCACGGGTAGTGGCCTGTAATTTCTCTTAGAATCCAGAGCCCTGTTCTGAGAGTTTTTTTCGGGAGTCTGGCATGTGTGAGCCATTCACTGATGTTTTTAGAGCGTTTGAGGGCCGTACGTGGTGGAGGTTCTCCAGGTAAGACTTGATGGATCAGTGGCCAGAATTGCTTGATGATGCTCTTGATCCTATTGGTGTTGGGTCCAAATGTAGTCCCACAAGTGATTCTAGTATTTTCTGTGTCTCTAACTTTGGGCTCAAGCAATGTTTCGCGGGGGATACAGCGAACTCTTTTTCTGGTGTTTCTGAGTAATTTCTTAGGGTACCCTCGTGCTGTAAGTTTGGATTCCAGGATTTCTGCATGATGTTGGTATGATGTTGGTAATGATGGATGTCAGAGCAATTGCGTCTGAGCCTGAGAAATTGTCCAAATGCGAGATTAGTCTTGAGACTTTGTGGATGATTGCTCCGGTAGTGAAGAAGGGAATTCCTATCGGTTTCCTTTCTGAAGAGGGTGCATGTAAGTTTGCCCTCCTCCACTTTGATTGTGAGATCCAGAAAGTCAATCATCTCCCAACGTTTTTGCAGAATGGGGCTTCCCAGAGATCAACTTGTTTGCAACTCTGGAGAACTCACAATGCCCAGATTATGCCTCCAGGTACCCTCAGAACCTGTCCTAGGTGAACGGTCTCTGGATAACATGGTCAGGGAAATTTGTTTACGCTTTTCCCCCGACTCCCCTACGCAACAAGATTGTGCACAAGATGCACCAGGAACCAGTCACCATGATATTGGTGGCCCAGATGTAGGCACACCAACCCTGGTTCTCCCATCTGATCGAGATGTCTCACTGTCCTCCAATGAAACTGCCTTGCCCATACAACATGCTATCTCAGGACAAGGGGGAAACACTTCATCCAGGCCCACAGACTCTCAAGTTAGTGGCTTGGCTCCTGAGGTCATAGAGTTCGGGCATCTCCAACTTCCTCAGAGATGCATGGACATACTTAGGGAAGCAAGAAAGCCTAACACCAGACATTGATACTCTAATAAATGGAAGTGCTTTGTCATCTGCTGCAATTCCAAGAGCATCAGTCGCTTTGACTGCTCTCCCACTCATATTGTGTTATACCTGACTAAGGTCTAGTTTTCAATTCCCCAAAGGTTCACTTAGCTGCACTCTCAGCCTATACCACATCTCAACAAAAAGTGTTGTGGTGGAAGATCACAGTTATTAAAGCTTTCATGGAAGGGGTTAAGAGAATTCATCCACCCATGTCTAACCCGTCTCACGGATGGGACCTAAATGTGGTATTAACCAGACATCTGGGGTATCCCTTTTAACCTATGCATAGGGCAAGTCTCAAAGCTCTTACTTTCAAGACCACATTCCTAGTGGCAGTCACTTCGATAAGGAGAGTCAGTGAACTACAGGCCCTTTCAATTCTAGACCCTTTTGTTACAATTTACAGAGTTCTACGCACTCACCCTCGGTTTGTGGCCATGAACCAGTCAATAGAACTACCAACTTTCTTCCAGAACCCCACTAACGTGGAGGAAAGAAGCATACACACACTGGATGTGCGCAGGGCAGTCGTGTACTACCTGGAAAGAACTAAACCACTAAGGAAGACTAACCAGTTTTTCGTTTCAGTGGAAGCTGGTATAAAAGGGGGTCCAGTCTCTAAATCAGCCATCTGAAGGTGGATTGTCAATTGCATCACACTCTGCTACACTCTTGCCAAGAGAGATCTGCCCTTCAAGCCCAGAGCACACTCTACTCGAGGCACAGGGGCTTCCATAGCATTCATTGCAAATGTTCCACTTGAGCCCATTTGCAAAGCGGCAACCTGGAGTTCTGTAATCACCTTTACAAAACACTATTGCCTAGACACTCATTCTAGGTCTGATTCTCAGGTGGGACAAGCAGTACTAAGACATCTTTTCTCTACTGTTCCTTCTCATAACCCACCTCCAACTCTGGGTACTGCTCGCTAGTCTATGCACAGCATGTGATTCTAAGCAGATTAACGAGCATCAGAAGACAATGCATTACTTACCGTAAAAGCATTTCTGATGGTTGTATCTGCTTGGATTCATATGCGCCCTCCCTGACTCCCCGCTCGGGGTGGAAGGAACATAGACATCTTACTCCTTCTTCTCCCTTTTCTTTACTCACTCACGATAGTCATAAGGCTCCCCCATGGCAAAAAAATACAAACGGAGGGACCTCGACACGTGAGGGTTTTGGGTACACAACATGTCACGTTAGGGATAGTGTTACAGGCACGCCCATGTCAACGTCCCATTTCGATCCTCGAAAGACTAGATGCAATACTCTGCAATACTCTACGGTTACCACTAGATGTCAGACTATATGCACAAGATATGAATCTATGAATCTAAGCAGATACAATCATCAGAAATGCTATTACGGTAAGTAATGCGTCTTATTAAAAAAACGTGGACCACCTCTCTGCCAGGCAATCCCTCCTATTATGGGTTTTAATGCAAACTCTGACTCAAGGGCTGAAAGGAAGACAGAGTGCTGCCGGCTCTCTTGAGAGTGCCTCCTTTACCAGCCTACCTACCTACATTTGACATATTTCACTAAGGGCAATTGTGAGGACTCATCAGCTGTGAGTCGTTCACCCAGGCTCAAACCTACAGGATCCCAATTTGTATTTTCACTGCTCCCGCTGAGTGTCATAGCATTGGAGCTTTTGCTGGATGTTCAGTACTTTACGTAGCTCCGGCACCAGCTTTAACGTGAAGTCTGTAACTTGATCACTGCCCCTCCAAAACAAGGCAGAAAGTTGTGTTCCCAGAGCCTTTGCTATAGCCTGTGCATTGGTGCTATGGGTTGAATGTGCTTCTATCTATTTTGAAAAGGTATCAATAATCGAAAACACATTTTCCATGCCTGTTTTTTGCAGCATCAGAACATCATACTGTATTTGAGCAAAGGGAGTCCATGGTGTTGGATGTTCCCCCAGCTTTACACATTCCGCTGCTGGCAAATTAAACATTGGTGGCATAACTTCACCACTTGCAAAATACCTGAGGCACACCACTCTTTCCAAAGCTTGGGTACTATGCCCACTTGCACAACTTAGTGTACCCATGTAGCACAGAAATATGGAAACAATGAATACACTCTCCAGACTGCCCCTTCCATCATCTGCTAATTCACGCATCCTTGTCAAAGACGGGACACATTGCATCCATGAGTGAGCGAACGATGTGAGAAAGTGAAATGAGACCTGTCTGCAAGAGGATAGGGAGTGTGATGCAAGATACCAGTTTACTTTCCCGTGTGTAGCCTAATCCCTTCTTCCCACAAGTAACCGACTCCACTCTAAAATGCTCCACTACCTAACACTACACCCACAAATCCCCCACAGAGGCTCCCCACAGGCATAGCTATTAATTAGCACATTAACACTGTTTAGTCCTATTCTGCTCCCCAATAGCTGGGGAACCACATGCAGCACACGTGATGTGGAATACTCGGCTTTGTACACCATATCTCCATCATAGAAGCAGATTGACCCTCAGGACCGCCTACTTCTTACCTGTGCCAATCATCTGATACCCCACTGACAGCCCCCCATTTGATTCTAGAGCCACATGCAGCAAGACGACAGAAATGGCAGACGGACCCTATAAAAGACCTCCATCCCAAACACACTATAACTCATCGCTCGCGTCCATTGCTGGTAAGAATTTGCCCCCTCCAAATCCAATTATAAAAGTTCATCACCCATTAGTTGAATCTGTATAAAATGTCTCCTTGCTAAGTCCTAACATGAGGGTTTGAAATTGAGGGGAGCTGGGAGCTATTTAGCTCCTGCCTGTAGCCCAGAAGAGCCTAGTTAGCTTGGCATCAGCAGCTACCAGGAACTACTTTTGGCTCCCCAGGACAACTGATACCAAACAAACACACCTATGTGAGTACAACCGTGCTTTTATCTCCTCAATGGTTAATGCGGATACCCAGGAGCTGCTTTTCTCTCCTGCTCACTGGTTAATGCTGGATACCCAGGAGCTGCTTTTATCTCCTGCTCACTGGTTAATGCGGATACCCAGGAGCTGCTGTTATCTCCTGCTCACTGGTTAATGCTGGATACCCAGGAGCTGCTGTTATCTCCTGCTCACTGGTTAATGCTGGATACCCAGGAGCTGCTGTTAGCTCCTGCTCACTGGTTAATGCCTGATACCCAGGAGCTGCTGTTAGCTCCTGCTCACTGGTTAATGCTGGATACCCAAGAGCTGCTTTTATCTCCTGCTCACTGGTTAATGCGGATACCCAAGAGCTGCTGTTAGCTACCGCTCACTGGTTAATGCTGGATACCCAGGTGCTGCTGTTAGCTCCTGCTCACTGTTTAATGCTGGATACCCAGGAGCTGCTTTTATCTCCTGCTCACTGGTTAATGCTGGATACCCAGGAGCTGCTGTTATCTCCTGCTCACTGGTTAATGCGGATACCCAGGAGCTGCTGTTATCTCCTGCTCACTGGTTAATGCTGGATACTCAGGAGCTGCTGTTAGCTCCTGCTCACTGGTTAATGCTGGATACCCAGGAGCTGCTGTTAGCTCCTGCTCACTGGTTAATGCTGGATAACCAGGAGCTGCTTTTATCTCCTGCTCACTGGTTAATGCTGGATACCCAAGAGCTGCTTTTATCTCCTGCTCACTGGTTAATGCGGATACCCAAGAGCTGCTGTTAGCTACCGCTCACTGGTTAATGCGGATACCCAGGAGCTGCTGTTAGCTCCTGCTCACTGGTTAATGCTGGATACCCAGGAGCTGCTTTTATCTCCTGCTCACTGGTTAATGCTGGATACCCAGGAGCTGCTTTTATCTCCTGCTCACTGGTTAATGCTGGATACCCAGGAGCTGCTGTTAGCTCCTGCTCACTGGTTAATGCTGGATACCCAGGAGCTGCTTTTATCTCCTGCTCACTGGTTAATGCCGGATACCCAGGAGCTGCTTTTATCTCCTGCTCACTGGTTAATGCGGATACCCAGGAGCTGCTGTTATCTCCTGCTCACTGGTTAATGCTGGATACCCAGGAGCTGCTGTTAGCTCCTGCTCACTGTTTAATGCTGGATACCCAGGAGCTACTGTTATCTCCTGCTCACTGGTTAATGCTGGATACACAGGAGCTGCTGTTATCTCCTGCTCACTGGTTAATGCGGATACCCAGGAGCTGCTGTTATCTCCTGCTCACTGGTTAATGCTGGATACCCAGGAGCTGCTGTTATCTCCTGCTCACTGGTTAATGCTGGATAACCAGGAGCTGCTTTTATCTCCTGCTCACTGGTTAATGCTGGATACCCAAGAGCTGCTTTTATCTCCTGCTCACTGGTTAATACCGATACCCAAGAGCTGCTGTTAGCTACCGCTCACTGGTTAATGCGGATACCCAGGAGCTGCTGTTAGCTCCTGCTCACTGGTTAATGCTGGATACCCAGGAGCTGCTTTTATCTCCTGCTCACTGGTTAATGCTGGATACCCAGGAGCTGCTTTTATATCCTGCTCACTGGTTAATGCTGGATACCCAGGAGCTGCTGTTAGCTCCTGCTCACTGGTTAATGCTGGATACCCAGGAGCTGCTTTTATCTCCTGCTCACTGGTTAATGCCGGATACCCAGGAGCTGCTTTTATCTCCTGCTCACTGGTTAATGCGGATACCCAGGAGCTGCTGTTATCTCCTGCTCACTGGTTAATGCTGGATACCCAGGAGCTGCTGTTATCTCCTGCTCACTGGTTAATGCTGGATACCCAGGAGCTGCTTTTATCTCCTGCTCACTGGTTAATGTTGGATACCCAGGAGCTGCTTTTATCTCCTGCTCACTGGTTAATGCGGATACCCAAGAGCTGCTGTTAGCTACCGCTCACTGGTTAATGCTGGATACCCAGGAGCTGCTGTTAGCTCCTGCTCACTGGTTAATGCTGGATACCCAGGAGCTGCTTTTATCTCCTGCTCACTGGTTAAGGCTGGAAACCCAGGAGCTGCTTTTATCTCCTGCTCACTCTTTAATGCTGGATACCCGGGAGCTGCTGTTAGCTCCTGCTCACTGGTTAATGCTGGATACCCAGGAGCTGCTTTTATCTCCTGCTCACTGGTTAATGCGGATACCCAAGTGCTGCTGTTAGCTACCGCTCACTGGTTAATGCTGGATACCCAGGAGCTGCTGTTAGCTCCTGCTCACTGGTTAATGCTGGATACCCAGGAGCTGCTTTTATCTCCTGCGCACTGGTTAAGGCCGGAAACCCAGGAGCTGCTTTTATCTCCTGCTCACTGGTTAATGCTGGATACCCAGGAGCTGCTGTTAGCTCCTGCTCACTGGTTAATGCTGGATACCCAGGAGCTGCTTTTATCTCCTGCTCACTGGTTAATGCTGGATACCCAAGAGCTGCTTTTATCTCCTGCTCACTGGTTAATGCTGATACCCACGAGCTGCTGTTAGCTACCGCTCACTGGTTAATGCTAGATACCCAGGAGCTGCTGTTAGCTCCTGCTCACTGTTTAATGCTGGATACCCAGGAGCTGCTTTTATCTCCTGCTCACTGGTTAAGGCCGGAAACCCAGGAGCTGCTTTTATCTCCTGCTCACTGGTTAATGCTGGATACCCAGGAGCTGCTGTTAGCTCCTGCTCACTGGTTAATGCTGGATACCCAGGAGCTGCTGTTAGCTCCTGCTCACTGTTTAATGCTGGATACCCAGAAGCTGCTTTTATCTCCTGCTCACTGGTTAAGGCCGGAAACCCAGGAGCTGCTCTTATCTCCTGCTCACTGGTTAATGCCGGATACCCAGGAGCTGCTGTTAGCTCCTGCTCACTGGTTAATGCTGGATAACCAGGAGCTGCTTTTATCTCCTGCTCACTGGTTAATGCGGATACCCAGGAGCTGCTGTTAGCTACCGCTCACTGGTTAATGCTGGATACCCAGGAGCTGCTTTTAGCTCCTGCTCACTGTTTAATGCTGGATACCCAGGAGCTGCTTTTATCTCCTGCTCACTGGTTAAGGCCGGAAACCCAGGAGCTGCTTTTATCTCCTGCTCACTGGTTAATGCCGGATACCCAGGAGCTGCTGTTAGTTCCTTCTTATCTAATCTTAATTTTGATACCTGTAAAATATTGTTTAACCTGAATAAATGTATCAGAAGCTTATGTACTATACTTTGTTGAATTACATTAATTTTAGGCTTGGGCGCTTTGTTTATGTGTCTGTAAATGTTACCATTTGTCGAGAATGTTTGACTATACATTTGATGTTTTGCTCAGACTTTCTTTTGTGAAATCTGAATCTGCACCATTTGGAACTGATTCATAGCTCTGGATGTCTTGTAAATACTACGAGTATTTAGTTTAGATGATCTAAGTTTAAATAATCAGATGATGTGTTCTTATTCATCCCTTGCAGAATTACATCTGATCATGCTTTGCGCAACCTTTTAAGGCACACCTGATGGAGCACTGCTGTTTTACACCTTTGCCAGACCGGCGCACCTGATGGAGCATTGCTGTTTTACACCTTTGCCAGACCGGCGCACCTGATGGAGCACTGCTGTTTTTCACCTTCGCCAGACCGGCGCACCTGATGGAGCACTGCTGTTTTACACCTTCGCCAGACCGGCGCACCTGATGGAGCACTGCTGTTTTTCACCTTCACCAGACCGGCGCACCTGATGGAGCACTGCTGTTTTTCACCTTCACCAGACCAGAGCACCTGATGGAGCACTGGTGTTTTACACCTACGTCAGACCGGCGCACCTGATGGAGCACTGCTGTTTTTCACCTTCACCAGACCAGCGCACCTGATGGAGCACTGCTTTTTTACACCTACGTCAGACTGGCGCACCTGATGGAGCACTGCTGTTTTACACCTTCCCCAGACCGGCGCACCTGATGGAGCACTGCTGTTTTTCACCTTCCCCAGACCGGCGCACCTGATGGAGCACTGCTGTTTTACACCTTCACCAGACCGGCGCACCTGATGGAGCACTGCTATTTTACACCTTCACAAGACCGGCGCACCTGATGGAGCACTGCTGTTTTACACCTTTCCCAGCCTGGCACACCTGATTGAGCACTGCTGTTTTACACCTTTCCCAGACCGGCACACTTGATGGAGCACTGCTGTTTTACACCTTCCCCAGACCAGCGCACCTGATGGAGCACTGCTGTTTTACACCTTCCCCAGACCGGCGCACCTGATGGAGCACTGCTGTTTTTCACCTTCTGCAGACCGGCACACCTGATGGAGCACTGCTGTTTTACACCTTCCCCAGACTGGCACACCTGATTGAGCACTGCTGTTTTACACCTTTCCCAGACCTGCGCACCTGATGGAGCACTGCTGTTTTACACCTTCCCCAGACCGGCGCACCTGATGGAGCACTGCTATTTTACACCTTCCCCAGACTGGCGCACCTGATGCAGCACTGCTGTTTTTCACCTTCACCAGACCAGCGCACCTGATGGAGCACTGCTGTTTTACACCTTCCCCAGACCGGCGCACCTGATTGAGCACTGCTGTTTTACACCTTTCCCAGACCGGCGCACCTGATGGAGCACTGCTGTTTTACACCTTTCCCAGACCTGCGCACCTGATGGAGCACTGCTGTTTTACACCTTCCCCAGACCGGCGCACCTGATGGAGCACTGCTGTTTTACACCTTCCCCAGACTGGCGCACCTGATGCAGCACTGCTGTTTTTCACCTTCACCAGACCAGCGCACCTGATGGAGTACTGCTGTTTTACACCTTCCCCAGACTGGCGCACCTGATGCAGCACTGCTGTTTTTCACCTTCACCAGACCAGCGCACCTGATGGAGCACTGCTGCTTTACACCTGCGCCAAACCGGCGCACCTGATGGAGCACTGCTGTTTTACACCTTCGCCAGACCGGCGCACCTGATGGAGCACTGCTGTTTTACACCTGCGCCAAACCGGCGCACCTGATGGAGCACTGCTGTCTTAAGCCTTCGCCAGACCGGCGCACCTGATGGAGCACTGCTGTTTTACACCTACGTCAGACCGGCGCACCTGATGGAGCACTGCTGTTTTACAACTACGTCAGACAGGCGCACCTGATGGAGCACTGCTGTTTTACACCTACGTCAGACCGGCGCACCTGATGGAGCACTGCTGTTTTACACTTTCTCCTAGGCGTGAATATACACTATTGTGTCCGGATCAGCGATAACTAAGCAGCACTGGCTTCAAAAGGAAGGTTGCTGATCTGCACACCTTCTCTTTACTCTGCAGGTAGCTGATCTGCACACCTTTAAGAAGGTGTGCAGATCAGCTACCTGCAGAGTAAGGAAGGTGTGCAGACCAGCTACCTGCAGAGTAAAGAAGGTGTGCAGACCAGCTACTCTGCAGACAATGTAGAAAGTATTATAATCCTCTTGTCTGTGAGTCATCTTTGAATAGAGCTTAGAGCCCTCAACTTAGCATTGCCAAGGAGGAGGACACCTTCACTTTGAGGCACATAGCAAGACCTCAAATCTCAGGAACGACTTGAGCCCGCTGACAAGCAGCAGCCCTGAGGGTTGCATGGCGGATATACATATCAAGTTACTGTTACAACACATCACATGTGAGGGTCCACTCTACATGCACCCTAGGGCTGCAGGCTAGCTAGCTTCAATTTCAAGGATGTCGTCCTTTTCTTTGCGGTGTCTCTTGATGGAACCCTTTGGGGAAATCTATTGAATTATACAAAATAGCCGTCAATCTGTTGGACACAGAAACCAGGCAGCTGTCATCATTTTGTGCACTTGATGTGCATGTGCTTGAACATGTTTACATTATCTCAGCTCTATCATTGGATTTAATCTTTCATCTGGCCACGTTTATTACAATGCAGGAAATGGCTGTTCAAGAGTGCCTTAATTCCCTGTACCATTCTCAACGGGGGAAAGAATGAAGCATTCTACTTTATACTTCAATTCACCCCCATACAATAATGGCTTCTGTTAGGGGTGTGCCTACTATATAAGAAATACGTTATTATTATTATTACTTTAAACTCCAATTCGTCCCCCATACTATTCTGTAGCAGCTCGCCTCAAACTCCTAAATATTAGGAACATCAGGCACCTCCTTCCTTTCAACACTCCCAAGCATCTCTTAACCACTCTTGTCTTCTCTAAACTGGACTACTGGGCCAGCATCCTCTTTGGTCTCCCCAACTATGTTTCTGTCCTCTCGACAAGATCATTAACCTCACTACCAGGACTCTCTTTGAACTCCCTCATTTCACACCTACTTCCTCGTACCATCACCAGGGTGGATGGCTGACGATGCAAAACAGGACCAGATTTAAATTTCTTCTCCTAGTGCACAAATCTATCCATGCTAAGGCACCACTGTGTCTATCCTCCTCTATCCATCTCTTCAAGCCTTCTCGTAATTTCTGCTATGCCTCCTCGACTACCCTTGTGGATCCTCACCCTCCCAGTGCTTCCGCTCGCTTCCGCTGTTTCTCTCTACTTGCTCCCCTTGCATGGAGTTCTCTTCCCCCGGAGATCCAAGAAACAGTCCACACACATTTGATCAAAACCAAACTAAAAGCCTACCTCCTCGTCTCTGAGTTACCCGCTTAATCTACCTCTCATTTGTCCCTTGTCTCTAACCTACCTGTCTCTCACTTCTTCTGCCCCATTCTAGAACTTCCCCCATTATGGCCACACCCCGAGCACAGCTGGCCGTTCCGCCTACCTGCACTTAAAGATGTCCAATGTTGTTTGTCCTTAATCTATGTATGTCCACTTATGTATTGTCCCCGGTAGGTGTTCCATTTTCTCCCCTCCACATCCTGGTCAGAATACCTCTCAAACTCACCCCCTTGTAAGAAGCTCCCTGCTTCCTGTCCCATCTGATTTCTTATCTATTGTACGTTCTTTTGTGATACAAAGAGCACTGTTCCTCCTGTATATAAATAAATAAATAAATAAATTGCCAATGGGGGAAGAGAATGAAGCATATTACATTAAACTCCAATTCATCCCCATACCATTCCCAATAGGGGAAGAGTATGAAGTATTCTACCTTAAACTCCAATCAATTCCTTGCATATTCAATGTCGATCTTGTTAGACATTTGCATTTGTGGAACTGGACATATGCAGTGTAATTTTGCTATTAGTTACTGAATCGGTAATGAATGGCTTAATTACTGATGCGCTGTGCTGGTTAAAATATGTGCAGTGATGGTTGACAAACTGCCGACATAGTATGAAACACATATCCCTGTATTTGATACATGGACATTGGGTGCTCCCATGAGCTAGTTTGTGGATGCTAGTTTCATGCAGGTAGAAAATAGACACAAGATCATGATTAATACATGCATCCATTATGTATCTTGTTCAGTTTTTCCTGTCCGTTTCTCATTTACACTCTACATACTGATTTCTCATACTAACAGTATATACCTCTGCTCTGTCCCTTTTAAAATAAGGGACGCATTAAGATGCTAGTGCCTAATGATTGAATACACATAACACTATTACTAAAAAACTGTCTGCCAAATAATATTCATTTGGTTATGTATGAATAGAAAGTGATCATGTGTATCTGCTTTTCATTCAATAGATGATTGAAGCCCAGAGTGAAATCGACACCACCAACTCTGTTCAATGCTGTGGCACATGTTGTCTGCATTTATTGGCTGCACGCTGCTATATGATAGACACACACGGTGATAGACACACACGGTGATAGACACACACGGTGCACACCTTCATTGGTGGAGTTCTGGATTTCTACAGCTCTTAGTATAAAGCGCCAGAAGCCAGATGCCATTGTAAATAATCAGGCACTGGGATTCGAGAAGCCTGCGGCATATGAGATGGATTTCACCATGAAGTACACGAATAATATCTGGCATTCAAAACTATAGATATACAATAAATATATAGATTGTTAGTCTGCTCAGAGGAAAACAGGATTTGATACTCTGTAAGAAAGGTCAATTGTTTAGCCTAATGTTCATGTGTGTGTGTATATATATATATATATATATATATATATATATGAATATAAGAGATCATTGTAATCCTTTTATAAAACATGTGTGATTAGAAATGGGTAAGAACCAGTGTCTGTACAATAAATGTCCTAAAAGCTTAAGTATGAAGGAGAGTGTTGATGGCCACCAGAGATTACATAACGGTGAAAAAACATATAATTGTATTGAATGTGGAAAGAATTTTAATCAAAAGGGTTATCTTATTAACCATCAGAGAACTCATATGGGTGAGAATCCTCAGTACACAGAATGGAGTAAAAGCTTAAGTCCGAAGCAACCTCTTAGTCACCACCAAAGAACACATGCACGTGAGAAACCCTATCAGTGCACTGAATGTAAGAAAAGCTTTCGACAAAAGAGCCACCTTACTGGCCACCAGAGAACTCACACAGGTGAACAATCTCATCAGTGCATGGAATGCTGGAAAAGCTTCACTTGTAAGCAAAGTCTTATTTACCACCAGAGAACACATACAGGTCAAAAACCTCATGGGTGCAAAGAATGCGGAAAACGCTTCAGTCAGAAGCGCTATCTAATCCGCCACCAGAGAACACATACGGGTGAGAAACCTCATCAGTGCACAGAATGTGGTAAAAGCTTAAATCAGAAGCAGTCTCTTATTCACCACCAGAGAACACATACCGGTGAAAAACCTTATCAGTGCACTAAATGTAACAAAAGCTTCAAACAAAAGAGCCACCTTACTGGCCACCAGAGAACTCACACAGGTGAACAATCTCATCAGTGCGAGAAATGCGGGAAAAACTTCAGCCAGAAACGCCTTCTTTCTGACCATAAGAGAACACATAGCAGTGAGAAGCCTCATCGGTGCACTGAATGCGGAAAATGCTTCAGTCAGAGAGGTCACCTTGTTTCCCACCAGAGAAGACACCTCAGGTAGAAGACACATCAGTGCACTGAATATGTGAAAAGCTTCCATTGGAAGGAGGATCTTATAATCCACCAAATCTCAGATAGAGATGAGAAACCTCATCATGCACAGAATGTGGACAGACTTCAATCAGAAGCAAAGTCTTATTTGCCCCTTAGGAACAGATAGAGGTGACATTCCATATTAGGGACCTAAATACAGGAAAGGCTTCAGTCAAAGGAGTCATTTTATCCATCACCAGAGAACGCATTCAGGTGATTTACCTGATCTGGAGTAGAATGCGGACAGTGGCTCAGTCTGAGGAGCCCATTTATTCACCAGACACAGACTGGTGGGAAACATCTGCACTAAAACACAGAAGATGCTTCTGTGAGGGCAGCATTTTCTACCCAATGGAATTATTGAGCAAAACCATATGGACCACGAGCAGTGTGATGACGCTCCCCCACTTCCGCATCATTCCGGTGTCCTAGCTGGAGCCATAGCGGAAAGGAGAAACTCAGAACGTGAAGCTGCGACTGCATGGCAGGCCGAGTGCAGTGAGAGCAGTGAGTGCAGTGAGTGCAGTGAGAGCAGTGAGAGCATTGAGAGCAGTGAGAGCAGTGAGAGCAGTGAGTGCAGTGAGAGCAGTGAGAGCAGTGAGAGAAAACAGGTATTTAGTCTGAGGTGATGGTGCAGGCACTGGTGTCACCTGCCATTGCTGGTCTTGAGACTCAGATGTTCCACCCACCCATCCAGGACGCTGCATCCATTTGAAATGCCTCTTTATTTAAGCAGAATCGAACGCTGCTATTTGGCTATTATTCCGATTCAAGCTGTTTAAAAACAGTATTTGTTTGCAATGTCGCCGTGTATGCTGAGGGATCTGTGATTTTAATCAGGCTCCACGAGGGTACTACTATTCCAAGATGGCGGACCGCTATTTTGCCTTCGCATCCCCTGCCCCCTTCAGGCCAAGCCAGATGTGATTGGTCATCAGATCATTGGTGATTGGTCACCAATCCCATCACCGGCAGGCGAACGCTGGCACACCCACAAAGGCCACCCAACAAGGCAGCTTCCTGTCTGGAGCCTGTCTAGAGACTTCAGAGCCCGGGCCCCGGACCTTTCCCCAACCTCACCACCAGCTTTTGATGTTGCACCGTTCCTGTCCCAGTGCCTACCCAGTAAGCTATTGAGCTCCACCAACACGAATAACTATTCCGACCTTCCACCTTATGCTTGCTTCCCACCGGCAGCTACTGCCACTTATCAGAGACAAATGTACACGCAATTGCCTTAGCCTACATTACTGCCCTTGCATTGTGCCCGTATACTGTAATACGCGATGCCCTGCTAATCAACCCTAGTGGGCGCATGCTGTATATGCCTGTAACATGTCTAGCACACAGCAAAATAGTTGAACTTTACACGCCCAGTATCGTATCTCTACCGTCAGCACCTCTCTCACACTTACTTGTGTCTTTGCACTCATGCGTGTAGAGCCCAGCCTGCATCCCAGCTTCTTGGCTGGGCATCCGACCTGAGCCTGAATCCAGCAAACCCACTGCGCACCTTCGCCTCAGTGACCCTCTGGTGAATGATAGATTTGTACATCCGTCAGCGAGCTCACCTGCACCTAACCTCTGCATTGCGCACGGATGCCTCAGAGCCACTCTGCATTTAGCTTTCTATTGTGTATGTGCGCCTGGCCCTGTGAAATGTGGGAAAGTCATTGATTCCCACACTGGCAATTCCCCTGTGTGTATGGACCTTGTGAAATGTGGGAAAGTCATTGATTCCCACACTGGCAATTCCCCTGTGTGTATGGGAAAGTCACTGATTCTCACACTGGCAATTCCCCTGTGTGTATGGACCTTGTGAAATGTGGGAAAGTCATTGATTCCCACACTGGCAATTCCCCTGTGTGTATGGACCTTGTGAAATGTGGGAAAGTCATTGATTCCCACACTGGCAATTCCCCTGTGTGTATGGGAAAGTCACTGATTCTCACACTGGCAATTCCCCTGTGTGTATGGACCTTGTGAAATGTGGGGAAGTCACTGATTCTCACACTGGCAATTCCCCTGTGTGTAAGGACCTTGTGAAATGTGGGAAAGTCATTGATTCTCACACTGGCAATTCCCCTGTGTGTATGGGAAAGTCACTGATTCTCACACTGGCAATTCCCCTGTGTGTATGGACCTTGTGAAATGTGGGGAAGTCACTGATTCTCACACTGGCAATTCCCCTGTGTGTATGGGAAAGTCACTGATTCTCACACTGGAAATTCCCCTGTGTGTATGGACCTTGTGAAATGTGGGGAAGTCACTGATTCTCACACTGGCAATTCCCCTGTGTGTATGGGAAAGTCACTGATTCTCACACTGGCAATTCCTCTGTGTGTATGGGAAAGTCACTGATTCTCACACTGGCAACTCCCCTGTGAAATGTGGGAAAGTCATTGATTCTCACACTGGCAATTCCCCTGTGTGTATGGACCTTGTGAAATGTGGGAAAGTCATTGATTCTCACACTGGCAATTCCCCTGTGTGTAAGGACCTTGTGAAATGTGGGAAAGTCATTGATTCCCACACTGGCAATTCCCCTGTGTGTATGGGAAAGTCACTGATTCTCACACTGGCAACTCCCCTGTGAAATGTGGGAAAGTCATTGATTCTCACACTGGCAATTCCCCTGTGTGTATGGACCTTGTGAAATGTGGGAAAGTCATTGATTCTCACACTGGCAATTCCCCTGTGTGTATGGGAAAGTCACTGATTCTCACACTGGCAATTCCCCTGTGTGTATGGACCTTGTGAAATGTGGGGAAGTCACTGATTCTCACACTGGCAATTCCCCTGTGTGTATGGGAAAGTCATTGATTCTCACACTGGAAATTCCCCTGTGTGTATGGGAAAGTCACTGATTCTCACACTGGCAATTCCCCTGTGTGTATGGACCTTGTGAAATGTGGGAAAGTCATTGATTCTCACACTGGCAATTCCCCTGTGTGTATGGACCTTGTGAAATGTGGGGAAGTCACTGATTCTCACACTGGCAATTCCCCTGTGTGTATGGAAAAGTCACTGATTCTCACACTGGCAATTCCCCTGTGTGTATGGGAAAGTCACTGATTCTCACACTGGCAATTCCCCTGTGTGTATGGACCTTGTGAAATGTGGGAAAGTCATTGATTCTCACACTGGCAATTCCCCTGTGTGTAAGGACCTTGTGAAATGTGGGAAAGTCATTGATTCCCACACTGGCAATTCCCCTGTGTGTATGGGAAAGTCACTGATTCTCACACTGGCAACTCCCCTGTGAAATGTGGGAAAGTCATTGATTCTCACACTGGCAATTCCCCTGTGTGTATGGACCTTGTGAAATGTGGGAAAGTCATTGATTCTCACACTGGCAATTCCCCTGTGTGTATGGGAAAGTCACTGATTCTCACACTGGCAATTCCCCTGTGTGTATGGACCTTGTGAAATGTGGGGAAGTCACTGATTCTCACACTGGCAATTCCCCTGTGTGTATGGGAAAGTCACTGATTCTCACACTGGAAATTCCCCTGTGTGTATGGGAAAGTCACTGATTCTCACACTGGCAATTCCCCTGTGTGTATGGACCTTGTGAAATGTGGGAAAGTCATTGATTCTCACACTGGCAATTCCCCTGTGTGTATGGACCTTGTGAAATGTGGGGAAGTCACTGATTCTCACACTGGCAATTCCCCTGTGTGTATGGAAAAGTCACTGATTCTCACACTGGCAATTCCCCTGTGTGTATGGGAAAGTCACTGATTCTCACACTGGCAATTCCCCTGTGTGTATGGACCTTGTGAAATGTGGGAAAGTCATTGATTCTCACACTGGCAAGTCCCCTGTGTTTATGGGAAAGTCACTGATTCTCACACTGGCAATTCCCCTGTGTGTAAGGACCTTGTGAAATGTGGGAAAGTCACTGATTCTCAGACTGGCAATTCCCCTGTGTGTATGGGAAAGTCACTGATTCTCCACTGGCAATTCCCCTGTGTGTATGGGAAAGTCACTGATTCTCACACTGGCAATTCCCCTGTGTGTATGGACCTTGTGAAATGTGGGGAAGTCACTGATTCTCACATTGGCAATTCCCCTGTGTGTATGGGAAAGTCACTGATTCTCACACTGGCAATTCCCCTGTGTGTATGGGAAAGTCACTGATTCTCACACTGGCAATTTCACCTGTGTGTATGGACCTTGTGAAATGTGGGAAAGTCATTGATTCTCACACTGGCAACTCCCCTGTGTGTATGGGAAAGTCACTGATTCTCACACTGGCAATTCCCCTGTGTGTAAGGACCTTGTGAAATGTGGGAAAGTCACTGATTCTCAGACTGGCAATTCCCCTGTGTGTATGGGAAAGTCACTGATTCTCACACTGGCAATTCCTCTGTGTGTATGGGAAAGTCACTGATTCTCACACTGGAAATTCCCCTGTGTGTATGGACCTTGTGAAATGTGGGGAAGTCACTGATTCTCACACTGGCAATTCCCCTGTGTGTATGGGAAAGTCACTGATTCTCACACTGGCAATTCCCCTGTGTGTAAGGACCTTGTGAAATGTGGGAAAGTCACTGATTCTCAGACTGGCAATTCCCCTGTGTGTATGGGAAAGTCACTGATTCTCACACTGGAAATTCTCCTGTGTGTATGGACCTTGTGAAATGTGGGGAAGTCACTGATTCTCACACTGGCAATTCCCCTGTGTGTATGGACCTTGTGAAATGTGGGAAAGTCACTGATTCTCACACTGGCAATTCCCCTGTGTGTATCGGAAAGTCACTGATTCTCACACTGGCAATTCCCCTGTGTGTATGGGAAGGTCACTGATTCTCACACTGGAAATTCTCCTGTGTGTATGGACCTTGTGAAATGTGGGGAAGTCACTGATTCTCACACTGGCAATTCCCCTGTGTGTATGGACCTTGTGAAATGTGGGAAAGTCACTGATTCTCACACTGGCAATTCCCCTGTGTGTATGGGAAAGTCACTGATTCTCACACTGGCAATTCCCCTGTGTGTATGGACCTTGTGAAATGTATGGGAATTTAGGCGCATACAAGATAATGCTACCAACATGTGTGGTTAAACTATCAGACAGGATCACGTATGGTAAACAGGAAAGCCATGTAATACTGGTCATAATACACGAGTCACCGCAGCATAGAGATCTTCAATGAGATCAGAAGGAGCACGCAAAGCATTCTGTACAAATGGCTGGAGTACAGTTGCCCAACAATTTGCTGCATCTACTGCCAACACGTGTGTATGTATGTTTCATACAACGGTATCCATGAGCGATGCCTGCCTAGATGATAAAGGTGCTTTCAGGCAGGAGTGTTTACATCCTGGACTCTCTCCTCTCGAAAGTGCCAGACAGGTCACTGGCTTAAGATCACTTTTGCTGCTGATGGGTAGAATCACTTTTGCTGCTGATGGGTAGAATCACTTTTTCTGCTAATGGGTAGAATCACTTTTGCTGCTCTTCTGATGGGTAGAATCACTTTTGCTGCTGATGGGTAGAATCACTTTTGCTGCTCTTCTGATGGGTAGAATCACTTTTGCTGCTGATGGGTAGAATCACTTTTGCTGCTGATGGGTAGAATCACTTTTTCTGCTGATGGGTAGAATCACTTTTGCTTCTGATGGGTAGAATCACTTTTGCTGCTGATGGGTAGAATCACTTTTGCTTCTGATGGGTAGAATCACTTTGGCTGCTGATGGGTAGAATCACTTCTGCTTCTGATGGGTAGATTGGAAGCAGTATGTAAAATGCTTCCAGGAGTCCGGGACACACACTTGCTCCAGAGAAGATGGATCGTGGCAAAGTTAGCTTTGGAATCGGCTAAATGATCATCCATTTGGTATCTCAACAAAAAGATGATCTGGGTCTTGGAGCACATTCACAATCGTCTCATTGAATGATCTTCTCAAAAGTTGAGAACAACCTGCATTCTACAGATTTCATGCCCCTGCTACGTTTGTTAAAAGGCTCCCTAAAACAAGCTGCAAAACCCTCTGCATTGTCCACAAGGCTTTCTGGGGCCTAGGTCCAAAATACCTTCTGCTATCCCTCCGCAAATACCTCCCCTCTCAGCTCTTCGCTCCTCTACCTCCAACTCCCTCAGGGTCAGTCGTTTCTCAAAGAAACTGGGGGTAGATCTCTGTCTTCGGCCGGGGCCTCCCTCTGGAACAGCCTCCCTGCCACTTTAAAACTGGAGGAGAACCATCTCACCCCGCCACTCTCACCACGCCACTCTCACCCCGCCACTCTCCCGCACTGCCTCTGGGCCACCCCTTGCACTGGGGTCTGTATCTGTACCCCTACAGCCCCCCCTCTTTCTTCCTGCACTTATCTGACCTACCCTGTCTGCTGCCTTAAACCTAGCACTTGCAAATTGCTAGCTGCACTACTACTGTTTGCTGCCTTTATTATTTATTTATTGTTATTTATACGTTTCTCCTCTGCTTCGCACTTTCCACTTCTCCCCCCTTCCATGCACTTTTCCCCTCCCCCTCTCCCATGCACTTGCGCATTCTCAATTTCACTAGGCCTAGCAAGATCGCTCTTTTGTTCTCCCCTGGTCTCCTCCCTGGCCTTGTCGCGCTCTGAAACACTTGTGTACGAGCGCAATAGAAATAAAATATCAATATCAATATCAACAGTATGTCCTCTTCTTTGACTGAATGCGTATATCCCAAGGTCCTAAGAACTTGTATCACTACTCAGCTGTTCAAGCAGGACAAGCATCACTATCCAGCTGTTCAAGCAGGACAAGCCTCACTACCCAGTTGTGCAAGCAGGACAAGCCTCACTACCCAGCTGTTCAAGCAGGACAAGCCTCACTACCCAGCTGTTCAAGCAGGACAAGCATCACTACCCAGCTGTGCAAGCAGGACAAGCCTCACTACCCAGCTGTTCAAGCAGGACAAGCATCACTACCCAGCTGTTCAAGCAGGACAGGCATCACTACCCAGATGTTCAAGCAGGACAAGCATCACTACCCAGCTGTTCAAGCAGGACAAGCCTCACTACCCAGCTGTTCAAGCAGGACAAGCATCACTACCCAGCTGTTCAAGCAGGACAGGCATCACTACCCAGATGTTCAAGCAGGACAAGCATCACTAGCCAGATGTTCAAGCAGGACAAGCCTCACTACCCAGCTGTTCAAGCAGGACAAGCATCACTACCCAGCTGTTCAAGCAGGACAAGCCTCACCACCCAGATGTTCAAGCAGGACAGGCATCACTACCCAGCTGTTCAAGCAGGACAGGCATCACCACCCAGCTGTTCAAGCAGGACAGGCATCACTAACTAGATGTTCAAGCAGGACAAGCAACACTAGCCAGCTGTTCAAGCAGGACAAGCATCACTACCCAGCTGTTGAAGCAGGACAAGCCTCACCACCCAGATGTTCAAGCAGGACAGGCATCACTACCCAGCTGTTCAAGCAGGACAGGCATCACCACCCAGCTGTTCAAGCAGGACAGGCATCACTACCCAGATGTTCAAGCAGGACAAGCATCACTACCCAGCTGTTCAAGCAGGACAAGCCTCACTACCCAGCTGTTCAAGCAGGACAAGCATCACTACCCAGCTGTTCAAGCAGGACAGGCATCACTACCCAGATGTTCAAGCAGGACAAGCATCACTAGCCAGATGTTCAAGCAGGACAAGCCTCACTACCCAGCTGTTCAAGCAGGACAAGCATCACTACCCAGCTGTTCAAGCAGGACAAGCCTCACCACCCAGATGTTCAAGCAGGGCAGGCATCACTACCCAGCTGTTCAAGCAGGACAGGCATCACCACCCAGCTGTTCAAGCAGGACAGGCATCACTAACTAGATGTTCAAGCAGGACAAGCAACACTAGCCAGCTGTTCAAGCAGGACAAGCATCACCACCCAGATGTTCAAGCAGGACAGGCATCACTACCCAGCTGTTCAAGCAGGACAGGCATCACCACCCAGCTGTTCAAGCAGGACAGGCATCACTACCCAGATGTTCAAGCAGGACAAGCATCACTAGCCAGATGTTCAAGCAGGACAAGCTTGACCCAGAAATGCAAATCCACTAGTGTTCTGTGTCAGGCTTGAAATATATGTGCACGATCTTAGAAAAGGCTGTCGCTTTGCAACTTAGTGATTATGTTCATCGAGCAAATCTTCACAGACCAATTCAATTCAGAACTGAAAATGCCAGTCTGTAGGAGATGCACAACATGGTCTGCATTTGTTGCAGTGGATCATCGGGTCATTCTAAACCTCTTTTCATGACACATGGGAGGGGAGGATTTGTCATGAAATGAATCAATGTTTTCATATCTTAGTGGCAGCAACTGTTCCCTCTTGGACCCTTGAGGTTTTGCCTTCTTCACAGGCCTTGTGTGATACCACAGGGGTCCCCCACGTGTCCATATGTGTTCCATCTTGAAACAGAGCTGTTGTGATATCTGGTGTTAAGCTTTGGTGTTGCGATTCATCCCAATGCCGACGACATGCAATTATATTTGGGGGTGTAAAGAGAAGATGACACCCATCTCCTGGGTAGTTACCTACCAGCCGCCGAAAGCTGGGTGACTCTGGCTCATCTAAACCTGAATACCTTTAAGATCACATATGTGTTCTTCTGTTCAGAGCATGCATCACGCCACTGCACTGGTTGAACCCGGGCTTCCTTTAGTAGCATCGGATGCAAGGCCCTGACCATGAAACCTTCAATAACATAGGACAGCACAGGCAAGGAAGGTCACTGCCAGGTCTCTGTGCTTTAGTGCCGTCCCTCACGGATTGTGGCCCTGCATCACTAACTTAACCTTCTGATTGTGCGCTGCTCCCTCTGGAGATTATGGGAGCGAAGGCATTCCATCTTGCATGATCCATTTTAAAATGGCGACTCTGTCCTAGGCTCAAAGAAGGGAATTTCATTTTTAAAAATGTACGCCTGCGCCTATCAATTTTACTTTGCTGCTAAATTGCATCTCTTGTGGAGATGAAGCGGTTCTTGGAACCAATACAAGCCTGTGCCTGCCATTCAGAAGGCAAAGAAATCTCAAACTGAAAGACAGACTTTGTCCCTCCTGGCTTCCAATTATTGCAAGAGTTTATTTTTCTGAATTTACTTCATATTTGTTTTACTTACTTTGGCCCTCATTACAACCCTGGCGGAAAGTGACTGACCTGACCGCCATAGCGTAAATAGCGTTTCCGCCATTGCACGACGGAGCAAAGTGCGTCTAATTCCGACCCATCGGGCACGAGCACTACGCCATGGCGGAAGTGCAAAGTCCGCGATGGCGGAAATGTCCCCAAAACGGCCCTCACCGCCGCCGTACGGCGCCCTAGGTGCAATTCCGCCACCCATCTTAGCGGCCACCGCAATGAGCGGCAATCGGAAAGTACGGTGACCGTAAATATACGGAAACGGAAGTAAAAACATGGTCCCGGAACGGGAAACAGCACGCCGTACACCTATAAAATCACAATTTCCACACAACCATTAAAAATACTACCCTGAGACTCATCCCAACCCGTCATCCACCCTAGTGAAAGCAATAAAAATGGGAAAAGTAGCGAAAAAAGCGTGCGACCGCAAGCGGCAGGTCCACTTCTCCCGTGAGGAACTCACCGTGCTCACAGAGACCCTCCAGGAGAATGCTGCCGTCGTCTTCTCGACGCAAATGACCAGGACGGCACTTGCGAACAAGAAGGCCATATGGGCCCTGGTGGCACAGCGGGTAAGTGTGGTGGGGACCGCACCCCGCAACCCACAGCAATGCAGAAAGCGATGGGACGACTTGCGGATACGCGTACGGAGCATACTATCCGCCAACCGTAACATTGCCACAGCTACCGGGGGAGGATCGGAATCACCCATCAAGTTGACCCCCTGGGAAGAAATCTGTGCCTCCACCATTGGAATGGAGAGTATAGAGGGAGTCGGAGGGATGGAGAAAGGAGTGCAGACATCCAAAGAATCAGGTAGGTGGGCCAAATAAAACAATGCTAAATCCACAATGTCCAATCATGTGAAGCACCACGTGTCCACATAGTGCAACAGAAACACATGTCCAGGAGAACGTCCACATACATTGGCCTGATAGCGCACTTTAAAAGTCACATTAAATACATAAATAATTAAAAATCCTAAAAACACCCTCTACACGTGCAGCAGGCACACCCTAACTGCAGGCTGCAAAACAACTGCATCCTCAATCCACACAAAAATGAAACCACCTCCAAGGCCCCGACCCAAATCACCCTCAGGTACCACCCCAATGCATGTGATACATTTCCATTCCAATTTCCACAGACCCATTAATAACGCTCGCCCTCCTTTACTCCACCACAGGGTCTGATTCAAACGACGAGCTCCAGGACACCCCTACCAGCACACCTGCAAAGAGGGCCAAGACCAACGGCCAAAGACCCTCCACCTCAGCTGCACGGATCAAGACACGGCAGCAGCACAAATCAAGTGGCAGCACACAGGAGGGAACTTCAACAGGCACCCCAGCAGCCAGCATGCCCACAACAGCACCACCACAGGTCCCCCCAATGGATTCCACAGAAGGCACTGCTTCTGGTGGCAGCAGCACCATAGGTGACACTGCATTAATGGCAGCATGCTCCGACACAGAAAACGGGGATGTCGAAGTAAGATCCATCCATGACCTGTCTCAATCCCCCTGTTTGTTCCATCCCGTACACCATGAGGATACCACGCAGGGGCACCCACAAGACGACGACTGGCCATCCCCCACAAGCCCTGTGGTAAGGCAACATGAGGTGACCAGCCCCTCTGTGACACCACCGCAAATGGCCATGGCACAGCAGAGGCAACAGTCCCTCGACCAGGTGATCGTGCAACAGCAGCAACTGGCCACGCTCCTCAAGGACCATGCTGATGAATGTGGGGGTACTAAGGCAGCCATAGAAACATCAACTGATACACTTAGGGCAGAAATGGAGAGAAGTACAGAGACACTAAGGGCACAAATGGATAGAAGCACCGAGAGCCTGAGGGGGGAACTGCATGCGACGTCCAAAGACGTATGTGCTGAACTTGCCGCTGTGCGCCGTGTGCTCACTGAGCTCTCACAAACCCTTAGGGACATGCATGGACGTGAGCAGGCAGAGACATCATCCGTTGCAAGTTCCGTCCAGGGCAGCCCCCAACGTAGATCTGGGAGGAACCTGCGCTCCATAGGCAGGGGTGCCCCTGATACCCGGAGAGGGGGCTTGCAATAGCGTCTGCCCACTGACAATGAGCATCTTTGGACACTGGTGTTCGGGGGGGAGGTAGGAGGGTGGAGGGGGTGTGTTGGGCTTACTTGGGTGGCGGGTCGATGGGGTGTGTAACATAATTTCACATATGCTATAAACATTTCACAATCATCCAATGAGATGTGTGGACATTGATCTTTGTGTACGAGGCCTTTATAGGCGTACAGTCCATATTGTGCATGTTCCAGACACACACAGTGCCACAAGTCCCGTGTCCATGTATCAGCCACCAGGCGTGAGTGCTAGAAGCATGCATCTATGATATGCTGACGAATTTCACGGCCCTTCTTTGCCTCGCGGACTCCTTGAGGTGCTGCCACATCCCCACCCTCATCATGACCATCTTCAGGTGCTTGCAGTTCTGCGTCAGGGGGCATGGGCACATTTCTACGTACGCACATGTTGTGTAGCATGACACATGCCATGACCATCTTTGCAACCTTCTCATGGCGGTACAGGAGTGCCCCGCCAGACCTGCTGAGGCAGCGGAAACGAGTCTTCAGTAGGCCGAATGCCTGTTCTATGACTACACGGGTACGTGAGTGGGCATGGTTGTAGTCCTCCTCATGCTGGTTCTGTGGGTTCCGGAGTGGTGTAAGGAGCCATCTCTTCAGTGGATACCCGGCATCACCTGTATGTGGACAATAAAGGATGTTTGTGGAATGACATTGCTACGTACGCACCCCCCCCCCTTCCTGCCAGGTCATTGCCGCATCACATACCCCACATTATCATGCATGAAATGAGACTCACCGAGTAGCCAGGATCTGTTCCCTGCGTGTCGCTCCATGTAGCGTGGTATTGTAGTGTTTCTCAAGACCATAGAATCATGGGTTGATCCAGGAAATCGGGCACAACAATGTGTAATGATCCTGTTGGACTCACACACCATTTGTACATTAAGAGAATGAAATTGTTTTCGGTTGCGGTACTGGGCCTCCATGGCATGTGGGACGACCAATTCCACATGGGTGCAGTCGATGGCACCAATGCAACTCGGTATGCCGCCAAGTGCATGGAATCCCACTTTTGTGTTCGTAATTTCCTGCTCCGAGCGTGGTAGAGAGATGTAGTCATCTGCGTGCTTCAGGAGGGCATCGAGCACTTGCAATAGTGTCCGTGAGAACACTGGCTGTGAAATGCCATGCAACTGTCCGACTGTGTGCTGGTAGGTGCCTGTGGCCAGGAAGTGGAGTACAGACACCACCTTCAGTAGGGGTGGGATGGCGGTTGGGCTATCTATCATGCTGACAAGGTCAGCCTGTGTCATGTCCACAATGGCGGTTATGGTGTCCCGGTCCAAACGGTAGAGGGTGTGGATCTGCTCAGCAGTGAGGTTGAACGGATGTGCTCGGAGGCGTGGGATTGCGGGCTGCCTGTGTGGTGGTAGTGGCTGTGCTGGCGGCCCTTGCTGGCCCTGCCTTGCCCTCCTCCTCCTCCTGCGTCTCCTCTGTGCGGCCGGTTGTTGTAGTAGTTGGTGTTCGTCTTCTTCTTGAAGTTGGAGTACTTGCAGTGCTATCAGGTCCCCCAGGGCCAACATCGCTAGTCCTGCCGGTAGCATTTTGGAGTGGGTGTGGTTGTGGGAGGGGGTTGGGTGTGCAATTTATGTGTTTTCAGGCTGTATAGCCTCCACCTGTGGTGATTCATTCCACCTGTGCAAGCTGCAATCCCCTTTGGGCGAGCACGTCCCGCACACAACGCTGCAATTCGACGAATGGCATCTTGCTATTACAATCATGTATTTGTTCCCGATGGCAGTGAAATATTGGTTCATATGTTCATTCTGCTATGGTCCCATTGTTTCACATACTATCTTTGCAGTCGCGAACAAACTTGTGAAGGGTCAGTGGAATGTAGTACTCGATTAACGGTGGACCCTCATGCAGCACTGTACTGAGGTTCACCGACGGGCGGGGCGTCCCATTTGTGAGTGAAGCCAGTTGCCATTTTCACACACTGCCGCACTACATGGATGAATTTGTGATTTCAAGCGGTCACAGATGCCTTTTCGACGTGATGTTGCAAATGAGGAATTCGAAGGACGGCGCTTTCGGTTTTCAGCTAGCGGCGAGGAGATGCCCACAGGTCTGACTGCAAATATAACGTTCTATTGTTCAATGTCCTTGGGACAGGGGCCATGGCGAGAATGCAATGATTGATATGAATAGTATGGGATGCGCAATAGCGTAGTGGACGATGAGGCCGGACGTTCCCAAATACATGTCACTTCACAACACTGGAATTACGGGCTGGAGCACAGTGGATTTTGCAGACTGCATAACGCACAGACTCAATGGAAATTTCACATGTTATGTGAGTATAAAATCAGGCGTTTTCATACCGGGATGAGGGAATGATGTATGGATGCATGGACAGATGATTTAATAGAGAGTTTGCCATGTACAGGGCTTTTTGGAATCTATCCACCTCCCCTGCGCTATGTGATGCAGAGCTGCCATAGTGGGACCATTGTCTATCTGCCCTTGTTGAACCCTCCCTGTCTCGACACGCCTTCAAACACTTGTGTCTATGCACGTTACTAATCCCATCTAATGGATTCTGTTTTAACAGACGCATGCACACAAACACTCGTTTGTAATAGTGTTTTCACCTCGATTTATATAGTTATGATTCGCAAGTGGTTTTTGGGTGGAAATAATCCTTTGGAGTGGGCTAGCATGCATATGGCTGTGGATTTAGTGTGATCATTGAAGTGAGTAATTCAAATGAAGTTCTGATGCCCATACTATTCTTTTTCATTTCATTTGGGTGACAGGTATCTCCTCCCCTTTTGCCGCTGCCATCTGCATGCCACTCCTGCAGATGGCTTTTACTCCTGACACCTGCTGCTTCGTGTTAATCAGTGGAGCACCATTACGATCTTATGGGACGATCGCCAATGGGCCACATGCCCTTACGCAGTACTAGTGGCTAGGAGCAACATATCGACCTTTCAGCTGGACTAGTGCCTACCTAATGGGACGGCCCTGCGGTTCTAGGCGCTTCCATGATGCCTTTTTGAACATGAATGTAGCCCCTGTGTACCATGAAGGAACAGGGCGTCACACAAGAAGAAGCTGGTCATTTATTGCGGATGCAGCCCACAATAATGAAATATATTTTGGAGTTCATGACCTAATGGCTGTATGGGCTTGGTGATTTTGTTGTGCATTAAATTTCTATTCTGATATTAACCGTGTAGCGTTCTTCTTTGCAAGTGATGTAGCATATTCCTATTTGTGGAGCGATGTATTGTGAGGAGATCTGCATTGGGTTCCAGCTTCGGAGTATAGTTGCGTGGTACTGTACTGGGCGCGTTTGCCTACGAAGCCCAGTGAGGTCAGGGATAGGGGCTGCCATTATGACTGTTTTAATGATGTCATGCTCAGGGGCGGGGGATTAGCTTTTGTGTAACAGATGCCGGTCAGCCAGGTGGATTGGTGGAATGATGTGATTATCAGAATATGGCTGGTCACAGGTGCCTGTGTTTGCGTGCGTTTCTTGGAGGGAGACTGAGGTCATGTCCATTTGAATAGCTTCTGTATTGGTGCCATCTGTGCCCTGCAGCTCCCATTGGCCCCTCTTGAGATGAGCCTGGCTGCTCAGTCACTCTGCCAACTTGTGTGGTACATGCTTATGCTGATGGTTGGTTTGTTTACTGGCAGGAGTACAGGGCTGGTGCAGTCTCACTCAGGATACTGCTTTGAATGTTGCCTTACACTGGTGTCAGTCGATGGGGGGGCCTGTTTTTGTTTGTCTCATTTTTCTGTTCATGTTGCTGGACTTGACCCTTCACATGCCTGTGCTGCATCAGTGCGGCAATGGTGCCATGGCAAATATGGATGGCCACTCACAAGGCACTTGGAGCCCCTAGATTCATTTGTTCGTTGGCATGCATGGGTGACTTGTACATTTCACTGGTTGCATTGTGTGACGTCATTGCACCTACGAGGAGTTGTGCAATGTGGCCAGGGAGTGGTGTACAGGCACTCAGTAGGGCCGTTTACGGTTGGTTCGCGATGCCGTACTTCTCACCATGGCGGAATGGTACTTTCCGCCATGCTTGATGGCGTTAGGTACATGTCCGCTAGGGTCAGAATTCGCGTACCGTTGCGCCATGGTGGTAATTACGGTTTGGCATGGCGCGCGTGCGCGTACTTGGTGCAGTTAGCGTTGGCGTTCACTACGGTGTCGCTAATGGCATCGTACTTTACGGTGACGGGTCATAATCGCACCAAGCGCTATTCGATGGCGGTATTGCATTTCCGCCATCGTTTTTCGATTTCCGCCAGGGTCGTAATGAGGGCATTTGTCTTTAATATTAGATTTCATGATTCTGCTCTGATGACTTTTGGGTGGCCCCCTATTGTATTTTTGTATATTGTTTTGTTCTTATTTTTTGACGCAGCCCATTCCTTATTTATTAACTGTTATAATTATTTTAATTTTTATTCATTGTATTTGTTGACAGTGCCCAAACCGGTGAGTATCAGGGCGCTGATACATAAAGCACACAAACATGCTGTGCAATAGCCTGATAATGGGTGTACCCCAATTTCAGGTCGGTCATACCTGTCAGACAGCCGAGTGTTTAGCAGTTTTCTGAAGATGAGGTAGGAGGGCTGCTCTTGGAAGTGGAGAGGTAGGGCATTCCACAGGGTAAGGGCAATGACCGTGAGGCAAGTGCCCCCAGCTCTTTTTCTTGAAACTCTGGGGATGGCTAGTGATGCAGTGGATGAAGACCGCAGGCAGGGGAGTGTAATAAAGTCTCTTATTAGTCACACGGGACACACAGACCAGCTGTGGAGACTGATGTTGGTCCAGGTATGCTTTATTGGTACAGTATATACAGTTCCAGTTACTCTCAGGTATATACAGTAGTCTGGATGACAGGACAAGGACAGGGATAGGTAGTACAGTACACATGAAGGAGAAGACCCACCGGCCATCCACTCACTCCAGCTCAGGCCCCCAACTCTCTCACTCAGAACATTCATACACTGATGCACTCAACATTCTCCTGGCTGCATCATACATCACATTCTATTGGCAATCACTCCAGGCCAGTGACAATGTACAAGACTATATATAACAGGGAGTTTGGTGCTTTTGGAGATGCGTTGGGTGAGGAAGGAGGGTGGCGTAGTATTGTGGATGCATCTGTGGGTTTTGGAGAGAATCTTGAAATAAATATGTGCTTTGATTGGCAACCAGTGAGCGTCACATCTGGCATTAGATATGCGGTCCGGGGGGTTGAGGCCCCAGGCTGCCCAGAGGGCATTGTTTTGGATCAGTTGAGGTTTGACCAGATTTTTTGAGGAGGTGCCTGCAAGGATGGCATTGTAGTAGTCTAATTGCTCTGGAAAGGGTGTGGCAATTGTCAGTGGATAGGAATTTTCTGCCGAGGTTAATGAGTCTGGTGGTGTAGGACGCGGAGGAGGCGAGGGCCTTGACATGTTTGTGCATAGATAGTTCTGCATCTAGGTGAACACCCAGTTTTTTCACATGGCTTGAGACGCTGGTGGGCTTTCCGTCAATGCGGAAGGATGCAAAGGCAGGGTCTGGCTGTTTAAGACGATACTGAGAGCCTACCATGAGGAGTTTGGTTTTGTCATCATTCAGGCAGAGATGGTGTTCTGCCATCCAGGCCTGAATGATGCTATAGACTTGATTGATATTGGCGGAGTCAGTGGTATGGTTACCAGTCAGTGTAAGCAGAATTTGGGCATCTGCGAAGTTTGTATTGAGGATCCTAAGGTGGTCTAGTTGGTCAAAGAGGGGCTTAGTGTACATGTTGTACAGGGTGGGTGAGATGCAGGAACCTTGAGAGATACCGTAGGGTACAGGAAGTGGGTCGGCAGCTTCCAAGCCTGCGAAGACCCTTGAGGTTCGTGGCAGAGAAAAGCTTTGATCCAGCTGGTACCTTCTCTAGACAAGTTAAATTTGGTGTCGAGGTGTTGATAGAGAATGTCATTGTGAACAAGATTGCAGGCTGCAGCGAGGTCAAGGAGAAGGAGGATGTCTATTTTACAAGCATCAGGGATGCCCTCGAGATGGATTTTCAGATCGAGGAGGGCAGCCTCTGTGCTGTGTATGTGTCTGAAGCCTGATTGGTGTGTGCCGAGTAGGTTGTTGGATTCTAGGTAGGCTTGGAGTTGGATGTATGCAGTGCGTTCTAGGATTTTGAGTAGTTAAAGAAAAGTGGTAATGGAGCAGTTGTTGGTGGGGAGGGTGGAATCGAGGGTGGTTTTTTGATGAGGGGTGTGACCCAGGCTTCCTTGATAGAGGTTGGGACTGAGCTTGTTTGGAAGGAAGCACTGATGAAGTTAGAGATGATCGGTGAAAGGGGCTCAGCACACATTTCTTTTGATTTGGGCGGGGAAGAGGTCACCCTTGCAGTTAGAGGGTTTAAGGTGTTGAATGATGTGGAGGACAACTGAGGGGGAGACAGGGGAGAACTGGAATGGATGTAGAGCAGGGGTGGGGGTTCTTTTGGGAGATAGAGGGGGATGACTTTAGCAGTAAGCATTGTTTTCATAAGGATGGTTTTGCTACATAATTTGGTTCTTTTGTCCGATAGGGCTGTTTGGACAGTGGTGCACCAGGCTTTGTCCTTGGTAAAGTTGGTGATAGGGGGTGCATGGTCTTTGAATTCTTTGAACATTTTGAAGAGCTCTTTAGTGTTTGAGCTGGCCTTGCTTATTCTGAAATTATAGATTGAAGATTTGGTGGAGATGACAGCAGCATTATATGTTTTGGCTGCGGTGTGAAAGGCTGCTTTGTTGTCTGTAGACAGACTTTTTCTCCATAGGTGTTCTAGGGCCCGTTTGTGTTTACGTAGGGAGATAAATCCGTCAGAGGGTTCAAGGTTTCTTTTGGATAGTCATTTTTAGAGGTGTGTGATAGTCAAGTGTGTGGGGTATCAGGGCGTTGTACGCAGTAAGGATGGATTCGGTGTCATTTTGGGCCGGTAGGGTAGCCAGGAAGGATGAGATGGTAGGTTCGAGCAACTCAGCGGTGAGTTTGCGTGTGTGTCTGGAGGTAATGGAGAGGTGCGTGGGGTTGTGGGGATTGGAGTGCTCCAGAGGTAGGAGGAAGAGGATCAGGGGGTGGTCAGTCCAAGGCACAGGGTCAATGGCAGTGACTGAGATGGGCAGGTTAAGGTGTGACATCCAGTCAAGGGTCTGGCCCTTGATATGTGTGGGAGAGCTAATGGCTTGAGTAAGGTTCATCTCTTGTAGGGAGGTGGCAAGGGCAATGGCTTGGGTGTCGGTTGGGACATGCAGACCAAGGTAGAAGTCTCCGAGGAGTAGTAGTTTGGTTTTAGGTTTGATGAGTGGAGTGAGGAGGAGGGGGATTTCTGTGTCTGGGGAGGGAGCATGGCCAGGTTGCCAATAGAGGCGGAGGAGGTTGATGGTAGTTTGTAGATGGGGTTCTAGTTTGGTGAGTAGGAGTTTGTACCCTTAGAGGGTTTCAAGGGGGGTGGAACTGATAGGAATTGAGGCTTTGGCAATGATAGCGACTCCGCCGCCAGGTTGTGTTGTTCTGTTGGATGTCAACAAAGTGTGCCCAGGGTGATAGCTAGGGAGTGGGAGGGTCCTGCAGCTTCTTGAAGCTGTTTCTGTGATGGCGAGTATGTCAAGGTCATGTTCCAGTAGAAGATTGAAAATGAATTGCGCGTGTGCGCAGTGATCGTGCATTGAAGAGGACACAGGATAGGGTGTGTGTTTGAAGGGGTTAGGGGAGGGGGCTTAGTGTTTTGTGGTTCATGTAGGGGGATAGAGGGTTGTGGGAGTGAGTGCTGTGTAAGGGGTGATGGTCCGGGACTTGTGCAAGTGCCTCGGTGTGCACATCTGTCGGGCCAACGCATGGCGTGTCAGTGCTGGTGGGGATCCGTGAGCACAGACGCTCATGTCTCGGAAGGCCTATGCCGGCTATCGTTGTGTGGGTGCCAGGAGGGAGTGAGCGGTGTGGCTTGGCTGATGTGGAGGAGGTGAGGAAGGAGTAACATGGAGAGGAGTGCTGGCTTATCACGCATGATTTGGAGATGTGGTGGTCCTATACCAGAGTTGTGTGTCATACGGGTGATGGGAGCAGCAGAGGGAGAAGTGGTGGGAGGAAGGTGGTGGGTGTGGAATGGCGCTGATACAGTAGTTATATAGTGTGATGGTGTGATGCCTGGAGGCAGCTGACTTAAGCAGGGGATGTGTGTGCATGGGAGGTGACTGTGGTTTGTTGTGGTTAGATAGACTGCAGATGGTGGATTCTTTGCAATCAGAGGGGAGAGCATAACTGCTGGGTGTACCTCGTGCTGGAGCATGAGCAGAGCGGTTGCTGTGAGCAGGGATGGCTGAATGATAAGAGGGAGGGTGGATGCTCAGTGCTGGGCTTTGGGGCGCACTTTTTGAAAGTGTGATGTATGGAAGCGCAGTGTGTTGCTTGGCATGGTCAGCTGGCAGTGTACTTGAAGTGGAGGGCTTGGGGGGTAGGAGAGGGTCTGGTGGGTTACTCGCCCCTATCGAGGAGAGAGTGGGGTTGGCATTCATGTGGAGCCATCTAACTATTCATGTTTGTAAGAGAAGCATGTGCGTTTTTTACTTCCGATGCGCAGGGAGCCCGATGCGCATGTGCTCTTGCAAGGCGTACTGGGGGTTGTACCAAAGATGCCACGTGTGCGCTTGCACGGCATTCTGGGGGGTTGTAGTGAAGATGTCACCTGTGCACTTGCAGGGCATTCTGGGGGGTTGCAGTGAAGATGTCACCTGTGCGCTTGCAGGGCATTCTGGGGGGTTGCAATGAAGATGTCACCTGTGCGCTTGCAGGGCATTCTGGGGGTTTCAGTGAAGATGGCGCCTGTTGGCCCGCTGCGTGCATAATTAACCCGCGCCTACCCGCGTGTGGAATAATACGCAGGAGCCAGAGGTGCAGTGAACTAACTTTATTGAATTCGTGGCGGCAACTGCCGCAACCCCCGCTCTCGCACCTCCCATTCCCTTGACGTCACGTCCGGGACGTCAATGTCCTGGCCGCAACGGCGGCCCGCCCACACAACGATGTGGGCTATCCGACATCTCCCCCCTTTTTAGCATGTAAGTCCCACCGCTGTCCTTACCCCATCTCCTCGATGAGTCGAGTGGGCTTCATACGGCTCCTCTGGGGACGTCTCGACCTGCCCGGGGTTGGTCTTCCTTGGCAGGCGGCGGTGTGTCTGTTTCGCCTCCTGATTCTTCCCCATCTCCTTGATAGGCTTTGTCTCGTTGACGATCATCCTCGCTGTCTCGGTCAATCGTCCATTCACCTTTGGGACCAGGTGTGACGCGTTTGAAATGCAAACTGTTCCTCGTCACCACTGAGCTGTCGTGTCTTTGTGCGGTGACCATCGTGCCTTTCTTATGGGTTATGAGGAGAGGGGTGGATGCGAACGTGGCTTCTTCCTTTCGGCTTTTTGGTTGTCTGAACCACACTTCGTCACCTGCATTATGTTTTCGCGGGCTCTCCTTTTCCTGTCTGTGACTTCTTTGGACGTTGCCTTCCTCGCAGTGTCATTGTCTTTCGCCACTTGCTCCAGCAGCGTCAGTTCTTGCGGCCTTGGATCTTCCGGTAGCCTCGTGGTGATCGGCCTCCGGAATAGCAGGTCTGCTGGGCATACTCCTTTCGTACTGTGCGGCGTGTGCCGATATTCCCTGAGTAGCTGGTTGAGGGCCTGCTCGAAGGGCTTGTTTTGCACGTGTGCGATTTGTAGGGTTCTCTTGATGCTGGCCATGAATCTTTCGACCATGCCATTGGCCTGGGGCCACCGGGGGGTTATTCGTCTGTGTTGGAATCCCATGTATTTCGCAAATTTCTGGAAGTCATGGCTTATTAATGTGGGGCCATTGTCCGACTTTATGACCTTTGGGATGCCGTATGCTGAGAGCATTCTGTCAAGTGCCGGGATGACGCTCGAAGTCACACTGCTGTCCACTATCTGGGCATCCAGGTATCTCGAGTGTTCATCCATGAGTACGATGACATGAGTCCCGTTGCTTAGAGGTCCAAACAGGTCTACCGCTATCTCTTCCCACACTTTGCTCGGCAATGGTGATGTCTGTAGGGGGTTCGGGTGAGGTGGCGGTGTCTCTTGGGCGCAGACGTGGCAGTTTCCAACGATGTTCTCTACCAGCCGGTCGAGCTGCGGAAACCAGGCTTTCTGCCGGAGGAGACGTTTGTTTCGTGGCGACTACACCTCGATGTCCTTCATGGGCCACATGTACTATCCTCTCCCGGAGGGTTCTCGGGATTACGACATTGCAGCCCTTTAGCAGTACGTTGTTCTCTACTACCGTCAGTTCCTCCCGGACTTGGTCAAGCCACTTGACCTCCTCTCGTGTGGTCTCTGACTCTCCCCTCGCTAGTTGTCTTATGAAAGCCATCTTGTCTTCTTGCAGGCAGTGTCTCACGATTTTGAGTGCGGGGTCCGCCTCTGACTGTGCTGACAGCTCTGCCCACCCTACTGGCATCGGTTGTAGGTGGTGTATGATATAGTTTATGTACGCGTCTGCTATTGATGGCTGGGACGCCGTTGTGTTCTTAGGGTGGCGGGAGAGGTAATCTGCGGGGTTTTCCTCCTTTCCGGGGCGGTGTTGTATTACGAATCGGTAATCCTGCAGACGCAGACCCCATCGGGCTATTCTCGGTGGCATCCTGGCGTTCGGGCTACCGTATATGGTGAGTAGTGCTTGGTGGTCGGTGATGATGGTGAATTCCTTGCCGAAAAGAAAGAGATGGAAATATTCGCAAGCCCAGACGACTGCCAGACTTTCCTTTTCTGCCTGAGAGTACGCCTGTTCCATGGTTGTCAGGCTTCTGCTGGCATATGCCACTATGTGTGTACTGTGTGGTTCCTTGGGGTCCTTCTGTGTTAATATGGCGCCGAGTCCCACGGGACTGGCGTCCACAATGAGTTCGGTGTTGCGGCTGGCATCAAAGTACGCCATGTCTTCGGCTTGCGATATGGCTTTCCGTATGGCTTCTAACGCCCCTTGACAATCTTTCGACCATATGAACTGAGCGTCCTTGCGTGTGAGTAGACGCAGCGGGTTGCTGACTGCGGCATAGTCTTTTAGGTATCTGGAGCAGTAGCTCGCTAGGCCCAGAAACGACCTCAGGTCCGTGGTGTTGACGGGTGGCGTGGCTGAGTTGAGCACCTCTACTTTCTCCGGATCGGGTCTCATCCCTTTGTCCGAGAAAATGTGTCCGAAGAATCTCAGAGAGCCCTTTGAGAACTCACATTTTGATTTGTTTAGTATCAACCCTGCTTCGTCCAGAGCTTGGCACACCCTGTGGAGGGCTATGTCGTGTTCTTCCTGCGACTTGCCATAGACTAGGACGTCCTCCGAATAGTTCAGACAGTTCGGGACGTGTCTGATGACCTTGTGTATTTCCTCCTGAAAGATTTCGGCGGCGGAGGAAATGCCGAAACTGAGTCTTTTGTATTGGAACAAAACCAGATGGGTGACAAATGTGGTGGTGTAGCGGGACTCCGGCGCTATCTCGATCTGATGGTAGCCTTTCGTGAGGTCCAATTTGGAGAAGATCCTTGCACCGTGCAGGAGATGAATCATATCAGTGATCCTGGGGGCCTGGTGCCTCTCTCTTTCGATGGCTGTTTTAGCCCTGCGCATGTCTACGCATAGGCATATGGAACCGTCCGGTGACTTCTTGGGGACGGGGACGATGGGGGAAACCCATGGCGTGGGACCCGACATGGGTTCAATGACGTTCATTTTGATGAGTTTATCAAGTTCTTCTTCCACCTGCCTCTGAATGTTGAAAGGGATCCCTCGATAGTGCTGGCCAACCGGTTTGATATGAGGGTTTATGTGGAGATGGACCTTCCTGTTTCTCAGTTTTCCTAGCTCGGTGAAGAGTTTTGGAAATGATTGTTCGATTGCGTCCGGTTTGGCGAAATATTTGTGCGCCATCAGCTGGTATAGGATATGCACCAGTCCCATGTCTACCGCGGTACGGAAGCTTAATATGCATCCGCTGTTAGCCTCCGTTTTTATAATGTGTAGAGGAACCTTTGCTGTGTGTTCCTTATGAGTGCACCATGCTGTGATCATGCCTCGGCACGGCAGAGGGGTTGTGGAGCCATATGGATATATGTCCACCGTGGCTTTCTTGATTTTGGGTTGTCGGCCCATGGACTCGTACGCCTGTTCACTGATGATGTTGACCGTCGCGCCGGTGTCAATCAGGAACTTTAATGGGGTGTCATTTACCAGCAACGTTAGTATGGGACTGTGTTGGGTAGCTGCTGTGTTGTCTTTCACGGCCCACACGTACCCTTTCCTTCTTTGGTCTTCTTCTGAGGATGGGGTGTCGCTGCTGGTGGGAGAGCGAGTTTCAACATACCTCACAAAACGTCTTCTGTGTGAGAGTCTCTTGTCTTCCGAGGAGCGTCTGTCCTCACACAAGTATCGGCTCTTGCGATCGCCTTCCTCTTTTCTGGAGGGTCTCCTTTCACTGTCCCCTAGGGACCTGGGTGAGCTCTGGCGACTGTGTCGGCACCTGTCTTGATTTCGGTGCTTGGTGGGCATGTATGTCGGCGCGTTTTTGCACATGGCTCTATAATGATCCAGGCCTCCGCATGCGGCGCACTTCTGTCCAATGGCCGGACATTCTCCTGTGTGCGGGTACTCATATCCGCATTTAAAGCATGTGGCTTCGGGGCGTTTGTTTCCTTGGCTGGGGTGTGCATACAGTTTGTTGACTGAATCAGTGTTTTCGCTAGGTTGTTGTATGGATACTTTTCCAAGACTGTCCAGTTGGGAGTCGACGGCCGCTTCCATGCGCGCCAGTGCTAGTATTTCCTCTAGAAATCTTTGTTTCTGTAATAGTTGCTTGCGAAATGGTTGCGAGAGGCATCCCGCAATTACTTGAGACCTGAGGGCCTCCTCGTTGGAGTATCTATGGAATTCGCAATGTTTTAATTTAATGCGCAGGCGCATTACGAAATTGTCTATCGACTCACCCTTTTCTTGTCTGGTCGTGTGAAACACGTGTCGTTCATAGTCGACGTTGGTGTGTGGGGCAAAGTATTCAGATAGCTTGGCATGCAGTTCACCATATGTGACCGTGTCCACGTTTAGCAGTTCCCCTGCAATGTCTCTTACTGCTGACCCTACAGCCATGAATAATGTGTTTTTCAGCCTTGTGTCGTCGGTTAGCCCTATGGCGCCGGTGTAGAACTTAAAGTCCCGGAGCCATATGGTCCATCGGGGTCCTAGATTCGACGTATCCCGAACTTCAAACGGGTTTGGCATTTGCATGACCTGGGATGCACCTCCTTCACTTGGTGTTTGTTGATTGTTCCCTTGTGCCGCATCTATGCCTGATGATGCAGGTGCTGCCGTTCCCGCTCCACCCGAGGATGAGGCTGGGGTGCTCGCCATGTCCGACATGACTGCTGGGCGAAGGTGGTCGCTAGTGGGCCGGCACGTGCGGGGTGTGCCTTCTGTGCCTGGTGCCCGAGGGTTGTGTTCCCCTCAACACGTGGGGCGACTTGCCTCTGTGCCTGCACGTGGGACGTGCAACGCTAGCTTCTGGCGCTCTGCGCCTGTGGGGCGACTTGCCTGTGTGTGCACTGTTTGCCCAGGGGTGAGCGTTCTGCTCTCGCCAACGGGTCGTGTGCAGGGAGCTATGGAGTCCTTTCTTTGGGCTTCGTGGTTCCCTGCCTCCTCAAGCCACTGTCCTTTGCGAGGGCGTGTTGTCACTTGGGAGCCGGGTTGCTGAAATCCGCTGCCGGGGGTCGTGCCCGAGGTGCGCCGACGCGCTGCACTGCTCGACTGCAGGCCTCGGCACGACTAGCTAGGGCCCGTGCCCGCTCGTCGCCATTGTTGGCACGCTGCGTGCATGATTATCCCGCGCCTACCCATGCGTGGAATAATACACAGGAGCCGGAGGTGCAGTGAACTAACTTTATTGAATTTGTGGCGGCAACTGCCGCAACCCCCGCTACCGTCCCTCCCCTTCCCTTGACGTCACGTCCGGGACGTCAATGTCCTGGCCGCAACGGCGGCCCACCCACACAACGATGTGGGCTACTGTCCTGACCGCAACGGCGGCCCGCCCACACAACAATGTGGGCTATCCGACAGCGCCTGTGCGCTTGCAGGGCATTTTGGGGGTTTTGTGCGCTTGTAGGGCATTCTGGGCGTTGTACTGAGACAGCGCCGGTACGATTGCAGCGCATTCTGGGGGTTGTCGTGAATATTACCGCCTGTGCGCTTGGAGGGCATTCTGGGGGTTGTAGTGAAGATGGCGCCTGTGCGCCTGCAGGGCATTCTGGGGGTTGCACTGAGACTAGCGCCTGTGCGCTTAGAGGGCATTCTGGGGGTTGTAGTGAGGAGAGCACAGTACGCATGCAGCAGGGGCTGTTTGCTTGCGTTCTCAAGGAGGCAGTGAGAATGCGTGCAGCTCATGCTTTTATGGGGAGAGCCGCATGGAGGCCATATGTGGGATCAGTAATTCTGGGTAGTGAGGACACACACTCTCGGAGTTAGGTTACGGATGCTATAATTGTAACGCTTTCTCGCATTCTTTTTGTAAGGTTCATGCTATAGAAATTCTCCAGATAAATAAATAAATTGTGCTATAATTCCAATGTAGCGTACAATTGTGTTAAAGATTTCCTCCAAAGGAGTGCCTCTCTGGCAGTGCCAGGCTTGATGGCTCTAGTCTTCCAAGTAGGCAGGTTCTCAGTACTTTCCAGAATTCATAAAGTGTGTATAGGGCAAATCCTGCATCCTCATGGATGTGGAGGTGCTCTCAACATAGTATGTGTAGGGCATATGTGGCATGCTCATGGATGTGGAGGCGCACGCAAAACAGTATGTTGAAAAGGGCATATGCTACACCCTCATGGACGTGGAGACGCACTCAACATAGTATGTATAGGGCATATACTGCATCCTCATGGATGTGGAGGCGCACCCAGCATAGAATGTATAGGGCAAATCCTGCATCCTCATGGATGTGGAGGTGCACTCAACATAGTATGTATAGGGCAAAGCCTGCATCCTCATGGATGTGGAGGCGCACTCAACATAGTATGTATAGGGCATATGATGCATCCTCATGATGTGGAGGCGCACTCAACATAGTGTGTATAGGGCAAATCCTGCATCCTCATGGAGGCGCACCCAAAAGAGTATGTATAGGGCATATGCTGCGTCCTCATGATGTGGATGCGCACTCAACATAGTATGTATAGGGCAAATCCTGCATCCTCATGGATGTGGAGGCGCACTCAACATAGTATGTGTAGGGCATATGCTGCATCCTCGTGGAGGCGCACCCAACATAGTGTGTAGGGAATATGCTGCATCCTCATGATGTGGAGGCGTACCCATCATAGTGTGTATAGGGCATATGCTGCATCCTCATTGATGTGGATGCGCACCCCACATAGTGTGTATAGGGCATATGCTGCATCCTCATGATGTGAAGGCGCACCCATCATAGTGTGTATAGGGCATATTGTGCATCCTTGTGGATGTGCACTCAACATAGTATGTGTAGGGCATACGCTGCATGCTCAGTGATGTGGATGCGCACTCAACATAGTGTGTATAGGGAATATGCTGCATCCTCATGATGTGGAGGCGCACCCATCATAATGTGTATAGGGCATATGCTGCATCCTGATGGATGTGGAGGCACACTCAACATAGTATGTATAGGGCATATGCTGCATCCTCATGGATGTGGAGACACACTCAACATAGTATGTATGGGCCTATGCTGCATCCTCATGGATGTGGAGGCGCACTCAACATAGTATCTATGGGGCATTTGCTGCATCCTCATGGATGTGGAGGCGCACTCAAAATTGTGTGTATGGGGCATAAACTGCATCCTCATGGATGTGGATTGGCACTCTATATAGTGTGTATGGGGCATATGCTGCATCCTCATGCATGTGGATGCCCACCCAACATAGTGTGTATAGGGAATATGCTGCATCCTCATGATGTGGAGGCGCTCCCAACATAGTGTGTATAGGGCATATGCTGCATTCTCATGATGTGGAGGCACACTCAACATAGTATGTATAGGGCATTTGCTGCAACCTCATGATGTGAGGGCGCACTCATCATAGTATGTATAGGGTATATGTTGCATTCTCATGGATGTGGATGCGCACTTAATATACTATGTATAGCATATGCTGCATCCTCATGATGTGGAGGCGCACTCATAGTGTGTATAGGGCATATGCTGCATTCTCATGATGTGGAGGCACACTCAACATAGTATGTATAGGGCATTTGCTGCAACCTCATGATGTGAGGGCGCACTCATCATAGTATGTATAGGGTATATGTTGCATTCTCATGGATGTGGATGCGCACTTAACATACTATGTATAGCATATGCTGCATCCTCATGATGTGGAGGCGCACTCATAGTGTGTATAGGGCATATGCTGCATCCTCATGGATGTGGATGCGCACTCAACATAGTATGTTTAGGGCATATGCTGCATCCTCATGTATGTGGAGGAGCACTCAACATAGTAAAACCTTAGGCATTTACCTTGATTCCACCCTGTCACTCACGCGACAAATTAACACTGTGGCATCTGCCTCGGCCTATACATGCAAACTCATAACAGCATGTAGACCTTTCCTCACCTCCACTAACTGCATTATCCTTGCTAGAACCCTCGTTATGGCTAAAATTAACTACTGCAATGCCCACTACCTAGGGACTAGCCAAAGAAACATCAAAAAGCTCCAGGTAACTCAGGACAATGCCATCAGGGCTGCCCTCAACATCCCTAGAAAACTTCATATATCGGCCACTCGACGAAGCCTACAGTGGCTCCCTGTTGTCCATAGAATATCACTAAAATCCCTTCTTTTAACTCATAAGTCCGAGGCCAACCTTGCCCCTGTATACCTTGCTAACCGCTTTACTTCCCACACTTATTCCAGACCAGTGAGCACTGCACAATCCATTCTCTATCGATACCCAGATACAAGCTTCAGAAGGCTGGGGGATCCAGCTTCCCGGTCCTTGCAGCCAAACTGTGGAACACACTACCCTCCACACTCAGATCCGAACCATCTTATTACATCTTTAAGAAGAAAGTCAAACTCTGGCTCTCCGAGCAGGACCATGCTGCTTCACGCATATAATGTAAACTTTACCTTTACCCCTGCTAGAACCTATTAACTTACTGCCTCACCTCCATTCTCCTTGCTTCTTCTCTTACACATACCACGCCTCAATGTACCTTGAAACGGCTGCTCTACTTCTAATTTATGTACCTTTTTTTCGTAATGTATGTACTTATACAAGAAATTGTGCCCAGTGGTCTCTGGCCCAGGAGTCTACTGCACCTTTGTAACTACTGCACCACGTGTAAATGTATTTACCTGTCTCTGTAACTGATGTACCTTCTCAAGAAATGCGCCCAGATGCCTCCGTGCCAGGCGCAAAACACAAATAAAATAAATACAAATACAAATACAAATGCGTAGAGCATATGCTGCATCCTCATGGATGTGGAGGTGCACTCAAAATAGTGTGTATGGGGCATATGTTGCATCCTCATGATATGGCGGCGCACTCATCATAGTATGTATAGGACATATGCTGCATCCTCATGCATGTGGATGCTCACCCAACATAGTGTGTACAGGGCATATGCTGCATCCTCAGTGAAGGGAATTTGTGCGCCCAACATAGTGTGTATACGGCATATGCTGCATCCTCAGTGATGTGGATGCGCACCCAACATAGTGTGTATAGGGCATATGCTGCATCCTCATGATGTGGAGGCGCACCCAACATAGTGTGTACAGGGCATATACTGCATCCTCATGATGTGGAGGCGCACCCAACATAGTGTGTATAGGGCATATGCTGCATACTCAGTGATGTGGATGCGCACCCAACATAGTGTGTATAGGCCATATGCTGCATTCTCATGGATGTGGATGTGCACATAGTGTGTATAGGGCATATGCTGCATCCTCAGTGATGAGGATGTGCACCCAACATAGTGTTTATAGGGCATATGCTGCATCCTCATGATGTGGAGGTGCACCCATCATAGTGTGTATCGGGCATATGCTGCATCCTCGTGGATGTGCACTCAACATAGTATGTGTAGGGCATATGGTGCATCCTCATGATGTGGAGGCACACCCATCATAGTATGTATGGGGCATATGCTGCATCCTCGTGGATGTGGAGGCACACTCAACATAGTATCTGTAGGACATATGCTGCATCCTCATGGATTTGGAGGCACACTCAACATAGTATGTGTTGGGCATATGCTGCATCCTCATGGATGTGGAGGCGCACCCATCATAGTGTGTATAGGGCATATGCTGTATCCTCATGGATGTGCACTCAACATATTATGTGTAGGGCATATGCTGCATCCTCATGGATGTGGAGGCGCACCCATCATAGTGTGTATAGGGCATATGCTGTATCCTCGTGGATGTGCACTCAACATAGTATGTGTAGGGCATATGCTGCATCCTCATGATGTGGAGGCACACCCATCATAGTATGTATGGGGCATATGCTGCATCCTCGTGGATGTGGAGGCACACTCAACATAGTATCTGTAGGACATATGCTGCATCCTCATGGATGTGGAGGCGCACTCAACATAGTATGTGTAGGGCATATGCAGCATCCTCATGGATGTGGAGGCGCACTCAACATAGTGTGTGCAGGGCATATGATGCATCCTCATGGATGAGGAGGCGCACTCAACATAGTATGTGTAGGGCATATGCTGCATCCTCATGGATGTGGAGGTGCACTCAAAATAGTGTGTATGGGGCATATGTTGCATCCTCATGATATGGCGGCGCACTCATCATAGTATGTATAGGACATATGCTGCATCCTCATGCATGTGGATGCTCACCCAACATAGTGTGTACAGGGCATATGCTGCATCCTCAGTGAAGGGAATTTGTGCGCCCAACATAGTGTGTATACGGCATATGCTGCATCCTCAGTGATGTGGATGCGCACCCAACATAGTGTGTATAGGGCATATGCTGCATCCTCATGATGTGGAGGCGCACCCAACATAGTGTGTACAGGGCATATACTGCATCCTCATGATGTGGAGGCGCACCCAACATAGTGTGTATAGGGCATATGCTGCATACTCAGTGATGTGGATGCGCACCCAACATAGTGTGTATAGGCCATATGCTGCATTCTCATGGATGTGGATGTGCACATAGTGTGTATAGGGCATATGCTGCATCCTCAGTGATGAGGATGTGCACCCAACATAGTGTTTATAGGGCATATGCTGCATCCTCATGATGTGGAGGTGCACCCATCATAGTGTGTATCGGGCATATGCTGCATCCTCGTGGATGTGCACTCAACATAGTATGTGTAGGGCATATGGTGCATCCTCATGATGTGGAGGCACACCCATCATAGTATGTATGGGGCATATGCTGCATCCTCGTGGATGTGGAGGCACACTCAACATAGTATCTGTAGGACATATGCTGCATCCTCATGGATTTGGAGGCACACTCAACATAGTATGTGTTGGGCATATGCTGCATCCTCATGGATGTGGAGGCGCACCCATCATAGTGTGTATAGGGCATATGCTGTATCCTCATGGATGTGCACTCAACATATTATGTGTAGGGCATATGCTGCATCCTCATGGATGTGGAGGCGCACCCATCATAGTGTGTATAGGGCATATGCTGTATCCTCGTGGATGTGCACTCAACATAGTATGTGTAGGGCATATGCTGCATCCTCATGATGTGGAGGCACACCCATCATAGTATGTATGGGGCATATGCTGCATCCTCGTGGATGTGGAGGCACACTCAACATAGTATCTGTAGGACATATGCTGCATCCTCATGGATGTGGAGGCGCACTCAACATAGTATGTGTAGGGCATATGCAGCATCCTCATGGATGTGGAGGCGCACTCAACATAGTGTGTGCAGGGCATATGATGCATCCTCATGGATGAGGAGGCGCACTCAACATAGTATGTGTAGGGCATATGCTGCATCCTCATGATGCGGAGACGCACCCATCATAGTCTGTATAGGTCACATGCTGCATCCTCGTAGATGTGTATGCACACTCAACACAGAATCTGTAGGGAATATGCTGCATCCTCGTGGATGTGCACTCAACATAGTATGTGCAGGGCATATGCTGCATCCTCATGATGTGGAGGCACACCCATCATAGTATGTATGGGGCATATGCTGCATCCTCGTGGATGTGGAGGCACACTCAACATAGAATCTGTAGGACATGTGCTGCATCCTCGTGGATGTGGAGGCGCACTCAACATAGTATGTGTAGGGCATATGCAGCATCCTCATGGACGTGGAGGTGCACTCAACATAGTGTGTGTTGGGCATATGCTGCATCCTCATGGATGAGGAGGCGCACTCAACGTAGTATGTGTAGGGCATATGCAGCATCCTCATGGATGTGGAGGCGCACTCAACATAGTATGTGTAGGGCATATGATGCATCCTCATGGATGAGGAGGCGCACTCAACATAGTATGTGTAGGGCATATGCTGCATCCTCATTGATGTGGAGGCGCACCCAACATAGTATGTGTAGGGCATATGCTGCATCCTCATGATGTGGAGACGCACCCATCATAGTCTGTATAGGTCACATGCTGCATCCTCGTAGATGTGTATGCACACTCAACACAGAATCTGTAGGGCATATGCTGCATCCTCGTGGATGTGCACTCAACATAGTATGTGCAGGGCATATGCTGAATCCTCATGATGTGGAGGCACACCCATCATAGTATGTATGGGGCATATGCTGCATCCTCGTGGATGTGGAGGCATACTCAACATAGAATCTGTAGGACATGTGCTGCATCCTCGTGGATGTGGAGGCGCACTCAACATAGTATGTGTAGGGCATATGCAGCATCCTTATGGACGTGGAGGTGCACTCAACATAGTGTGTGTTGGGCATATGCTGCATCCTCATGGAGGAGGAGGCGCACTCAACATAGTATGTGTAGGACATATATGCTGCATCCTCATTGAAGTGGAGGAGCACTCAACATAGTATGTGTAGGGCATATGCTGTATCCTCATGGATGTGCACTCAACATAGTATGTGCAGGGCATATGCTGCATCCTCATGATGTGGAGGCACACCCATCATAGTGTGTAAAGGGCATATGCTGCATCCTCGTGGATGTGGAGGCACACTCAACATAGTATGTGTTCGGCATATGCTGCATCCTCATGAATGTGGATGCACACCCAACATAGTATGTATAGGGCATATGCTGCATTCTCATGATGTTAAGGCAAACTCAACATACTATGTATAGGGCATAGGTATAGGGCATATGCTGCATTCTCATGATGTGGAGACACACTCAACATAGTATGATTGCCCTTGCTCTGACTGAAGTCCCAGGCCAACCTTGCCCCTGTATACCTTGCTAACCGCTTCACTTCCCACACTTCCTCCAGACCAGTGAGAACGGCACAAGCCCATTCTCTATCGATACCCAGATTTAAGCTTCAGAATGCTGGGGGATCCAGCTTCCCAGTCCATCTTATTACACTTTTAAGAATAAAGTCAAACTCTGGCTCTCCGAGCAGGACCATGCTGCTTCACGCACATAATGTAAACTTTACCTTTACCCCTGCTAGAACCTATTAACTTACTGCCTCACCTCCATTCTCCTTGCTTCTTCTCTTACACATACCACGCCTCAATGTACCTTGAAACGGCTGCTCTACTTGTGATTTATGTACCTTTTTTTCGTAATGTATGTACTTATACAAGAAATTGTGCCCAGTGGTCTCTGGCCCAGGAGTCTACTGCACCTTTGTAACTACTGCACCACGTGTAAATGTATTTACCTGTCTCTGTAACTGATGTACCTTCTCAAGAAATGCGCCCAGATGCCTCCGTGCCAGGCGCAAAACACAAATAAAATAAATACAAATACAAATACAAATGTGTAGAGCATATGCTGCATCCTCATGGATGTGGAGGTGCACTCAAAATAGTGTGTACAGGGCATATGCTGCATCCTCAGTGAAGGGAATTTGTGCGCCCAACATAGTGTGTATACGGCATATGCTGCATGCTCAGTGATGTGGATGCGCACCCAACATAGTGTGTATTGGGCATATGCTGCATCCTCATGATGTGGAGGCGCACCCAACATAGTGTGTACAGGGCATATGCTGCATCCTCATGATGTGGAGGCGCACCCAACATAGTGTGTATAAGGCATATGCTGCATCCTCATTGAAGAGGATGCGCACCCAACATAGTGTGTATAGGGCATATGCTGCATCCTCATGGATGTGGAGGTGCACTCAAAATAGTGTGTATGGGGCATATGCTGCATCCTCATGATATGGCGGCGCACTCATCATAGTATGTATAGGACATATGCTGCATCCTCATGCATGTGGATGCTCACCCAACATAGTGTGTTCAGGGCATATGCTGCATCCTCAGTGAAGGGAATTTGTGCGCCCAACATAGTGTGTATACGGCATATGCTGCATCCTCAGTGATGTGGATGCGCACCCAACATAGTGTGTATAGGGCATATGCTGCATCCTCATGATGTGGAGGCGCACCCAACATAGTGTGTACAGGGCATATGCTGCATCCTCATGATGTGGAGGCGCACCCAACATAGTGTGTATAGGGCATATGCTGCATACTCAGTGATGTGGATGCACACCCAACATAGTGTGCATAGGCCATATGCTGCATTCTCATGGATGTGGATGTGCACATAGTGTGTATAGGGCATATGCTGCATCCACAATGATGTGGATGCGCACCCAACATAGTCTGTATAGGGCATATGCTGCATCCTCATGATGTGGAGGTGCACCCATCATAGTGTGTATCGGGCATATGCTGCATCCTCGTGGATGTGCACTCAACATAGTATGTGTAGGGCATATGGTGCATCCTCATGATGTGGAGGCACACCCATCATAGTATGTATGGGGCATATGCTGCATCCTCGTGGATGTGGAGGCACACTCAACATAGTATGTGTTGGGCATATGCTGCATCCTCGTGGATGTGGAGGCACACTCAACATAGTATGTGTAGGGCATATGCTGCATCCTCATGGATGTGGAGGCGCACCCATCATAGTGTGTATAGGGCATATGCTGTATCCTCGTGGATGTGCACTCAACATAGTATGTGTAGGGCATATGCTGCATCTCATGATGTGGAGGCGCACTCAACATAGTATGAGTAGGGCATATGATGCATCCGCATGGATGAGGAGGCACACCCATCATAGTATGTGAAGGGCATATGCTGCATCCTCATTGATGTGGAGGCGCACCCAACATAGTATGTATGGGGCATATGCTGCATCCTCGTGGATGTGCACTCAACATAGTATGTGCAGGGCATATGCTGCATCCTCATGATGTGGAGGCACACCCATCATAGTATGTATGGGGCATATGCTGCATCCTCGTGGATGTGGAGGCACACTCAACATAGAATCTGTAGGACATGTGCTGCATCCTCGTGGATGTGGATGCGCACTCAACATAGTATGTGTAGGGCATATGCAGCATCCTTATGGACGTGGAGGTGCACTCAACATAGTGTGTGTTGGGCATATGCTGCATCCTCATGGATGAGGAGGCGCACTCAACATAGTATGTGTAGGACATATATGCTGCATCCTCATTGAAGTGGAGGAGCACTCAACATAGTATGTGTAGGGCATATGCTGCATCCTCATGGATGTGGAGGTACACTCAACACAGCATCTGTAGGGCATATGCTGCATCCTCATGGATGTGCACTCATTATAGTATGTGCAGGGCATATGCTGCATCCTCATGATGTGGAGGCACACCCATCATAGTGTGTAAAGGGCATATGCTGCATCCTCGTGGATGTGGAGGCACACTCAACATAGTATGTGTTCGGCATATGCTGCATCCTCATGAATGTGGATGCACACCCAACATAGTATGTATAGGGCATATGCTGCATTCTCATGATGTTAAGGCAAACTCAACATACTATGTATAGGGCATAGGTATAGGGCATATGCTGCATTCTCATGATGTGGAGACACACTCAACATAGTATGATTGCCCTTGCTCTGACTGAAGTCCCAGGCCAACCTTGCCCCTGTATACCTTGCTAACCGCTTCACTTCCCACACTTCCTCCAGACCAGTGAGAACGGCACAAGCCCATTCTCTATCGATACCCAGATTTAAGCTTCAGAATGCTGGGGGATCCAGCTTCCCAGTCCATCTTATTACACTTTTAAGAATAAAGTCAAACTCTGGCTCTCCGAGCAGGACCATGCTGCTTCACGCACATAATGTAAACTTTACCTTTACCCCTGCTAGAACCTATTAACTTACTGCCTCACCTCCATTCTCCTTGCTTCTTCTCTTACACATACCACGCCTCAATGTACCTTGAAACGGCTGCTCTACTTGTGATTTATGTACCTTTTTTTCGTAATGTATGTACTTATACAAGAAATTGTGCCCAGTGGTCTCTGGCCCAGGAGTCTACTGCACCTTTGTAACTACTGCACCACGTGTAAATGTATTTACCTGTCTCTGTAACTGATGTACCTTCTCAAGAAATGCGCCCAGATGCCTCCGTGCCAGGCGCAAAACACAAATAAAATAAATACAAATACAAATACAAATGTGTAGAGCATATGCTGCATCCTCATGGATGTGGAGGTGCACTCAAAATAGTGTGTACAGGGCATATGCTGCATCCTCAGTGAAGGGAATTTGTGCGCCCAACATAGTGTGTATACGGCATATGCTGCATGCTCAGTGATGTGGATGCGCACCCAACATAGTGTGTATTGGGCATATGCTGCATCCTCATGATGTGGAGGCGCACCCAACATAGTGTGTACAGGGCATATGCTGCATCCTCATGATGTGGAGGCGCACCCAACATAGTGTGTATAAGGCATATGCTGCATCCTCATTGAAGAGGATGCGCACCCAACATAGTGTGTATAGGGCATATGCTGCATCCTCATGATGTGGAGGTGCACCCAACATAGTATGTGTAAGGCATATGATGCATCCTCATGGTTGTGGAGGCGCACCCAACATAGTATGTGTAGCGCATATGCTGCATCCTCATGGATGTGGAGGTGCACCCAACATAGTATGTGTAAGGCATATGCTGCATCCTCATGGATGTGGAGGTGCACCCAACATAGTATGGGTAGCGCATATGCTGCATCCTCGTGGATGTGGAGGTGCACCCAACATAGTATGTGCAGCGCATATGCTGCATCCTCATGGATGTGGAGGCGCACCCAACATAGTATGTGCAGCGCATATGCTGCATCCTCATGGATGTGGAGGCGCACTCAACATAGTATCTATGGGGCATATGCTGCATCCTCATGGATGTGGAGGCGCACCCAACATAGTATGTGCAGCGCATATGCTGCATCCTCATGGATGTGGAGGCGCACTCAACATAGTATCTATGGGGCATATGCTGCATCCTCATGGATGTGGAGGCACACTCAACATAGTATGTGTAAGGCATATGCTGCATCCTCATGGTAGGGCATATGCTGCATCCTCATGAATGTGGATGCACACCCAACATAGTATGTATAGGGCATATGCTGCATTCTCATGATGTTAAGGCAAACTCAACATACTATGTATAGGGCATAGGTATAGGGCATATGCTGCATTCTCATGATGTGGAGACACACTCAACATAGTATGTATAGGGCATTTGCTGCATCCTCAGTGATGTGGATGCGCACCCAACATAGTGTGTATAGGGCATATGCTGCATCCTCAGTGATGTGGAGGCTCATCCTGGGTACACAGAGAGCACCACAGAATAATATCATGAATCTTCTCCAGGACACAGCAAAACGCCTCTGTGTGCTTCAGGAGTGGGGTTGGCAGTGCACCTTTCTATTTATTTTATGGCCTAAATTGTGGTGGCAGCTCGAGAGCAGCAGTGGATTAGCCAGCGTTTGAGCTGGCATCTATTAACAGTAGCGCATTACTGTGAGTTGCAGTCAGTGCATCGGTCTGTGTGCCCATTAGGATTAGTCCTTGGTAAGGTGTTGTTGAAAAAGCCATGCTTTGAGAGATTTCTGGATTTGGAGCATTTCGGGGGCATTCAGAACTGATGGTAGGATTGAGTTCCAGATGGTAGGTGCGTGACAAGAGAAGGATTGTCTGCAGGTCCTCTCTTTGCGGATGAGTTGTGATTCAAGCCCATTGGTTGCTTTGCTGCATGAGGAGCGTGTGCCACTAGATATGTGGAGCTCAGTCACCAGATACGCTGGTGTGGTACTCGTGACTGCTTTGAAGGTGATACATGCAGTCTTGAACAGTATCCTGCCCTGGAGAGGAAGCCAATGTAGTTCATGTAGGAAGAGGGTAATTCAGCTACATTTCCATACACCAGTAATAGGATGTGCTGTGACATGATGGAAGGGTCTAAGGGGGGCCAGGTGAGCGGCTTTTGCACCATCAATGTGGGAGTTCACAAGGGCCTGCTCCAGAGTCCATACATCCTGCGACGGGATGAAGGGCTTCATTTAGCAAGGGGTGGAGATGTGGAGCCAAGCTCTTTGGGCTTCTTGGCTATGTGTTTCTGGAAGGACAGATTGCTGTCAATGGTGAACCCTAAAGATTCTGTGGAATCTGAGAGGTGTGCAATCAATCCTTCCTTGGGGGCCACATCATTGAGCCATTATTGGACTAGTTGTTGTTTAGTTGGCGGAACGATGAGGACGATTTCAGTCTTGAACGTGTTACGTTTGAGGTAGGCAGTTGACATCCAGGACTGTAAGACATATGGGCGTCTCAGCAAGGGTAGTGGAGCTCTTGGCGACAAACAGGATTTTGGTCCTAGCAATCCACATTTAACGGAACATTTGATATTTGCTTGGTGTGTGGAGCTAATGGTCATAGGAAGCGGATACCAGGCATACAAGTAAGACCATGGACGTCCCTACTGTCAAGATGAAAGATGTTCAATGAGTGGTTCCGCCTTCCTTGCCATAGGGGTTCAAGCTGATGTTATCTTAGTGTCCCTTGAGTACTGGGAGCAACTCCGTCTTTAAACCTATAATTCAATTCCAGACAACACTAAACAATCATTCACTGTAAGGAAAGTGCATTCATTAATGGCCAGCATACCACTGGTATCAGAGACACAGACAGCAACATAACAGTAGCATACAGGTGTCGCCCGGGAGGAGTGTGCTTTAGCTCTTCTGAGGCCTAGTAAGCCAGTATTCTCCCATTCTGACATAATCTTTCACAGTAGTGTCTTGACTCTTACTTTAGAGAACGATGTCCCGGGGAAAGTGTTGCTATCCAAAGATCTAAAAGCAGTCTTCCACCCGTATAGCCTTTTTTTAAAATGTTATTTTATTTAGTAAGTGTGATGCTGGAAATGCATTGAAGGGACAGTGCCTCCCCATCCTTGTCCTGTAGTCCTTTATCATTTGGGTTCTGTATTGTTTTCTGCCCTGGAGTCCCTATGGGACTCCAGGCAATGCAGCTCTTCCTGTTTTTGGTTTGGTGTACAGACCCATGGAATACCCTTATGGCACCCATGGGTGGGGGTACAACCCTGTGCCCCGAGTGGATGTTTGTGTGTGGCCCACAGAGCAGGGTAGGGGCTGGTGGCAGCTCCATGCTGAATTTGACAGATGCTCTGAGTATCCTCCATTTTGGGTTACCCAGGCCCTGGCATTGGAATCAGTTGATTCCTGATAGGAAACAAGATGGCCCCTGTGGCCTCTTGCTTTCTATTGCCTGTTACCTTGTTTTCCCAAAGTCCTGGAAGCCCTGACTCTGTCCCTTCCCCCTGACTGGCTGTTTGGTGGAAGTTCCATATATGGTGTTGTTGTGAAGTCCAGGCCAGACTGGCTAGAGCATTCCCAGTGACTGTATGTTGTGGGTACATCCTGTGGGTGGGACCTGGGTGAATGGAGTGTGTGACCAATATGCACATCTTGTTGTGGCTGTCTGGTTTCTAGTAGGAAACACAATGACTGAGAGAGCCCTGCCCGAAACTGGTATGAATGCAGTGTGTAGTGTTGAATGGCTGGGTACTTGTCCCATTACACATTTCTTGTTGTGAGTGTCTGAGAGGTAGGAGAATGGCCTGAATACACTGTATGCCTGATTGGCTGACTGACTGCTGAATGCCCTTATGAGTGATTGGTTGACTGAGTGTGACCCAGCAGAATGAATGAGTGATTAACCAGTATATCTGGGGGCCTCGCACTGCTAGAATTCGTTCAGAACGGAAGTTGAAACTGACGCTTGATCTCGACAACCGAGCCTGAAGATGACGGTTGACTGCTGTCTCCCTTCGCCAAAATCTGTAAGCCGCCGAGCCGTCGAGACTGATCCAAGAGAGGACCTGGTTAAGCGCCCCCTTCCCGTGCTCCGAGGGACCATTGAGCACCGCTAACCTTCGCCAAAGCACCCTGGAAGTCAGACCCTCGACAGGCTGCCGACCGGAGACGGGGACCACTGAGGAGAACGAAGATAAGCACCAGACATTCCATCCACCGTCGTCGACCAGGGTTCGCAGGTTTGCTATAAATGCTGGAGCCCCGTCGAAGCCGTGTTGCCCAGAAGAGGGGAGAGCTTGATGCCGTGCCATCGACGACCGGAGCCACAATGCTCCTTTGCCTAAGTCTTTTGATTCACAGACGCGCTCGTCCCACTGCCGCCTGCCTCATCCCGCCAGAGAAGGCCAGGCCATCGATGCGCCAAGGAGCATCTGCCGGTGGGTCTCCCGCCACCCATAGACCGCAGAGACGCCGGACGACTCGACGCCCTTGCTGGAACACAGTTCTTCACAATCACTTTGCGGTCCTTAACTATCGACATCGAGGTACCCCGCATGCCTCTTCCTTGCAGGAGGCCTTTGCTCCGTCGTCGATGAACACCGCTGGGACCGAAGCTGCCACCTCGACGCCGAGTTCACTTTCTTCTAGGGATCTCGACAATCCATGGCTCCTGCTTTAATGGGAGCTGCTCAACAAGGATCCATCAACAACTCATCATCGAAATCTACTATTCCAGGTACATTGGGGTAGTGGAAACATTGTAGAAGGAAATAAGACTTATTGAGCAACATATGGACTGGGCTTGTAGTATAACTTTATTTTACAGGTTGCCCAGGTAGGGGGACCTCCACACAGAACTGTATCTAAGGGAAGAGGCCAGTATTCTGCCAGTTTTTCTAACCAACTGCTTTCCTTCCTATATCTATTGTTGGTTCCCTTTATTAATTGATTTGTGTGACATTTGACCAGAGTATAGCTGATGCACTTTTATGAGATCTGATAATAATTACCACTTAGAACTGTATATATTTGCCATTGTAGATTTACTGAGCACAAAGTGAGTTATTGTGATTGTGTATATAACCTTGAACCTTAATTATATAAAGACTGTGTTTTAATTAATACAGTGTGTGGACATTCCTTTGTGGCTGCTTGGGGACTACACTGTACTTAAGAACCAGCCTGCATCACCTCCTGAGAAGCTAGGCCTTGATTACTCGACTACGTTACCAATAATAGAGAATCTTTGCTGGGGTCTTCCGTGCCTCTCCTCTGCCATATAGAGAGCAGGAGTACAGACACCTCCCTCCATTCTTTACTCTGGTGGCAGTGGTGGGATGCTTATGGTTTTAAGAATCAGTGTATAACCGTGCCACTTACAAAATATATGCACTTTGTTAAATTGAGGTTTAGTAGTGTACAAGATAACTGCATTACAAGCAATGGAGTCTATTGCAAATGGTAAATTGACTAGGATAAGCTTAGAGGCTCTGCGGAGTCCTTGTGAAGCTAGGGAGTTAGACTTTGTGGATAAGTCTAGGGCTGAGCTGATAGCTGCCCTGGTGGACTACCAGACTGATGGGGAAACTCTTGAAGGCGGGATGCAACCAATGAGGACTCTACCCTGGGGGTTGTTGGTATAGCTATCAAAAAGAGTGCTACTGACACCAGGGGTATTCTTAGAGACGGCATTATATTTTCCAGAAACATGGATATCCCCATCTTTGACTTCACCCCTATCTCTGAGGAGGAGCTAGCTTCTATCATCACTAAACGTAAGGCCACCAACTGCACAGGCGACCCTTATACATCTACTATCATTAAAGCCTGCCCTCCTTCACTGGTGCATGCCATCTGCAATTTTGTCAACGCCTCCTTCGCCGACAGTACCGTTCCGGCCGAGATGAAGCAAGCATGGGTAACACCACTCTTAAAAAAGCCTAACTTGGATCAAAGTGTCCCCACCAATTACAGGCCAATAACGAACACCCCTTTTCTGCTAAAAATATTGGATCGGGTTGCATACTCCCAAATAGCTCAACATCTCAACCTGCAAGCAATCCTTAACCCTTTTCAATCAGTCTTCAGACAAGGTTTCGGTACCGAGTCCCCATTACTGGACCTTAAATCACAACTCTTAAAGAGACTGGACAATCAGCAGATCTCGCTACTCATCTCTCTGGATCAATCCGCAGCATTTGATCTGGTTGATTATTCCATCCTGGCTGACTGGCTCATGACTGTAGCTAATTGCTTCCAGGCCACTACCAAATGGCTGCTTTGCTTTTTATCCAACAGAATCAGTAGGGTGTGTGCTAATGAAGCGAAGACGCCTGCTATCCCAGTGCTCTTTGGAGCTAGCTTATCACCCTGCATCTACCACATTTTTATGGCTCCTTTCTTCGCTCACCTCACTTAAGAGGGTACACTCTTTTCTAACTATGCAGATGACACTCAATGTGTCATCCCACTCACTGGTCAGCATGATTTGGATGAAACTGAACTCAACCGTATTTTCTCCATCATTGAGCATTGGATGATGCAAAACAACCTGGCACTCAATCGGGGAAAGACCGAACTCATGGTAGCGGGTTCTGAGGGCATCCCAGCTAAAATGGACCCAGTTTATAAACACTTTCAGTTGGGGGACGTTCAAATTCCCACCCTCTGTAAAGTAAAAATCTTGGGCGTAGTACCGGACCAGTCGCTAAACATGAAGGCCTACGTGGGTAGCACGGTTGCATCCGCCTCCTACTACATTAAATTGCTGGCTCATCTGAGGCCTTTCATCTCCCAGCAGAATGCAGAGTCAATTGCTCGAGCCATTGTAGGCACTAAATTGGACTTTTCCTGTAGTCTGCTGGCAGGGGCTAGTAAAGTCACCATTAGCAGACTTCAGGTAGTCCAGAATGGAGCGGTAAGAGTCGTAGCTGGTCTCTCACATCGTTCCCATGTCATCGAAGGTCGTCGAGCATTGCATTGGCTACCTGTGGAGGCTCGTATCTCCTTCAGAATTCTGGTCATCACCTTTAAATGCCGTACAGGAACTATGCCCCCATATTTACAAATGTACATTGGGGAAAAACCCTGTCTTAGAAACCTGCGCTCTAATAACCAAAATCTCCTCTACCAGCCTAGATCTAAAACTAAGAAAGCACAATTGGGTGCCTTTTTCTGTGCGGCCCCTAAACTCTGGAACACACTTCCAACTCACCTGAGAAACTTATTGTTGTTGAGCACTTTTAAAAAGGGCTCAAAACATTCCTTTTTAATTAAGTCTCCATTTTCTGCATCTCATCCTTCTGTCCCCATGAACTCCTGGAACAGCTTGTTCGTGTTTCCTGTTATGTTAGTCTTGTCCGCGCCCTCACACCCACGGGTCTATGGCTGCGCAATACAAATGTAAAAAAGTAAAGTAAAAGTAAAGTTGCGGAATCTGTTTCTGGGAATGCCACCATTCCTGCTTCCTCTGTTCCGACCCCTCGCAATTTCGTGGAACTTGAGTTATTAAGGATGAAGTTGGCCTTTGAATACCGCAAGTTGGAAATAGAAACTGAGCTTAAGAAAGAGGAGTTGGCACATCAAGTGGAACTCAAGAATAGGGATCTTGAACTCAAAGACAAGGACACTGAATGTCAGAGAATCCAGCTAGAGAAAGCTAGAGTGGAGACCTCAGCTAAAACCAGTGAGAGTGTCAGGTCCCCAGCCACCAAGTTTATGAAAGATTTGGTTGGTGTGTTTGTGGAGGGTTCAGATATCCTCCAATAGATTTAAGTGTTTGAAATGGCTTGTGCAATTCATGATGTTGATAAGAGAGATTGGGCTAAGTGTTTGTTAAGCAGAGTGCCGCAAACTGGATATGACTGTATTCTGAAGCTGAGTGTGGGAGAAAGGGGTCAGTATGAGTGCATGAAGTCTGCTTTGATTGACAAGTTTGGCAAGACACCTACCCAATACCTTAAAAGGTTCAGGGATTTGAAGGAAAGAGAGAATGTGTCTTGGGTTGACTGGGTGAGTGCTGCACACATGAATATGATGGGGTGGAATGATAGATACAAGGTGAAAACTTTTGTTGAATTGTCCCACCTTTTGTTTTTTGAGCATTTTTCTGAAGCCTGTTCACCAGAGCTGCGTCAGTATGTAGCTGACCAGAACATTTTGTATCCCTTTAAGCTGGACAGGCTGGCTGACAAGTGGGACTCCCACCGGGTGTCCCCTAAGGACTCCAGGGGGAAGGACAAGGACAAAGAAAAGGGGACCTCTCAGAAAGCTGAGGAGTCCCAAAAGCAATCACAGTTGGGTAAACCAAAATCTTCCTCTCCTATGTCCCAAACATCTAGTGGGGATAAGTCATCTGTGGGTGGGAATAAGAGTAGTGGTCCACCTGCTGCAAAGCAGGCTCCCAGTGGTTCCAGTACCGTACCCCGCATTCCTGGCACTTGTTCGGAATGTGGGGGTCTGGATCACAAGAAGGGTGGCCCCAAGTGTTAAAGGCACTTGGAGTACAGGCTGTCAGCCTGAGCTACCCTTACCCCATGTCTGAGGTGGAGGCCACTGTCCTCCCCTCCTCTACAGGGATCACATTTGGTGCCCCTGTAGAGATTTCCCTCGTGACGGCCTGGGATCAGTACGCTGAAGTACTGGCGACAATCCCACAGCAAACCCGTAGGTTTTTGGGAAGTGTCCTCTTGATTGGCCAGCCTTCTACTGGCTTGAGGGACACTCGGGTGAGCATGACAGTGGTGGACAGGACCCTGCTCAAGCCAGAGGTTTATGTAGGTACTCCTCTGAAAACCACCAGGTTAGCTGGTGGGCCTCTCAAATTATCACCAGTAGCCTTAGTCACACTCATGATTGGAGACAAGACAGCAAAGCTTCCTGTCCTGGTTCAGGACAATGTCCCTGCTAACATTCTGTTAGGAATTGATCTAATAGAGTTGGCGTTGATCTCGGATGGTCTACCCATGACTGATGCTACAGTCACTACGTCACAGGTGACACAGGCTCTTGCTATGAGTCAGGTACCCGAGCCAAAGGTGAGGCCTAAGGCAAGAAGACGGAAGAACAAGAAAGCCACATCTGTGAAGGGGGCTCCTTCTTTTCCTGCTGTTCACACAGCACCCATTGGGATCCATGCTCCGGACGGGCTGGGTCCAGTGGAAAACCCAAACTCAACTCCTGAGGGAGAAGAGGCAGAAGACGCTCCTGCGGGAGAGGTTCTCAACCTGGAGGACCTTCCCGACCTTCAATGCCTGTTGGCTGAAGGGGGACCCTCCCAGGCAGACTTCTGGAAGGGACAGAGAGAGTGCCACACTCTCGAGGGTCTAAGGAAACAGGCCCTGTCCCAGGTACAAGGAGAAGTGCCTAGGACATTCTGGGGTGTGCAGTCATAAAATCGAAAAAAAAATGTTGAAAGTCAAAAAAATCGAAAACATAATTCCAAAAAAAAAAGTCAAATGATTTATTTTTTTATTTATATTTATTTTTTGAAGCTCGCATGTAAAAAAAAAAAAAAGTAAAAACAAAAAAAAAATAAAAAAGGGGTTTGGGGGGAACCCCTCCATTTCGAATAAAAAACGTAATAAAAAAGAAATGTGATTTTTTTTTCGACATTTTTATTTCGATTTTTTGACTTTCAACTTTTTTTTTCTCGATTTTATGACTATAAACCACATTCCGGATCTATTGAGAGGGTGAGCTCCTTGTTAGTGAGCCCTCTAAGCTTGAACCTGGTGCCATCAAGAGGTTGGTGGTACCCCAGGTTTACAGGCCCTTCCTGCTGCAGTTGGCACATGAGGTGCCCTTAGCTGGTCATCTTGGGACCAAGAAGACTAAGCAGAGGCTCTCTACCCATTTCTGCTGGCCCCGGATGGGAGTAGAAGTGGAGTCCCACTGCAGGACCTGCCCAACTTGTCAGTTGTCTGGAAAGACTAGAGGCAGTGTCATCGCCCCACTGCAGCCATTGCCAGTGGTTGGCACACCGTTTGAGCGGGTGGGAACCAACATTGTCGGTCCCCTTGACCCTCCCACTTCAGGTGGACATTGGTTCGTCCTGGTCTTGTTTGATCATGGCACCAGGTACCCTGAGGCTATACCGCTTCAGACTGTTACTGCCAAGGTAGTTGCCAGGGCTCTCCTGGGCATTTTCACCCGTGTTGGATTCCCTAAGGAGGTTGTCTCAGACAGAGGATCCAACTTCATGTCTAGTTACATGAAAACCATGTGGAAAGAGTGCGGGGTAACCTACAAGTTCTCCACCTCTTACCACCCCCAGACCAATGGTCTGGATGAGAGATTTGATAAAACTCTTAAGGGCATGCTAGGCGCTTTGGAAGAGCCCCTAAGGAGGAAATGTGATCTCCTCCTGTCATCCCTGCTGTTCACTTAATAATAATAATAACAATAATAATAATAATAATAATTTAGCATTTATATAGCGCTACAAACCCTCCGGTATCTGAGCGCTGCTTATTGTTACCCACGGTGTGTGGTGCTCATTTATCGACCTCGGAAGGATGAAAGGCTGAGTTTGGCCCCGCCGGGATCCGAACCTGCGTGAGCAAGCTCTGCACGGATGTCAAAGCGAGCGCTCTACTCGCTGTGCCACTTGACCGGCTGAAGAGAGGTACCTCATGAGGGTGTTGGTTTCAGCCCCTTTGAGTTACTCTTTTGACATCCCGTGAGGGGGCCCCACGCCTTGATCCGAGAAGGTTGGGAGGCCACCCCTCCAGGTCCCGCCAAGCAAGTGGGGGACTATGTGTTAGGCCTCAGACGGAGGATGACACAGATGATGGGTCAAGCAACGGCAAATCTCAAGGCCAGCCAGGAATTGAATAAGTACTGGCATGACCTTAAAGCCTCACACGTGGATTGGATTCCGGGACAGGAAATCCTTGTGATGGAGCCTACCAAGCCTCGGGCTTTGGCAGATAAGTGGACTGGACCCTTCAGGATAATCTCCAAGATGGGCGAATCAATTATCTGTTTGACATGGGAGTCCCTGGGGTAGCCCCACACGTATTCCATGTTAACAGCCTCACGCCTTTCCGCAGGCGAGCAGAGGTCTCATGTCTCTTGCTAACTTCAGAGCAAGAAGAGGATGAGCATGAGCCCCTTTCCTATTTTCCTTCATAGCAACTCTCAGGATGGCTCAGTGGAGGGAGTGCATCTCTCTCCAGATCTGACTACAGAGCAGCAGAAGGCCTGCAAGGCTTTGCTCCGGCAGTATGCCTCTCTGTTTTCACTGACACCAGGCCTTACACCGTGGTGTAGGCACGAAATTGACACTGGTGACAGTGTGCCTATCAAAAGCAGGTGCTACCGTATGTCAGATACAGTTAAGAACCACAGCCAGGCTGAGGTCGTCAAGATGTTGGATGTGAGTGTTATTGAAGCCTCAACCAGTCCCTGGTCCAGTCCTGTGGTCCTTTTCCCCAAGGCAAGTTCCCAGGTAGGTACCAAGGATTGGAGGTTCTGTGTGGACTACTGAGGAGTCAATGCCGTCACCAAAACTGACGCGCACCCACTGACCAGGGCTGATGAGCTTGTGGACACTATAGGTGCTGCCACATTTGTGAGCACCTTTGACCTTACCTCAGGATATTGGCAAGTAGCTCTGACGGACCATGGCAAAGAAAAGACAGCGTTCTCAACACCAGAGGGACTCTACAAGTTTAGGTTCATGCCTTTTGAGTTGAGAATGCCCCTGCCACCTTCAAGAGATTGGTCAATCATGCACTCAGTGGGCTGGAGGCCTTTTGTGTGGCCACCTTAGACGACATTGCCATCTACAGTTCTAACCGGGAAGAGCATTTGACACATAAAGATAATGTGTTTCAGGCCTTGAAAAGGGCTAACCTCACTATCAAGGCCACCAAGTTCCAGATAGCTCAGGGGAAAGTCACGTATCTTGGTCATGAGGTAGGAGAGGGTCAAGTCCAACCTCTCCCCAGTAAGGTACAGGATGCACATGACTGGGAGACTCCCACTACTCAAACTCAGGTGAGAGCCTTTTTGGGCCTCACTGGGTATTATCGCAATTTGATGGTGGACTATGGAACCACAGCCACACCACTGACAGCTCTGACTTCACCCAAACAACCTAGGAAGGTTAATTGGACTGAAGACTGTCAGAGTGCCTTTGATGGCTTGAAAGAAAGCCTGTGTAGGGCACCTGTGTTGTGTGCGTCTTCTCACCCAGACGGATGCCTGCGACACCGGAATTGGAGCTGTCTTGTCCCAGTTAGATGACAAAGGGAGGAAACATTCAATCATATTCTTCAGTAGATAACTCAAGGGTAGAGAACTTAGGTGGGCTACTGTTGAAAAAGAATGTTTCAGCATAGTTTGGAGCATTAGGTGTTTTAGGCCCTACCTTACGGGGTCTACCTTCAAGGTCCAAACAGATCATAAGCCCCAGAAGTGGCTTATGCAGATGAAGGGTGAGAACCTGAAACTGCTCAGGTGGTCCATTGGCCTGCAAGGGCTAGACTTCACCATAGAGCATAGACTAGGGAAGAGTCACGATAATGCAGATGTCCCTGTGAGACTCCAGACAGTGCAGCTCTTCCTGTTTTTGGTTTGGTGTGCAGACTCATGGTATACCCTTATGGCACCCGTGGGTGGGGGTACAACCCTTTGCCCCTAGTGCATGTTTTTTGGGCACCTGTGTGCGGCCCTCAGAGCAGGGTAGGGGCTGGTAGCAGCTCCATGCTGAATTTGTAGGTGCTCTGAGTATCCTCCATTTTGGGGATACCCAGGCCCTGCCAGTGGAATCAGTTGATTCCTGATAGGAAACAAGATGGCCCATGTGCCTCTTGCTTTCTATTGCCTGTTACCTTGTTTTCCCAAAGTCCTGGGAAGCTCTGACTCTGTCCCTTCCCCCTGACTGGCTGTTGGGTGGAAGTTCCATATATGGTGTTGTTGTGAAGTACAGGCCAGACTTGCTGGAGCCTTCCCAGTGACTGCATGTTGTGGGTACACCCTGTGGGTGGGACCTGGGTGAATGGAGTGTGTGACCAATATGCACTTCTTGTTGTGGATGTCTGGTTTCCAGTATGAAACACAAAGACTGAGACAGCCCTGCCCGAAACTGGTATTAATGCAGTGTGTAGTGTTGAATGGCTGGGTACTTGTCCCAATACACATTCCTTGTTGTGAGTGTCTGAGAGGGAGGAGAATGGCCTGATTGGCTGACTGACTTCTGAATGCCCTTCTGAGTGATTGGTTGCCTGAGTGTGACCCAGCAGAGTTAATAAGAGATCAACCAGTATATCTGGGGGCCTCTCACTGCTAGAATTCATTCAGAAGCTGAAGTTGAAACTGACGCTTGATATCGACAACCGAGCCTGAAGAAGAAGGTTGACTGCTGTCTCCCTTCGACGAAATCTGAAAACCGCCGAGCTGTCGTGACTGATCCAAGAGAGGACTTGGTTAGGCGCCCTCTTCCTGTGCTCTGAGGGGCCATCGAGCACCGCTAACCTTTGCCGAAATGCCCTGGAAGTCAGACCCTTGACAGGCTGCCGACCAGAGACGGGGAACGCTGAGGAGAACGAAGATATGCACCGGACCTTCCATCCACCGTCCTCGACCAGGCTTCTCAGATTTGCTATAAAAGCTGGAGGCCCGTTGTAGCCGTGTTGCCCAGATGAGGGGGGTGCTTGACACCGTACCATCAACAACCAGAGCCACAACGCTCCTTTACCTAAGACCTTTGATTCACGGACGTGCTCATCTGCACCCCCGCCTGCCTTTTCACGCCAGAGAAGGCCAGGCCATCGACGTGCCGAGGAGCCTCCGCCGGTGGGTTTCCCCCCACCCAAAGAATGTAGAGATGCCAGACGACTCGATGCCCCTACTGGGCCATAGTTCTTCACAATCTCTTTGCGGCCCTTAACTATCGACATCGAGATGCCCCGCACGCCTCTTCCTTGCAGGACGTCTTTGCTCCGTTGTCGACGAGCACCGCTGGGACCGAAGCTGCCGCCTGGACGCTGAGTTCACTTTCTTCGCAGGATCTCGACGTTCCGTGGCTCCTGCTTTAAAGGGAGCAGCTCAAGAAGGATCCGTCAATGAGTCGTCATCGAAATCTACTATTCCAGGTACATTGGGATGGTAGAAACATTATAGAAGGAAATAAGACTTATTGAGCAATATATGGACTGAGCGTGTAGTATAACTTTATTTTACAGGTTGCCCCGGTGGGTGGATCTCCACACAGAACTCTGTCTAATGGTAGAGGCCAGTATTCTGCCATATGTTCTAACCAACTGCTTTCCTTCCTATACCTATTGTTGGTTACCTTTATTAATTGATTTGTGTGACATTTGACCAGAGTATAGTTGATGTATTTTAATGAGATCTGATAATAATTGTGGTACAACTTAGAACTGTATATATTTGCCATTGTAGATTCACTGAGCACAACGTGAGTTATCGTGATAGTGTACATAACCTTGAATATTAATTATATAAAGACTGTGTTTTAATACAGTGTGTGGACATTCCTTTGTGGGTGCTTGGGGACTACACTGTACCTAAGAACCAGCCTGCATCACCTCCTGAGAAGCTAGGCCTTGATTGCTCGACTACATTACCAATAAAAGAGAATCTTGTCTGAGGTCCTCTGTGCCTCTCCTCTGCCATATAGAGAGCAGAAGTACAGACACCACCATCCAGTCTTTACAGTAAGCATGAGCTTTGCATGGAAAACATAACAGTAAAGAAAAATCTGAGTGAGTGGGAGAATAAACATAGCTAAATTGTAGCTCTAGGAATTTTGGAGACCTCATCAGGAAATTAGTAATTATCGTGCTAGTCTCAAAGTGACAGGATTTGCTGATTCTTGTTATGTGAGACTCTAGATAACCCCAAGAGCAGGTGATCAACCCAGGCTAGATTACAAATGCGAAGGCTAAGTGCCTGGCAAAGGAGAAACGCAAAGCCACTAAGAAGATGTCGCCCCCTTCAGCACCCCAGAAATGTACCTGAGGCGCTTGAACATAGCCAGACTTCTATCCTTGGTAGAGATGAAGAGGGGGTTCGGATTCAAAGATCTCATGACTGGAGCCCAGAACTGCAACGAGTGGGTGCACAATGTGGACTTTCAAGGGAAGATTGCAGTGGAAGTGAGATGGAGTTTTCATTCCTAGAAAGCGTATAAAGGGGAGCACGTTCCTAATCACATGTGGAAAAGGGTGTAGTGAGCCCATACAATCTGCCCATGCGCCTCCACATGCCTACATGTCCTTCTTGATCTCTTGGCTGCATCCAACACTGTCGACCACTGCATCCTCATCTCCCTCCTCCCTGGCAGGATGGGTTTAGCGGGAACTGTTGTGAATTGGTTTACCTCCTACCTCTTGGGCAGGCACCAGACATACAGATGAATATGTTGTGTTCTAACTGAATCCCAGTCTCCTGACATTTCCTCAAAGGCTCGCCCTCACACAAATCCTCTTTAACCTTTACATGGAGCCTCTGGGCACCCTCCTCTAACATTCCGATACAGCCATTCACCAATACGAGGACGATACTCAATTATACATGAAGATAAAGAATACACAGGACAGCAGTCATCTCCATGATCACCTGGTCATCATCCAGTCCTGAATACCGATCACCACCTCAAACGTAACCCCTTCAAGACTGAATTTGTCATCATCATTCCTGCCTGCTGAATAACTACTAATCCAACACTCACTCAATTATATGCACCAAGAATTATTCCAATTCTTGAAATCAGCAAAATCCTTAGGGTTCGCCATCCACAGCAACCTGTCCTTCGAGAAACACATAGCCAAGAAGGCCAAGCGTCCTGTATCCTGCTTACATCTCATCACGTGAGTGCGATCACGTGACCCACTGAGACAATGTATTTCTCTTCTACCACTGAGGGTTCTTGCCACAGGCTTCCGCTTTAAAGGGCAGCAACTCTTAAGGGCATTCATCTCACCCTGTTTGTCCCTGTTTGCCCTGGTTGCCACGACACATTAGCTTTATGATGCATTGATATGCCATTGCTACCATCTACTATGGATCATTGTCTGAATCCTCTGCATTGCCTGCCCTTTGCCACCGCTACCATCTACTATGGATCATTGTCTGAATCCTCTGCATTGCCTGCGCTTTGCCACAGCTACCATCTACTATGGATCATTGTCTGAATCCTCTGCATTGCCTGCGCTTTGCCACCACTAACATCTACTATGGATCATTGCCCGAATCCTCCACATTGCCTGCCCTTTACCAGTGCTACCATCTACTATGGATCATTGTCTGAATCCTCCGCATTGCCTGCCCTTTGCCACCGCTACCATCTACTATGGATCATTGTCTGAATCCTCCGCATTGCCTGCGCTTTGCCAGCGCTACCATCTCCTATGGATCATTATCTAAATCCTCCGCATTGCCTGCGCTTTGACACGCTACCATCTACTATGGATCATTGTCCGAATCCTCCGCATTGCCTGCCCTTTGCCACCGCTACCATCTACTATGGATCATTGTCTGAATCCTCCGCATTGCCTGCCCTTTACCAGTGCTACCATCTACTATGGATCATTGTCTGAATCCTCCGCATTGCCTGCGCTTTGCCAGCGCTACCATCTCCTATGGATCATTATCTAAATCCTCCGCATTGCCTGCGCTTTGCCACCACTAACATCTACTATGGATCATTGCCCGAATCCTCCACATTGCCTGCCCTTTACCAGTGCTACCATCTACTATGGATCATTGTCTGAATCCTCCGCATTGCCTGCCCTTTACCAGTGCTACCATCTACTATGGATCATTGTCTGAATCCTCCGCATTGCCTGCGCTTTGCCAGCGCTACCATCTCCTATGGATCATTATCTAAATCCTCCGCATTGCCTGCGCTTTGCCACCACTAACATCTACTATGGATCATTGCCCGAATCCTCCACATTGCCTGCCCTTTACCAGTGCTACCATCTACTATGGATCATTGTCTGAATCCTCCGCATTGCCTGCGCTTTGCCACCGCTACCATCTATTATGGATCATTGTCCGAATCCTCTGCGATGCCTGTGCCTTTTCCTTCTTTTCATTAATCATCTAAAGTACTACCTATATACACTCTCCAGGAGTTCTTTATCTTCTTCACTATACCTCTCTCACTTCCAATCATTATTTCCTCTCGATATTCCTCTCCCTCCCTCCCCCTTGTTCTCGTAACCTTGATACCCTTGCCTCCATTCACATTGTTGCTAAAGGTTCAGCCATTCTGCATTCTTCATCTGCCTTCGATTGCGATGATCTGGTGACATTGCAGTACAAAGCCTGGTTTGACCTTCAGCACCAGTCTGCATTCAAGACCTTTACCATTTCCTCCAATGATCATGGACACAGATTGACCACAATGACTTTCAATGAACCCACAAAAAACCACTCCACCCTTTCTGACTGCACCAGCTGTGATTAGCGTGGTACAGTGGATGCCACACCTGATTCTGCTTCTTGTTCAGTACATTCCCTAGAACTGTACATTCCCAAATGCCCCCAAATGCGAATCTCTCTCAAATATACACCAACCCTTGCATCCGAGCAACTGCATTCCAATTACTCGCCAATCATGGACTCGCCAATCATTCACTGAATCCTCCGCATTGCCTGCCCTTTGCCACAGCTACCATCTACTATGGATCATTGTCCGAATCCTCTGCATTGCCTGCCCTTTGCCCCCGCTACCATCTACTATGGATCATCGTCTGAATCCTCCACATTGCTTGTGCTTTGCCACAGCTACCAATGGCCAATACTGAGCATCGGTCCGAAACCTCCGCAAACCTCAACCAGCCAAAGGCAGCCAGTGGCCAGCGCTATTAACCAATGCTGGCCCGACCCGTCTCTGCAACTGAAGTCTTCGCGGATGGGTTCAAACACCTACACTGTATCTAGAGAGCATCTCCTCCTTCCAGGTATATTGTACCTGCTTCTTCCTCTGTTCTTCCTTCATTCTATCACTTTTCCAACCCTTCGATCTGCTTTCATGGTAATGTGCAATTCAATTCAAAGTAGACAGCTTTAATGCCTGTGTTGTAGTTCGACTGCTAATGTATTCTAGTGTGTGAGTTAAAAGTATTCACCAAGTTTTTTGTTTGAACTGCTCTTGTTGAATTTTCTTTAGCAAAACAGAAAGGTGATGGCTGGAAGGTTTTGAATTAATCATAACCACAGGCAAAGCTCTGGGCAACCCTCCAGACCATCGTTTTTCAGCCTACCAAGCCATTACAGAAGGGGAAAAACCATATGCAAATCAGGCTTGGTCATACCCCAAAAGGGGCAGTCCATCCCGAACTGCTAGGTCACATGCCTTCTGCACGAGACCACAAGTGTTATGAACCATCGGACTCGTCCTTTTTGGACTTCCTGGTCCCTGACCCATAGAGGCCTACACGCAGCAGTACATCCAACATGGCCACCGACCACGGAACGCTGCGCACCAGTTTCTGTGTCGCACGGATCATGTTCCATAAAGCGGCCACGCGCCCGCGGCTCTGCGCGTCTCAATGCTACTGTTTACTGTGGTTGACGTGTGCTGCCGAAGTTCGCTCTCGTTAACTTCTTGTTCCTGATTCCTGGCTCCTTTGAACCCTCCACCTACCTCCTTTTCCTTTGTCCTCCTTTTCATCGCAGATATTCGCGTGCACTCTGCCGAGTGTAAGCTTCGCTGTTTCCAGGAATTCTCAGACATTCTGAACGATCCAGGATTCGGATCGCGGAACGCATGCTGGAAGCCGAGGACATTCGTGCGGGCTTATATAAGACCCGTACCGTACGCAGGAAGACTCCATCGAAGAAAGAACACAAACAGGTAAGAAGGGGGAAACCTGTGACAACAAGCATCCCCAGACATGTTTCAGCCTTGTTGGGTGTCATCAGTGAGGAGTAGCTTGGGTCCCTAGGCCCGGCAGACTCGGGACCCACGTCTGGGCATACCCGTCCCATTTGGGGTGACTTTAGCAAAACAGAAAGGTGATGGCTGGAAGGTTTTGAATTAATCATAACCACGGGCAAAGCTCTGGGCACCCTCCAGACCATCGTTTTTCAGCCTACCAAGCCATTACAGAAGGGGAAAAACCAAATGAAAATCAGGCTTGGTCCTACCTGTGGTACAGATTCATTCAAAACCTTCCACCCATCACTTTTGTAGTCACAGTTTGTCTCACTATGTGAGAGAGGGTATGCCCAGACATGGGTCTCTTGCTCACTGCGCCATAGGGAATCAAGCTGCACCTCACTGAGGAGGCCCAACAAGGCCAAAACATGTCTGGGGTTGCTTGTGTTTCCGTGCAGAAGGGACCTGCCCTAGCAGTTCGGGCTGGGCTGCTACCATTAGTGGCAGTACCTGACTGATTTGCATATGGCTGGACCCCTTTTGCAATGGCGCAGATGGGCTAAAAAATGGTGGTGTGGAAGGGTGCCCAGAGCATTGCTGGTGGTACAGATTCATTCAAAACCTTCCACCCATCACTTTTGTGGTCACAGTTTGTCTCACTATGTGAGAGAGAGTATGCCCAGACGTGGGTCCCTTGCTCGCTGCGCCATAGGGAACCAAGCTGCACCTCACTGAGGAGGCCCAACAAGGCCGAAACATGTCTGAGGTTGCTTGTGTTTCCGTGCAGAGGGGACCTGGCCTAGCAGTTCAGGCTGGGCTGCTACCATTGGTGGCCGTACCTGACTGATTTGCATATGGCTGGACCCCATTTGCAATGGCTCAGACAGGCTAAAAAACGGTGGTGTGGAAGGTTTCCAGGAGCAATGCCAGTGGTTCAGATTCATTCAAAACCTTCCACACATCACTTTTGTGGTCACAGTTTGTCTCACTATGTGAGAGAGGGTATGCCCAGACGTGGGTCCCTTGCTCGCTGCGCCATAGGGAACCAAGCTGCACCTCACTGGGGAGGCCCAACAAGGCCGAAACATGTCTGAGGTTGCTTGTGTTTCCGTGCAGAGGGGACCTGGCCTAGCAGTTCGGGCTGGGCTGCTACCATTGGTGGCTGTACCTGACTGATTTGCATATGGCTGGACCCCATTTGCAATGGCTCAGACAGGCTAAAAAACGGTGGTGTGGAAGGTTTCCAGGAGCAATGCCAGTGGTTCAGATTCATTCAAAACCTTCCACCCATCACTTTTGTGGTCACAGTTTGTCTCACTATGTGAGAGAGGGTATGCCCAGACGTGGGTCCCTTGCTCGCTGCATCATAGGGAACCAAGCTGTACCTCACTGAGGAGGCCCAACAAGGCCGAAACATGTCTGGGTTTGCTTGTGTTTCCATGCAGAGGGGACCTGGCCTAGCAGTTCGGGTTGGTCTGCTACCATTGGTGGCAGTACCTGACTGATTTGCATATGGCTGGACCCCTTTTGCAATGGCGCAGATGGGCTAAAAAATGGTGGTGTGGAAGGGTGCCCAGAGCATTGCTGGTGGTACAGATTCGTTCAAAACCTTCCACCCATTACTTTTGTAGTTTTGTTGAATTTTCCACTGTGTTCCTTATGTGCCATTCATGTCTGCAATGTACTCCCGTTCTTCCTAAACCTGCTGCATGTGTAGTGGGTCGTTGTTTGAACACATGATCTTGTGTGTTCATAGTGGGTCGTGTTTGAACACATGACCTTGTGTGTTCATAGTGGCTCGTGTTTGAACACATGATCTTGTGTGTACGTAGTGGGTCGTTGTTTGAACACATGATCTTGTGTGTTCATAGTGGGTCGTGTTTGAACACATGACCTTGTGTGTTCATAGTGGGTCGTGTTTGAACACATGATCTTGTGTGTACGTAGTGGGTCGTTGTTTGAACACATGATCTTGTGTGTTCGTAGTGGGTCGTTGTTTGAACACATGACCTTGTGTGTACGTAGTGGGTCGTTGTTTGAACACATGATCTTGTGTTTGAACACATGATCTTGTGTGTACGTAGTGAGTCGCTGTTTGAACACATGATCTTGTGTGTACGTAGTGAGTCGCTGTTTGAACACATGATCTTGTGTGTACGTAGTGGGTCGCTGTTTGAACACATGATCTTGTGTGTTCATAGTGGGTCGTGTTTGAACACATGATCTTGTGTGTACGTAGTGAGTCGCTGTTTGAACACATGATCTTGTGTGTACGTAGTGGGTCGCTGTTTGAACACATGATCTTGTGTGTTCATAGTGGGTCGTGTTTGAACACATGATCTTGTGTGTTCATAGTGGGTCGTGTTTGAACACATGATCTTGTGTGTTCATAGTGGGTCGTGTTTGAACACATGATCTTGTGTGTATGTAGTGAGTCGCTGTTTGAACACATGATCTTGTGTGTACGTAGTGAGTCGCTGTTTGAACACATGATCTTGTGTGTACGTAGTGGGTCGCTGTTTGAACACATGATCTTGTGTGTACGTAGTGGGTCGCTGTTTGAACACATGATCTTGTGTGTACTTAGTGGGTTGCTGTTTGAACACATGACCTTGTGTGTACATAGTGGGTCGCTGTTTGAACACATGATCTTGTGCGTATGTAGTAGGTCGCTGAACACATGATCTCTTTCTTCAGCTGGGGCCTCCTTCTGGAACAGCCTCCCTGAAACTTGAGGAGAACCATCTTCAGGTCCGGAAGCACCTCAACACCTTTCTCTTTGCTTCTGCTTTTTCTCCTCCTCTCCCCTGCTTACTTCCTGGCTGAAACTGCACTGGTTACCTGGCCACCCTCTGAACTCGGTCCCCAGGTCCCCTCAACCGCAGTCGCACACCTGCACTGCCTTCCTGGCAACCCCTGCACTTGGGAACTGTTTTCTGTATCCCTACAGTCCCACTACCAGCACTTGCCACCTGCACTTAGCCCTGCACTTGCCACCTGCTGGCCTTACTTTTACCTATTGTTATTTATTCTATTTTCCCAAGTTCTGCACTGTCCCTTCCCCTTTCTTTTCCTAAGTTTTCTTTTTTTATTAAAAATAAACTGCAGTAGTACCCACATAGGCAACTACACAGGTCCTTATGGATATATACCCCTCATCAGGAGGACCCTTAACTTTGGCAGTGGGCCATTACCGACAGGGTCGGCCCGCCGCCAAGAGGCATATCACCCAGTGGTCAAAGTGTACGAATAGAAGTAGTGTAACTATGTTCCCTGCATACTTGCCCCTACTCCTTACAAAGCCCATCGCCACACGCTCTCCTACGCACAATACAAACACCCAAGCCAATGAGCCTGCTGTTTAAGGGAACGTTTGGTGCAGTGCGCAGAAGTGCAAGTTTCAACTTCCTGTTATACATTTATTTTAAAATGAAACCATTCCAGAACGGTTTCTTTTTACATTAAAAGTGTAGGAATGGTAAAAAGTAATTTAAAAAGGTAGAGGAGCACTGCTCCCAACCGCTCCCGCCCTCTTCGGCTACTCCCCATTATATGTGGCCCCCAGGGCCTCTGCTCTCTACTTCTCCTCTACTTCTGCTTTCTTTCTCGTGGGGAGGGGGCGGCTTAAATCTCCATCTCTTTGCTGCACATAGAACCAAACCTCTCCTCCCTCTTTTAAAGTCATACAATCTCATTCTGTTTTCCCTCCCCGCTTATTCATGCAGCAGTCATTTTCCCCACTACCTCTCCCCCCTCTTCTCTTTCTGTTTCCTCCTTCTTTTCCTCTGATCACCTTCTTACCTTCTCTTTCATTCCCTCTTCTCTCCTGCTCCCTTCCCTCTTTACTCCTCCTCCTCTTCTTCTTCTTCTTCTTTTCTGTCATTCGCCGTTTCTCTCTTGCCTGTCTTCTCATTTTCCCCACTACCTCTCCCTCCTCTTCTCTTTCTGTTTCCTCCTTCTTTTCCTCTGATCACCTTCTTACCTTCTCTTTCATTCCCTCTTCTCTCCTGCTCCCTCCCCTCTTTACTCCTCCTCTTCTTCTTCTTCTTCTTTTCTGTCATTCGCCGTTTCTCTCTTGCCTGTCTTCTCATTTTCCCCACTACCTCTCCCTCCTCTTCTCTTTCTGTTTCCTCCTTCTTTTCCTCTGATCACCTTCTTACCTTCTCTTTCATTCCCTCTTCTCTCCTGCTCCCTCCCCTCTTTACTCCTCCTCTTCTTCTTCTTCTTCTTTTCTGTCATTCGCCGTTTCTCTCTTGCCTGTCTTCTCATTTTCCCCACTACCTCTCCCTCCTCTTCTCTTTCTGTTTCCTCCTTCTTTTCCTCTGATCACCTTCTTACCTTCTCTTTCATTCCCTCTTCTCTCCTGCTCCCTCCCCTCTTTACTCCTCCTCTTCTTCTTCTTCTTCTTCTTTTCTGTCATTCGCCGTTTCTCTCTTGCCTGTCTTCTCATTTTCCCCACTACCTCTCCCTCCTCTTCTCTTTCTGTTTCCTCCTTCTTTTCCTCTGATCACCTTCTTACCTTCTCTTTCATTCCCTCTTCTCTCCTGCTCCCTCCCCTCTTTACTCCTCCTCTTCTTCTTCTTCTTCTTTTCTGTCATTCGCGTTTCTCTCTTGCCTGTCTTCTCATTTTCCCCACTACCTCTCCCTCCTCTTCTCTTTCTGTTTCCTCCTTCTTTTCCTCTGATCACCTTCTTACCTTCTCTTTCATTCCCTCTTCTCTCCTGCTCCCTCCCCTCTTTACTCCTCCTCTTCTTCTTCTTCTTCTTTTCTGTCATTCGCCGTTTCTCTCTTGCCTGTCTTCTCATTTTCCCCACTACCTCTCCCTCCTCTTCTCTTTCTGTTTCCTCCTTCTTTTCCTCTGATCATCTTCTTACCTTCTCTTTCATTCCCTCTTCTCTCCTGCTCCCTCCCCTCTTTACTCCTCCTCTTCTTCTTCTTCTTCTTTTCTGTCATTCGCCGTTTCTCTCTTGCCCGTCTTCTCATTTTCCCCACTACCTCTCCCTCCTCTTCTCTTTCTGTTTCCTCCTTCTTTTCCTCTGATCACCTTCTTACCTTCTCTTTCATTCCCTCTTCTCTCCTGCTCCCTCCCCTCTTTACTCCTCCTCTTCTTCTTCTTCTTCTTTTCTGTCATGCGCCGTTTCTCTCTTGCCTGTCTTCTCATTTTCCCCACTACCTCTCCCTCCTCTTCTCTTTCTGTTTCCTCCTTCTTTTCCTCTGATCACCTTCTTACCTTCTCTTTCATTCCCTCTTCTCTCCTGCTCCCTCCCCTCTTTACTCCTCCTCTTCTTCTTCTTCTTCTTTTCTGTCATTCGCCGTTTCTCTCTTGCCTGTCTTCTCATTTTCCCCACTACCTCTCCCTCCTCTTCTCTTTCTGTTTCCTCCTTCTTTTCCTCTGATCACCTTCTTACCTTCTCTTTCATTCCCTCTTCTCTCCTGCGCCCTCCCCTCTTTACTCCTCCTCTTCTTCTTCTTCTTCTTTTCTGTCATTCGCCGTTTCTCTCTTGCCTGTCTTCTCATTTTCCCCACTACCTCTCCCTCCTCTTCTCTTTCTGTTTCCTCCTTCTTTTCCTCTGATCACCTTCTTACCTTCTCTTTCATTCCCTCTTCTCTCCTGCTCCCTCCCCTCTTTACTCCTCCTCTTCTTCTTCTTCTTCTTTTCTGTCATTCGCCGTTTCTCTCTTGCTTGTCTTCTCATTTTCCCCACTACCTCTCCCTCCTCTTCTCTTTCTGTTTCCTCCTTCTTTTCCTCTGATCACCTTCTTACCTTCTCTTTCATTCCCTCTTCTCTCCTGCTCCCTCCCCTTTTTACTCCTCCTCTTCTTCTTCTTCTTCTTTTCTGTCATTCGCCGTTTCTCTCTTGCCTGTCTTCTCATTTTCCCCACTACCTCTCCCTCCTCTTCTCTTTCTGTTTCCTCCTTCTTTTCCTCTGATCATCTTCTTACCTTCTCTTTCATTCCCTCTTCTCTCCTGCTCCCTCCCCTCTTTACTCCTCCTCTTCTTCTTCTTCTTCTTTTCTGTCATTCGCCGTTTCTCTCTTGCCTGTCTTCTCATTTTCCCCACTACCTCTCCCTCCACTTCTCTTTCTGTTTCCTCCTTCTTTTCCTCTGATCACCTTCTTACTTTCTCTTTCATTCCCTCTTCTCTCCTGCTCCCTCCCCTCTTTACTCCTCCTCTTCTTCTTCTTCTTCTTTTCTGTCATTCGCCGTTTCTCTCTTGCCTGTCTTCTCATTTTCCCCACTACCTCTCCCTCCTCTTCTCTTTCTGTTTCCTCCTTCTTTTCCTCTGATCACCTTCTTACCTTCTCTTTCATTCCCTCTTCTCTCCTGCTCCCTCCCCTCTTTACTCCTCCTCTTCTTCTTCTTCTTCTTTTCTGTCATGCGCCGTTTCTCTCTTGCCTGTCTTCTCATTTTCCCCACTACCTCTCCCTCCTCTTCTCTTTCTGTTTCCTCCTTCTTCTCCTCTGATCACCTTCTTACCTTCTCTTTCATTCCCTCTTCTCTCCTGCTCCCTCCCCTCTTTACTCCTCCTCTTCTTCTTCTTCTTCTTTTCTGTCATTCGCCGTTTCTCTCTTGCCTGTCTTCTCATTTTCCCCACTACCTCTCCCTCCTCTTCTCTTTCTGTTTCCTCCTTCTTTTCCTCTGATCACCTTCTTACCTTCTCTTTCATTCCCTCTTCTCTCCTGCTCCCTCCCCTCTTTACTCCTCCTCTTCTTCTTCTTCTTCTTTTCTGTCATTCGCCGTTTCTCTCTTGCCTGTCTTCTCATTTTCCCCACTACCTCTCCCTCCTCTTCTCTTTCTGTTTCCTCCTTCTTTTCCTCTGATCACCTTCTTACCTTCTCTTTCATTCCCTCTTCTCTCCTGCTCCCTCCCCTCTTTACTCCTCCTCTTCTTCTTCTTCTTCTTTTCTGTCATTCGCCGTTTCTCTCTTGCTTGTCTTCTCATTTTCCCCACTACCTCTCCCTCCTCTTCTCTTTCTGTTTCCTCCTTCTTTTCCTCTGATCACCTTCTTACCTTCTCTTTCATTCCCTCTTCTCTCCTGCTCCCTCCCCTCTTTACTCCTCCTCTTCTTCTTCTTCTTCTTTTCTGTCATTCGCCGTTTCTCTCTTGCCTGTCTTCTCATTTTCCCCACTACCTCTCCCTCCTCTTCTCTTTCTGTTTCCTCCTTCTTTTCCTCTGATCACCTTCTTACCTTCTCTTTCATTCCCTCTTCTCTCCTGCTCCCTCCCCTCTTTACTCCTCCTCTTCTTCTTCTTCTTCTTTTCTGTCATTCGCCGTTTCTCTCTTGCCTGTCTTCTCATTTTCCCCACTACCTCTCCCTCCTCTTCTCTTTCTGTTTCCTCCTTCTTTTCCTCTGATCACCTTCTTACCTTCTCTTTCATTCCCTCTTCTCTCCTGCTCCCTCCCCTCTTTACTCCTCCTCTTCTTCTTCTTCTTCTTTTCTGTCATTCGCCGTTTCTCTCTTGCCTGTCTTCTCATTTTCCCCACTACCTCTCCCTCCTCTTCTCTTTCTGTTTCCTCCTTCTTTTCCTCTGATCACCTTCTTACCTTCTCTTTCATTCCCTCTTCTCTCCTGCTCCCTCCCCTCTTTACTCCTCCTCCTCTTCTTCTTCTTCTTTTCTGTCATTCGCCGTTTCTCTCTTGCCTGTCTTCTCATTTTCCCCACTACCTCTCCCTCCTCTTCTCTTTCTGTTTCCTCCTTCTTTTCCTCTGATCACCTTCTTACCTTCTCTTTCATTCCCTCTTCTCTCCTGCTCCCTCCCCTCTTTACTCCTCCTCCTCTTCTCTTCTTCTTCTTTTCTGTCATTCGCCGTTTCTCTCTTGCCTGTCTTCTCATTTTCCCCACTACCTCTCCCTCCTCTTCTCTTTCTGTTTCCTCCTTCTTTTCCTCTGATCACCTTCTTACCTTCTCTTTCATTCCCTCTTCTCTCCTGCTCCCTCCCCTCTTTACTCCTCCTCTTCTTCTTCTTCTTCTTTTCTGTCATTCGCCGTTTCTCTCTTGCCTGTCTTCTCATTTTCCCCACTACCTCTCCCTCCTCTTCTCTTTCTGTTTCCTCCTTCTTTTCCTCTGATCACCTTCTTACCTTCTCTTTCATTCCCTCTTCTCTCCTGCTCCCTCCCCTCTTTACTCCTCCTCTTCTTCTTCTTCTTCTTTTCTGTCATTCGCCGTTTCTCTCTTGCCTGTCTTCTCATTTTCCCCACTACCTCTCCCTCCTCTTCTCTTTCTGTTTCCTCCTTCTTTTCCTCTGATCACCTTCTTACCTTCTCTTTCATTCCCTCTTCTCTCCTGCTCCCTCCCCTCTTTACTCCTCCTCTTCTTCTTCTTCTTCTTTTCTGTCATTCGCCGTTTCTCTCTTGCCTGTCTTCTCATTTTCCCCACTACCTCTCCCTCCTCTTCTCTTTCTGTTTCCTCCTTCTTTTCCTCTGATCACCTTCTTACCTTCTCTTTCATTCCCTCTTCTCTCCTGCTCCCTCCCCTCTTTACTCCTCCTCTTCTTCTTCTTCTTCTTTTCTGTCATTCGCCGTTTCTCTCTTGCCTGTCTTCTCATTTTCCCCACTACCTCTCCCTCCTCTTCTCTTTCTGTTTCCTCCTTCTTTTCCTCTGATCACCTTCTTACCTTCTCTTTCATTCCCTCTTCTCTCCTGCTCCCTCCCCTCTTTACTCCTCCTCTTCTTCTTCTTCTTCTTTTCTGTCATTCGCCGTTTCTCTCTTGCCTGTCTTCTCATTTTCCCCACTACCTCTCCCTCCTCTTCTCTTTCTGTTTCCTCCTTCTTTTCCTCTGATCACCTTCTTACCTTCTCTTTCATTCCCTCTTCTCTCCTGCTCCCTCCCCTCTTTACTCCTCCTCTTCTTCTTCTTCTTCTTTTCTGTCATTCGCCGTTTCTCTCTTGCCTGTCTTCTCATTTTCCCCACTACCTCTCCCTCCTCTTCTCTTTCTGTTTCCTCCTTCTTTTCCTCTGATCACCTTCTTACCTTCTCTTTCATTCCCTCTTCTCTCCTGCTCCCTCCCCTCTTTACTCCTCCTCTTCTTCTTCTTCTTCTTTTCTGTCATTCGCCGTTTCTCTCTTGCCTGTCTTCTCATTTTCCCCACTACCTCTCCCTCCTCTTCTCTTTCTGTTTCCTCCTTCTTTTCCTCTGATCACCTTCTTACCTTCTCTTTCATTCCCTCTTCTCTCCTGCTCCCTCCCCTCTTTACTCCTCCTCTTCTTCTTCTTCTTCTTTTCTGTCATTCGCCGTTTCTCTCTTGCCTGTCTTCTCATTTTCCCCACTACCTCTCCCTCCTCTTCTCTTTCTGTTTCCTCCTTCTTTTCCTCTGATCACCTTCTTACCTTCTCTTTCATTCCCTCTTCTCTCCTGCTCCCTCCCCTCTTTACTCCTCCTCTTCTTCTTCTTCTTCTTTTCTGTCATTCGCCGTTTCTCTCTTGCCTGTCTTCTCATTTTCCCCACTACCTCTCCCTCCTCTTCTCTTTCTGTTTCCTCCTTCTTTTCCTCTGATCACCTTCTTACCTTCTCTTTCATTCCCTCTTCTCTCCTGCTCCCTCCCCTCTTTACTCCTCCTCTTCTTCTTCTTCTTCTTTTCTGTCATTCGCCGTTTCTCTCTTGCCTGTCTTCTCATTTTCCCCACTACCTCTCCCTCCTCTTCTCTTTCTGTTTCCTCCTTCCTCTGATCACCTTCTTACCTTCTCTTTCATTCCCTCTTCTCTCCTGCTCCCTCCCCTCTTTACTCCTCCTCTTCTTCTTCTTCTTCTTTTCTGTCATTCGCCGTTTCTCTCTTGCCTGTCTTC